>NW_027466083.1:2655000-2825000 GCF_046127955.1 Nelusetta ayraudi
AGCGTTCATTTGCTTTCGTCAACTAATTTGCACGCTCAGTGCAAATTAGTTCTCGAGCGTCTTCGTTGAATGTCTTCGCAAGTTTACTTGACCTCTGTCAGTGGACGGACGCTCTGATGGTGCAAATCAAATGCAGGAGCTGAACGTAAAACGCAGTCGAATTAATTTTAAGAAAATAGATAAAGAAATAAAATAAATCCAGCAGAAGGTCAGTGTTTGCTGTGTTAACTACAACTGGTGCACCACAGTCAAAGAAATAAATGAATGAGTTGATAGAAAAATTAGATTCTTCAATTATTTACTAATTTTTAAACAATATTCTATTGTTATTTTTAAGAAAGACTAGATTTTTTTTCTATTTTTCTTTCTATTCTGTTTTTTGTGTGTGTTTTTTTTTTTTTTTTTTGCTTTTGTTTTGTTTTACTTCTGATTATCACATTGGATTCATGAAAAAGGTTCACACATTCACTCACTCAGATTAATAACGTCAAGTATAAGAAGTACGGGTGCACCAAATCAGCATTCTCAAAAATGCATTGAAGCACTCATTTATGATCAAAAAGTTTAAAGCCAATTCTCAACATATATAATAAATCTAAGGGAAAATTGAAGAAGCCAAACAAATACGTTGTAGGAATCAGTTGAAAAACTCTTCAAACAGCTGCTATGTGGTTAAAGACTCGATTGACTAAAATCATCTGCCTTGATGTATGGATGGAAGCTTGTTTTTATTTATTCCACCCCCCACCGACCCCCCCCCCCACACACACACACACACACACACACACACACACACACACACACACACACCTCCCAACCTCCAACAACAAGAATCCTGTGCACTCGAGAGTTTCTGTTGATTTTTCAGCCAGACCAATTGACACAACTATAAACAGCCACCATCCAGCCCCCATTCAGCCATAATGGCTGCTTTTTTTTAGTAGAAAATCACTCCCTGCCCCCATCTCCATTTTGCAGCACAGTGTCATGGCAAAAATGATGTCAAGTGCAATCAAGCCATTGTAGCAGTGCTGCTTAAGTAGAAAGTGTTGCTGCAGGTCACCTCTTGAATCACGGCTTATCTGTACTTCTCTACAGTTTCATTTTACTTTTTTTTTTAAAAGGAGGCATTTTTTCAGCCATGTCTGAGTTGAATCAATTTCCAACAGAGGGTAAAGGTATGTAAAGGTTAAGGTGAAAGCCCAGACAGGATCATAGGAAGGGGGTTCTCCATGTCTACATCAGTAGGCTAATTGTATATTTTTCTCCTCTTCTTTTACAGTTGCAGGCAAAAAGGTCTGAATTTCTACCAAAAAAGGACTGCAGGCCGCAACATGCAGCAGTACTCACTGATCATCTTAAGATAATGGTGATTGTTGTGTGTTTTTAATTGGTAACCAAGTTCTTGAAATTGTTTAGATTTGTATTTTATTTGGTAACATTTAAGCTATGTATATTGATCAAAATAAAATGGACACAACAAAACAACAGACGCTTGATTTCTTTTTAATTAGTCGTTTAGATTAGTCGACTAATCGAAAAATTAGTTGAAATATTAATCGTTAGAAAATTAGTGTTTAGTGGCAGCACTAGTCACTTGTAAACACAGAAAATTATATAGGAATGACTAATTGAAAGAAAGAAAGAAAGGAAAGAAAAATCCAGCAGAATGTCAGTGTTTGCTGTATAAACTACAAATGATGCACCGCAGTTAAACAAATAAATGCATCATTTAAAAATACAATTCTTCAATTAGTTATTAATGTTTGAACATCATATTCTATTATTCTAAGAAAATGAAAATGAAATTACCTAAATGTTGTGGAGCCAATATATATATATATATATATATATATATATATATATATATATATATATATATATATATATATATATATGTATATATATATATATATATATATATGTATATATATATATATATATATATATATATATATATATATATATATATATATATGTATATATATATATATATATACATATGTATATATATATATATATATATATATATATATATATATATATGTATATATATATATATATATATATATGTATATATATATATATATATGTATATATATATATATATATATATTTATATATATATACACACATGGGTTAAATAATTCAGCTTGCATTCAACAAATATAAGAGGAAATTGAAGAACACAGCAATGTTTTATCCTATGTGCGTATGTACATGCAACAAAAATTACAAAGGGGCGGGACACAAGCACAGCTAAAACAGGAGCATAAACAGGAGATAACCCTGGCAAGGAGACATGTTTGTACAGCGGGAGGAGCACAGAGTGATTGTCTGTGCAGCCACTGTGAGGGAGCACATGTGCAAGTGACTGCGAGCGAGAGATGGAATTTCGATAGATTTGCTCGCGCCGCCTTTGGAGCGACAGCCGATAATCAAAAGCTGCGACGAAGGAGGGGAGAGTAGGCGGGGTCGAGGTGGTGGTGTGGGGTGATGGTTGGGGGGGGTCATGTGCAGCAAAAGAAAGACAGTCAGTGAAAGTTGAGAGACGGAGCGGATGGAGGAAGAGGAGAAGACATACATCAGGCACTGTGACGAGCAGGTGCAGCAGCGGCGGGGAGGGCAGACGACCGAGGGCCTAATCAAGAGAAAGATGTCTTTGTTTAATCTCGAGACTCTTCCCGCTGCCAAACGAGCGAGACTTTGGACCGTTGCGTGGCTCGTCCTGTGATCAGGGCCGAGCAGATTCATCTTTCCAGCCCGCTCGTCTTTCAGCCCTTGCGTGGGCTGCAAAGTTGATTACAGTCTAGAGGGAAGGAGGGGGGTGGCAAAAAAAGAAATCATGCTGCTGAAGCTCCAACAACTGGTTCAAATCATCCTGCATCTACAGCTGCTCTTACAGCCTCTTCAAATGCTTGGCACATGATGGAAACGTTCCACTTCAAGTCAGATTATGCAGTCTTTCTAACCCCGCGCTGCAGGATTGTAATGGCCTGAAATTGTTGGTTGTGTCATCGCGCTCACGCTTGCATGCGCTCGCTCCGGCTGTTTGTTTTAGGCGAGCTCAGAGGGTGGCGCATGTTGAAATGAAAGGGTTCCTTCCTGAAAAATAGAGGCACGATTAGCATGATGCAACCAGCCACGCGTAAATCTGCAAGGAACGATGGCAATCAAACAAAACGGCACCGTCGTTTCACTCCCTTCCTTTTTTTTTCCTCTCCAGAAAGCTTACCTCAGGATTTAAAACAATATGCAGTTTGCTCTGAGCTTACTCCAGTTCCTCCATAATCCTCTGCAATCATCAGCGCTTATACTTCACCATAATCTGAAGCGATGTCTCAAAGCTGCCTTTATGACGGGAACGCTACGCACAATGTGCCCCTTCCAGGGATCGATCAAAGATGTGCGCCTCTGGAAGACAGGCAACCCTCACTCAGATTAACTTCAATCTGCTTTGCTCCTGTTAATGACGAAAACATGTTTTTCCACGATGTGGATTTGTATTATGATGATCGTTTGTGGTGGAAAGGACAAATCATGGTAGGTTTATAAATGATTAATCTGAACTGGGGCTGTTTTTGCACATTTGCATCTCATTCATTCATTCATTTTCCATACCCGCTTAGTCCCGAGCTCAGGGTCACGGGGGTCTGCTGGAGCCTCTCCCAGCTGTCTTAGGGTGAAGGCAGGGTGACACCCTGGACAAGTCGCCAGTTCATCGCAGGGCCACATAGAAACAGACAACCATTCACACTCACATGCACACCTACGGACAATTTAGAGTGTTCAATTGACCTCACATGCATGTTTTTGGAGTGTGGGAGGAAGCCGGAGAACCCGGAGAGAACCCACGCAGACACGGGGAGAACATGCAAACTCCACACAGAAAGGTCCCAGGTCCGGGCCCCGGAATCGAACACACGACCTTCTTGCTGTGAGGCGGCAGCGCTAACCACTGCGCCACCGTGTCGCCTGTTTGCATCTCACTTTTTGAAAATCAAAGCATATTGTCCACGTGACAGTGCATGGTGTTGCCCAATGGTTTTATCAGCCAATTCATAGATTTTATTGGTGTTTTTTTCTCAATGGTCCCACTTCCAGAGTAACGCTGAAAACACTCTTTTTGGGAAGCAATAATACCTCTTAGGTTTAGACTTTAAAAAATGTTTCTTTACATAATTTGGTGCCGCCACCTAAAATCAAACCGTGACTGGTCAATTCATTCCTCACTCTGAAACTAAGACACAAAGCTTTGCCCTCTCCTGCACTCGTGAAGTCCAAACCAATGACTGCGGCAGCTAACCGGGTCTTGCCAGTTTCTGATGATTCTGATGGGATAACATTTTTAGCACGGAAACACTTTCATTACTGATGTGAACTAGACAGTAGGCTCGTGTTAATGAGAGAAAATGTATCAAGTATATTATATCCAATGGCATTAATTGGAAATAAAAAATAATGATAATGTTTTATTTAATATTTGTATGTTTGGGGGTCCAGAAAAAATTTCTAGGCCTTCCCTGATGGTGTAGAAGGCACTTATGGGTTCCCCGCTGACAAAGCTTGACGGACCCAATTTCATACGCAGAAAAATCAAAAACATTCTGTCATTGTTCACTTCCAGCACCATCCACAGATCCACATATGGAATCTCCAGGTTTCAAAACAAACCAGAAACTCAAGATGGTGCTGACCATGTAATCAATCTTTGGACTTCAGAAAAGGTCATGACAAGTCTGTCTTGAATTGTCTTTACATACAGTCATTGCTCTCAACACATATCTCTGCACCAGGACGTTAAAAACATGCTTGTGCACGGTCTTTTGTGGTTCTTGTTTTCCAGTAACAGTTGAAATATTATATCAAAGGTCACCAGCCATGTTCCCCTATGTTTATTTAGAAATAAATAAACTAATAAAATCTATCTTGTTTAACAGAATATTACATAACTCAAGACAGATGGGCATCTGAAGTACAACTCAATGGCCACTTGACCTTGTGCTCCTTATTAGTGCCAAGACCTTCAGAAGGGTGCTGGAAATATCCTGGAAAGATTTTAATCGCAACCTCCCAAAGGTGTTCTATTGTATTGAGAGCCGGTGGCTGAGGTGGCAGTGAACTCATCACCAGGCTGAGTTAATCACATAGGTATGAGTGAGGTTTTGTGACATGATGGGTTATCCTGCTGGAAGTAGCAGTCAGGAGATGATAAACTGTGGTCATTAAATTATTGGCTTTATATGGACATGATGTGCAATACTGAAAGACTTGGCATTGATTGGATACCAAGTAAACACAGGGCCAGTATTGCAGATAACAATACCGATACTGATACTTTCTGTAGGAAGTGGACATGAAAACAAATTTGCTAAATCTGAATGAATTTTCATGATTTTTAATTTGGGACTGAGCCTGGGGTATTGTACTTGTGTTTTTCTCCCACTGTGAATTATTAATAAGTTAAATCCAGGACAAAATTTGGGCAAAATTTTCAGTAAATAGAACATATTTGTCCACGCCACTCAATGCCTTTTGCTTCAGCGAAGCGGTCTTAAACAACGAGCTGGAAGTTTTCCCCCATTCATTTCTCTTTGCTTGGAACCTCTATTGTTGTAATCATTTCACGAGAGTAGGTAAAAAAAAAAAAAAAAAACCAAACAAACCGTCGAGTATGCTATGAGCAACTCTGTTGTAGTTTGAATAATAAACATAAATCTCATTACACTGGTAATATTTGGATTGACATGCCCATCATTAATGGACATGGTCAATAACAATATTCAGCAAGGCAATCTGGAGCTCTCCAGATTTAAGGATTATGATCTGCTGTGTGGTCAGAGATGATCTTCTGCGTCACTGGGTTGTAATGAGTGTTTATTTGAGCGGTTACTGTTACCTTTGGCATCAACAATGTATTTCGACTGAAATACATCCATCCATACCTCTGCCACATGTTCTCTTTTCTGTCTGACCTAGAGATGGTTGAGTTTGTGAAAATCCTAGTAGAATTACAAGTTCTGAAATAAACTCATTAATAATACTCTGCAATGTCTGGTTAAAGCATGAGCACCTGTTTGTTTTTTTCCGTGGAACAAGACCATCACTCTGTATTCTAATTTCTTCTTTCACTAGCACAGTTTTAACACTAAGCAGCAGGCTTAAGTGTGCACAGGGGCAAGATCACAAGTTGTCTGCCAGTGTTTTTCTGGTGGTGACAGCAAAGAATATTTTATTCTCAATTGAATGTTGGAGTTTTATGCTGCTACAAGAGGATGCGTCTTGCAGGTAATTAGCCTCCAAATTAGATCTACCTTTGGCATCCATCCAGAACATGGTGCTCAAAGAGTTTGGCTGTAACAGGCCCTGGAAAAATGCCAGTTAAATTGGACGCCACCGTGGTAGCGTTACTGTTTGCTGCATGCTCAACCCCCTGCTGCATGATTCTTGATGCACATGGCCGAGATCAGAATTAACATGATACTTTTGCAAACTCTGCATGACTTGTGGTTTGCCATGCAGTTAGTCCATTAATTCAATTCACTAGACCAGTAAGATCTGTACTTTAGACTTTGAGAAAAATATTCGAAAAAATATTTAACTTTGCAAACAAATGCAAGTTTGGACCCACTGATCTATTAAATTAATTTTGCTGGTTCACAGATCAACAGTCCTCATGAAACATTTTAATAATATTTGGATAATGGTGATGACAGAGATATGAGAAGATATTTTCTTAGATTTAAAAAAGTTCATCTTTACTCATTAAAATGGCATGAAAAACTACACTGAAGGTCCTAAAGTGAATAAATTGAACTAGATTGTTGATATTAATCTCGTCTGTGTGTGTCTTGAAGTTGCGCTGATTGTTGAGATTTGCAACGAGATAACACACAAAATGAGGAATCTAAATCTTGTCTAATTAATTTAGGACTGTCTCTCAAGTCCCATGCTTCTCCACCTTTAAGTGCTTTGTTATATTTTTTGTTACTTTGTCATACATTTCCATATTACGTGTTTTCTGTGTTAGTTTGATCTTGGTTAATCTTTTTTTTTTTTTTTTTTTTTTTTAATAATAATAGGTCTTGGTCTTATGTTTTCATAGAAAAAATAGCTATATTTTTTCTGTGTGTAGTATATTGTAAAGTCACTTTACTGTTTATTTTATTAACTGTGCAATAATTGGGCTGCAGAATTGCCTCCCTGTATATTCAACTTTCAACTGGATTAACATACTGTTTGATTCTTATTTTTCGAATTACCTTTCAAAATTATTCCTAATGTTCTGCCTTTGATGACATCCTGGCTCTGGTTTCTAGTGCTCATCCCAATACAACTTTAAGCAGACTGGCACAGTCAGACCCATTATTTACTTTGCTAATGAATTTGCTTCAAACAAGCTTTAGGTTGAATCAATCCATAACATAGTTTGCTGGACAAAAGCCACTGTAACCAATCACAGCCTACAAAAGGTGGACGGGCTTGTAGCAAGAACCCATAGACTATTTTCATTCTGACTTGAGGGAACAGCAAATGCTCGGGTCACAGTCAACGTTCTCAGTCAGAGCTGAAGAGAGCAAGACAGTGGCTATAAGCGACATTGATGAAAATCTGTTCAGACTGAACAGTTACTGAGATCTGACGGAACATGCGAAGGCAAGCTGATCACTGGATTAGTTGTGGTTGGTGGAACTCTAAAGCACAGTAGCCTGTGTCATCACTGAGCTGAACAATGTGAGCAAACCCTGTTTGATTCCATTCCATTCTAGGAACCAGAGGAGTCTCAGAAATAAAAGAGCTTAGAGAGTTAGATACAAACAGTAATCAGTAATTATTGAAATACATTTAATTAGCCAAAACATGTTGTTGTTGTTTTTTTTTTAAATATAAAAAAGTTATTATTTTTTGTCAAGAAAAAATAATTTTGACCTAAAAAGCATTTGATCTCAGGACTGGGTCCTTTCTTGTATGTTCTGCCTGTGCTCACATGGGTTCTCTTTGGTTATTCTACTTCATCTGCCTTGGTGACAAAAAAAATCCTTCCCTCTTTTCTTTATCTTGACAAGGAAGCTGAAATGTGTGGTGCAGAAATTAACCTTAAGTCAGCAGATCTTTCAAAATTAGGTTTGAATATGACACTGCAAGACGGCTTTGTGCTGAGATCGGCAGTTTTTGTGAAAGCACTGAATCGGTGGAGCCGACCTTACAAAAAACAAAGGCCTAAATCGGCTAAATAGGAAGGCTGCCTGAGTTTGACGAAGCACAACGTCTCTCATCAGCAGTCGTAACAAGGGCAGACAGGCACTGTGCGCATTCTAAACACGGTGGAGGCTGCTTTTGCTTTTCTGCACCACTGTAGAAGTAAAGAATGAAAAAAACAACAAAATGAAACAATATTTTATTCATAACCTCATCACTTTTATATTCCGGGCTGTTGACAAGTTGCATTTATGCTCTTTTTTTTTGCTTTATATTTTTTTATTTTATTTTTTTTGTCCTGTGTTTGCAGCTGATCACTGTCTCGAGCTCCACTGCACCAAGAGAGATTGCCATGGTAACAGGGGACAGGTTGACTATAAAAAAAATTAACATATCGTAGCAAACAACGTAAATACATGAGTATCCTGCGGCTGTTCAACTTCTTCCTGGTGCAGTGAAAGTGTAAGGCAACTTTCATGGCGAAGCTTCCTGTAAAGGAAGCATCGCCATGAAAAATGTGGCCTGATACATAAATCAGTCTATATTCACAGTACAATGAAAGTAATTTGGCTTTCCGTATCATAGAATGATTCTTATATATACAAAAATATACATATAGCAAGGGTCCCAGTTAGCTGCCATCTAACTGGTGTGGACGATCCAGCTGCCTGACAAATAAACCAATGTCTCCTCAAATAAACCAATGAAGAAGACGGTGGACAAAGTATCCAGGTTTCTGTGCGCAGGCCACTGTAGTTTGCTGGCAGGCTCGAGAGAGGGAGGGAAAGAAGATGAACACTGTAATCTAAAATATGACCACTTGAATTTGCTGGTTCCTCTCAAAATCGCCAACTATTACACACTGAACCTTTAAAACAACACTTTTTATAACAGCAGGAATGCTCACTTGAAACGTAGATTTGGTGTGGATTTAGAGCATACAAGGGTTTGACACTTACACAATGCAATGCCGGTTCCAAGGGGGAAATGATTAAATTATGTTTGCACCACAACAAGACAAACTCACAGTCCCCAATGAGTGTTACAGTCAAATGTTTTGATTTGCTCCCAAAGCCTTGTGGACAAATCAACAATTTGCACAGATGAGTGGGTCAATTGTGGAAAACAATCCTAGTGAGTTGGTGTGTTTGGGGTGAATAGAAAACAGGTAAGATGAAAGCTTTAAGGATGATAGATTTAGATTTTGATGGATTAAGCCTTTATTTGTATCTACATTCTACTGTCTGCAGTTGAAAGTATGATTGATGGTAACGGTGGATGGGAAGTAAAAATGTTAATAAGTCATAAGCTTATGTCCATGTTACGTCACCATCCTTACTAATAGCAAGAAGCAACCCCCCATTTTGCAAACGAGATCACGGAAAACAGATTGAAACATTGCGTCAAGATCCTCTGGATTTACCCTGGAGAAAACAACTTTAGAAACAAATTTTAGCCAACGTTAGCTCATCCACTCAGCCTTCACATGCTTGTGCTTGCAGTATGTGAATTTCAAAATAAAAAAAATATGGTCATATATATATATATATATATATATATATATATATATATATATATATATATATATGTATATATATATATACACACATATATATATATATATATATATATATATACATATATGTGTGTGTGTGTGTGTACCTTTTTATGTGGATGAGCTAGTGGCATCTTCCCCGAGTCTTGTTTTCCATATATGTATATATGTATATGTGTGTGTGTGTGTGTGTGTGTGTGTGTGTGTGTGTGTGTGTGTGTGTGTGTGTGCTTGTGTTGCAGACAATACGATTTTGCCATAGCTACTTAATGTCACGTTAATCCAAGAACAATGATCACTAAATGTTCTGGTTCAGTAACAGTTTGTATTTAAAAAGTCTTCATCCTCATGCTGTTCACATTTTGTCATTATGAGACCAAGATGACACGGAACAAAAAGGTCACATGATTTTAGTTTTAGTTTTTTTAGTATGTGTGTATGTATTTAGATATAAACGTCTATAGTATGAACACTGTGGAATATGCAAAGTTACTGAGTGATGTTTTGCTTTTGCTTTGTCCTTCTTTCTTGTCCAACACAGTTGAAGTCCAAGATACTAGCGTGCCATCGTTGTTCTTATGTTTTATGTTTAAATTGGATGTGTGGTTCAAAGCACATGGTGGTGCAGTGCAGCCGTGTAATTTGTTCGACATTTTCTAACATTTTCAAACTGCAACATATGTTTGCAGCTGATATACAGTGCAAGGCATGTCCTCAACAGGCAGCTGTAAATATATTCCAACAGTTTACCTACTCGAGGTGTAAATACATATAATCAACAGCTTGTGTGATAGGCTTAATCAAAAAGGAATTGTAAGTGGCTGCTGTAGCAAATGAAACCCATTAAAACGGAATCATTTTACAACCGATTGTCACACCTTGATTTCATGGCAGCCCAGATGTGTCACATGCACGTACGATGGCTGCAGTGTCTCTAGCTTGGTACGGAATGATGTTATTCCTGCCTGCCTGTCCTTTCCTTGTTTTATCTCGTACAATGCCTCAAGCACAAAATAACAGCTATATGATAAAAAATAAATATTCCATAAAAAGCAAGAGGCTACAAGGCAGAATATACAAACAACACAAAACAGAATTGTGTTGATGTCTACAAGTTTCTTTTGTCCCTATCGTTCTGACTCATCATTCAAACATAAAATGCAGCACCACTGAAAAGAAAGCCATGAGGTCAACAGATGTCTGCCTGGTGGTGCATCTACCAATACAACTGACAATGATCTGACGCACACGACGAAGGAACAAGAAAAATGTGTCCTCAGGAGACTGAGCAGAAGAAAATGTCATTTTCTCATTGCAGAAAACATCTGGCTGAGAGAGAAAAGGTCACTTGGAAAAAGCCAATTCTACACTTGAGAGGATGATGCTGCATGCAAAGAGTTTTTTCATTATCTAGGCAGAAAATGTACGAAAGACCCCATAGCACAGCCAACAAATCTGTTCAAGACATCTCTGAAGATGACCAGAGATGAGAAAACAGCATGTGGCACAGTGAACCTTAAGACTGAAGCAGGAAATGAAATTACAGCCAAGAACTTGGACGGTGGAGGGGCTGAAGCTAAAGAGGGATATTTAGGAGCACTGGAAGCAGGATTCCTCCTATGGCTTCATTTGCATCTTCAGCGACGTCAAGCTCGGTCAAGCTACACGGATCACCTCCAGCAACCCCCTGTCACCTTATGCATCTGTGTTAGGCAGCCCCAGCAGCGACGTTTCAGAGTCCTCTGCTGCTGCTCACTGGAGTGAAACACAACCTTGATGGGGACATGAGCAGGGGCTATTTCATCTCTGATAGCATTTTATATTTCATACCTGCTGAGGACAAAAATGTACTTTTGACTGGGCATGGCCTCATGATACCCTGCTGCATAATTTCCACTACATACACTCAAGAAGGTAACATAAATAGCTGAAGTAACCCATAAAGTCCAAAAATAATTGATCTAAAAATAAATAGATGAAAATATAAAAAAGTTTTGACGGCAACTGAATTAAGCAGTAAATTTAGGACTATTACGTACTAACAGTGTGTCACCTGGATGACTGCAGTCTTGCCGTTACTGCAGACACAAATGTTGCATTGCATTGAAAGTAGCACCTATTAAACTACTCTCTAAAAGTGTACCCTTCTCTTTAAAGGGACAATAAGTACCGGAAAAAAAACCTATGTGAAGCTCCAGTGGTGTCATTTCTTCAGTGGTACAGTGTCACATCACAGGACTTGATTTCCAGTATCTTCTGTCCTTCTGACCCTTGTTCCTAACCCGGAACTGTCCAGATTTTAGACTTATGTTAACGTTTCTGTTAAAGCTAATGTCCAGCTCGTTCACTCGACATTCATACACTTACGGCATCAAATACTTTCATCATCACTCCACATTTTTCTGGCTTTCTTGGTGGGTTTATTTTGATCAGCATGTGCAAGACTGGGAGTCTGTGTGTGTGTTTGTGTGTGTGTGTGTGTGTGTGTGTGTGTGTGTGGTGGGGGTGGGGAGCAATGGAGATGAGTCGAGTACAAGCAAAGCCTCTTTGGTTTGGTTGCTGTGTTCATTTGTACTCTCCAGTGGTGAAAAATTCAAACATTGTCCCTTTAAAAGAAATAATAGATGAAAGTAAATGAAGCCTTTGAGCACAGCAACGACTGGCCTGTGCACAGTAAATAATCAAACTTAAAGCTCAATATTTGTTTTTGAACTGCAAGCAATATTCAAACATTAAAACCATCTTAATTTATTTGTACACCACAAATACTTATAGCAAGTAAATATCACATGCAGAGGTGATAGGTGTGATGTATTCACATGTGATGTTTTAAATATCTGTAAGATTTAGCTATCTCAAACATGGCATAGGACAAAGCTAATTACAGACATATGACTCATCATGACTGTAAAAAAACGTAAAATAAAATACTGGCCCACAGGAAGCATCAAACCAAACAGAGCACTGACATCAGGGCACAACAGCATTTTTAACAACCAGAACTCGATCTGCGCAGCAGGTAGAATTGTTCAGGCAGGAAGTCAGTGATTGGAAAACATGGGGGATCGTGTTGATTTTCATCATAATAAACAATGTGCTGGATTTTACTGTGAAACGTCAACTTGACATATCAGCTTCAACACTGTCCAGTTCGGCTGTCCAATAATACAGCAGATTTCACTTTCAATCTGAAACTATGATGAACAAAATGCATGTATACTTTAAATAAATACATTTTTTATGATACCAGCAGTTTTTTTTATCATTATTATTTTTCTTTTTTACACACAGCGTAAAAAAGAGAATTTGTTTCACTGTTTTTTTCTTAAAATACACGCAAAACTACGTGGTGCCGCGCGATCTTGCAATCGTCACGTGAACCGATCAAGCTGCCGCATGAGACGCCGCGGTCGCGCCGCAGACGCTTTTATAGTGTAAATTGGGGTTGAGGAATGGTGGAGAATGATTATGCGTGGACCAGCGCCGGCCTCCTGACAAACATGAACAGAAGGACAACAGGCTTTCTCAACTCACATTACCCAAAGACCAACTTGTTAGCGAGCAAACTTGTTTGCTGTCAGGTAGCAAGCTCATTATAGGCCGAAAAGCAATGGCTGCACACAGCACTTCAAAACAAATGTTGGCAGCTCCTGTCTTGTGCCTGTCTGTCATGTCAGCTGTCTGTCCAACATTGAGCCATTAGGTGTGTTGCAGCAGGGGTGAAGAAAACAGGACACCACAGTTAACCAGCAATAAAAGCTTTTCCCTTTTTGGAGTGAGCTACTGAAACGTCACAGTTAGTGTTGTAGTCAAGACCACACCAACCAAGACCAGGACTTTATCAAGACTAGAAGAGTATTGAGATCGAGACCAGATGAAGACATTTGGGGTTTGAGAAAAATGACCAGTATCTTTTTAAAATCAAGTCTTTTCAGAAAGGTTTTCTTCACCTGTCTTCAGATTTTGTGTATAATTTAACCTACTTTCAAGATGACTTTGTTAAGTAGATACCATAAATCACGCTGACAGTTTCTGTCCTTCTACAGCTGCTCCTCCTCAAATACTTTGTCTTGGTTCCAAAACAAAATAACAGGCATTGTAGGATTTTCAATCTTTTTGTTTCTAATTTACACTTCCCTCTGTTCTACTTGTTAAAGGGGATTTAGATATTAAAACAGGGGGAAAAAAATCTTAATCAGGATAAACAAAAGAGTGGAGATTAGGAAAGGGTGTTTGTTGAATGGACCATGCTCAACAAACAGTGCCAATTTGATTTTAGACCCCAATACCTCCGACTGTGCACATAGCTGCGCATAACAGCTGTTAATCCTGCTCTCTTAAAATGGGGTACTTGTTATACAGCTTCAGTCTGATGTGCCAATTAGATGTGTTTGGTTCCACAGGCCTCATGGTCTGTGGATAGGTGTTCATAGCTGATTGGTGCATATAAAGCCCCACCGCCCATGCAGAGTGAATGGATGGCAATGTTGAGATTTTTCTCATCTGTTTTGAAAAGACTCAACCTGACATGTTTTAGCTGGTCAAAGAAGAGTTTTACCAATGAGTCATGTTTCATTTGAAACGTTTGTTCCTTTCTAACTGTAAAAAGCTGACAAAACCATGCGACCATCACCATTTTATGGACAGTGTAATGTAATACAGTTACAGCACATAATAGTACAAGTGAAATGCTAAACCTCTTGTTATTTGTTTCCCCTGTAAATTACAGTTTAGGCTACAATCTCAAGAGGCTTTGTTGTCGTTACAATTGATGGGTGTCAGTTTGCTGCTATTAGCTGACACCCTGTAGATCTTAAGACACTGCAAGTTTTGTTGACCGCACAATATATTCTCAATGTAAAATATGCTGTGATGTGCAATGCCACTGATTTCCATTCCCTAAACCAAAGACAGTATTGCAGACACAAGACCTTTAATAAAAGCTTCACATTAAGAAATGGGATTTATTTATTTATTTATTTTTTAAATGGTGTTTTGAATTATAGCTACGCAATAACTCACAATAAATCGCAGACATCTAAAAACTGAATATCGCCATCAGAGGACAGCTTATGGTCTAGCACCTTCAGAACAGGAAATATAAATGCAAAAAAATCACAGGAGCATGTTCCTTGGAAAGAGCAACATTCTATTTCATAGAATATTTAAAAATGTTCACTCCAGCTTCTGGAGGAACAGCATGTTCATATTTTCCCCTTACATACTATTGCATTTTTTTCAGGAAAAGGTACCAAGTCCAATAAACAAGCTATATAATCCAGTTGGAGGTAGTCAGTCATACACAGGAAGGCGGGAAGGGGAAAAATCCAAGGTCGAGTGGAATTCTGAGACTATGATGGGAGGCGAACAGAGAGAAAAGCAGAGTTTGGACACAGTGGAACAAAGTCAGTCTGGTGAGGAAGACACACTGGGGAGGTTTTCCATGCGGAAACAAGACACAGTTGAAAGCATCAGGTCAATCAACAAGGTTGTTGTTGTGTGTGTGTGTGTGTGTGTGTGTGTGTGTGTGTGTGTGTGTGTGTGTGTGTGTAAATGTAAAGTGTTTCATGTGAGTTTGGGAAATTTTACTTCTTGCGGTCAGGTTCTAGTGCGTCTTTGCCAGGGAATCACATCTTTTTGGAACAAGGCCATCTGCTCGACCGCTTGGCCAAATAAGCAGAAATGATCCGAATCGTGTTGGGAGCAGGCTGGTCAATAAATTTTGAAGGGGAAAAAAAAAAAACTGGCAACAGATCTTGAGATAAAGACATTAATAATTCAATAAGTTATGTAACATGAGCACCTTGCCCAGCATAAAATCATAGCACCAGGGCGAATAAGGCCTCTGTGTGAAGAGGACGGGAAGCGAGTAAGTCAGCACCTCGAGGCGGAGAGAGACTGCAGCACACTCTCAGCTTCATTCTGAAACATCTGGCAAACAATCTGAAGGCACGCTTGAGTTGGCATTAAGAGCAGACTGTTTTTTATGCCAGCACTTGAAAATGGAAAAGGAAACACGAGGACAGGAAGCGCAGCACCTGGAGACATTGCCTCCTTCATTCTGCCAAAAAGATGCAGGTGTGACTAGATTTTAAAATTGAAGAGATTTACAATGTGCAACACCAGAGAGGCAGATGATGATCATAGATAGATAGATAGATAGATAGATAGATAGATAGATAGATACTTATTTGGAAATATATAATTAATAATAAAATTAAACAATTGACAAGTCTTAACAATAATGAAAGTTATTGTTGTTTAATGAGTTGAAGTTGTGTTTCACACTTTGCTTAAATTTGCTTCATAATTGACAGAATTGTCTTGCCAGAAGAAAACATCAGCTTCGACCAAAGACCTTCACGCAGTGAGTTCCAGAGCTTAAGGGTGTTAAACTACGAGACCTTGAAACAAGATTAAACAAAACACAACTCCATAAAAAAAACAACTAATAAGTTTGGACAAATCCTAAAACTCTGCAAGTCTTTTTGTAGATCACGATCTGTGTCCACGCTAGAGTTAACGCTACGCTTCTAGTAGTTACTCAAATAAAAATCACAGAGGGAGAGACAGGTAGAGAAAAAGAGAGGGTGGGTGAGAGAGAGAGAGAGGGGGGGGGGGGGGGGGCGGTGGTCAGCCCAATTAAAACCCCAAAACAATGTGTCAGTGCTCCGAGGTCTAAAACTGATTTTGAAAGCGCTCTATTTTTCATTTAAAAGCAGAATAATGTAAAGGTTTAAAAAATAAATAAATCTAATTTGTGTGAAAAAGTGGGAAACTGTACAGAGTAAAACTGATAAGAAAAGAAAAGAAAAGTTCTGATTTGTGCACCAGCGAGGTGGACGGACGTGTGTGAGGCAACCATTGCGCGATGCATTAACCGCGAGCCCACTGTGGTTGTTGTTTTTTTTTGTTTTTTGTTCTTACATGTTTTTTTTGGCCCTATTATTTTTTGCACTGCTTTGCCTGCATTTGGCAATGCTCTCTGATCTCTCCACTTTCTTAGCGCTGCTTTGCCCTCTGTAAAAACTTGCTTACTCCCCGAAGAAACATTTTCCCTCCTAATAGGGGTAGAAAGAACAAATAGCTGGGTTGAGCTAATTACTGGAGGAAGCCAGCCAACAGAGCTCGCTCTGTGTCTCTTGCACGCGCACACACACACACACACACACACACCACACGTACACACAGAGGCGCGCACACACACACACACACACACACACACCTTGTGTTCTCTCCTCCTCCTGAGATCGGGCATGAGGGGAGCGTTCCTATACGTCCTCTCAAGACGGATGGTCGACATCTGCTGCAAAAACCTCGCCGGACATATTACCTACGACGCTGAACAATAACCTCCGCGTGCCCACACACACACACACACACACACACACAGACGGAACAAACAACACAAGATGGAGGATTAAAACCTTGCCTGGCCTTAACCGGCCTGCCAAGACCCGACCTTCTAGTTACGAGCATGATCACCCCCGTGGGCACGCTGGCATCTGCGCAGGTGATGCACGTGTGTGTGTGTGTGTGTATGTGCGTGCGCTTGTGTGTGTCCTGCATCATGCACACATGTGAGCCTGAGCTGACTGGCCCATTTCTAATGTGTTAATCCATGTGGGTTCTTCTTTTTTGTTAAGTTTTTTTTTTTTCTGCGGTTGTGCGAGTGTGTGTGTGTGTGTTTGTGTGTGTGTACTGCTGGCATGAGGAGCAACATCACAAGGCGCCCGGGCAGCGTCAGAAGCGCCCGCCTGCCCCCAGAGTTTGACCATCTGCCCGTTATTGGTTGTCATTAAGCTTCTAATTTGGAGGTGTCTTGGGGATTAGCCGAACGAGGGCAGAAAATGTCATTACGACGCTCCTCCTGCCGAGTGGCCGTGACCATATTTACATATTTATGCACCTTAATTGTCTTTGCTGTTGCTGCCGCGACATTGAGACGGTTGGAGTTTCGGCAGCGAGACGAGGGGACGAGGACGCAGCGGGGAAAGACAGTGGTTGAAAGCAGAATTTTGGCTGCAAAGGTGATGATAATAATAATAATAATAATAATAATAATAATAATAATAACAATAACAATAATAATAATTTATTTTAAAAAGCACCTTTCATGCACAAAGTGCAGCTCATGGTGCTTAATGAGGTGGCAGAAAAAAGGGGCAGAAAAATATATTACAATACAGTGAAAGGCAATAGAACCAACAAATGAACCAATTTATAGAAAATCAGAGCAGAGAAAATAAAAACATAACAGGAAAAACTTCAGAAGACAAAAACAGAAAAAGAGACATAATGCGAGTAAAGTTTTAATTGTACCAGTTTTAAAGCTCTTTCAATTTAAACAACAATTCAATTTTTTTATTTTTTTGTTTTCTGGCACTGCACTTTATGGGTGGTTAAGTGACTTTAAACATGGCATGGTCATTTGAGTATTTCAAACTGCTGGTCAACCAAGATTTTTACAACATCACAATCATCTCTAGGACTTTTATTTAGCTGTTATTTACCATATCAAAAATCAAAAAACATTGAGATTGAGGCCCCTTTTACAGGGGTGACCTGGCCAAGAGGGAGGCATAAAGAATTCATAAAATTTAAATGAACAATTTTACAATATATTGAAAGACAATTAAATAGAAAACGAACACCACAGTAAGAGCCAAAAGCACAAGCACTGTTTAGTGAAGTTTTTTTCCTCCATCACTTAGGATACAGTAGAGTGAAAAGTTGAATAGGAATCAGATTGGACATCATCAGTTTGGCCTGTAAAGCGTTCCACTCAGGTGGGGCAGCAAAACAAGACGCTCTATCAAAGGCCCATATTAGGACTGTCCTATTATGGGGGACAGTCAAAATGAAAACGTCTTGGGATTGCAATACATTTCCAGAGAATGGTTCCAATGAAAGAAAATACCCAGTGAGCTGCTGCTATTTAGAGGAAAAGGGCTCTGATGATGCCAGGGGTCAGAGGAAAATCAGCAGACTGGTTGAATAGAAAAGATAAAATACAATTCATTTTAATGTGTGATACAAAAACACCACTAGTACCTCGGCAAATTAGCTACAATATTTTTTCTGGGATGATTTCCGTCAAAATGGCTGATGAAGTGGAAAGCAAAGACATTCCCTCAGATGTTTAAGTCTCAGTACCTGGAGACATAAAAATGAGATGAGTGCATGTGATGCGTGAGCAAAGGGGAGCATTTTCTGCTCCGTGTGCACAAATGTGATCCTGCAAGCAAATGGCTGCATCCAGCACAAGCTCGACCCTGCTTACATGTCAACAGCTGAGCACTCGCTGACTCATCAAGCTCATTTCTGAGACTAGGACCGGAGGCGGTGATGGAATAAAAAGTGGCTCATTTGTCTGCTCTTGTCTTGCATGGCAAGAATGGTAAGCAGTCAACGAGAAGCTCTCATGAGGGGGGGGGAGGCTTTGGCAGCTGCCTATGATGTAGAACGGGCTTTTGGGCAATGGCAAAGGGTTTGGACCATGGCCCATTTGAGTAACTCAGTCTTTACCAAAACTATACACAATGAGTTTTTCCTCCCATGTTCCAACAATGCGTAGGCCGGAAAAGGCAGCAGGATTATTATGAACGGTTGAACTTAGCTTGGACATGGTAAGCTTATGCAGAAATGAGTGTTGCTACAGTATATTAAGCTACCCTGTAGACTGTAAGACTGCGTAGCTGTGATAGACGGAAGGGTTTCCAGATCTAGAGATCATTAGGCTAAGCTCAGTTTAAATTCTCTGTGATACTGATTTTGGTCACGTTTCCCAGATGTTGTGAGATCGAGCTGACCCACTCTTTACAGCCTTTTTAGTGACCTAACACTCACAGATACATCTATAATGTCACTGTGATCATGTGAAAGTAAGAGCATGTTAAATAAATAAGTGACGAGAAGGTGGTGCTGTTGGAACCGGAAAGCAAAAAACTTATTAAGAGAAGGAGTCAGGGCAATACTTAGTTGAACAGACAATCAAAAGATTGTTTAGAAGAACAGTGTACACTTGGACATCCTCTATGACATGGTTCTTGTACAGCTGCTCCTTGTCATCCTTCTCTTGTAGTACAATGACGAATGCTCTAAATGTGAACATGTTTTTTTTCCTATTGGACAATCAGTAGTTATTTTTCCAGTGAAGTGAAAGTGCCCTGGTGGTGGTGGTGGTGGTGTGTGTGTGTGTGTGTGTGTGTGTGTGTGTGTGTGTGTGTTCACCTGTGGGGAACCCTTGGGGCCTACTACACCTTCAGAGAAGGCCTAGAAACTCCCCCCACCCCCATGGGTCTAATGAAGTACCCAGGTATAGAGCCTACCGATTGCCACTGGTGCCCACTCTTGATAAGTTAGGCCTTGAAAAGCCATGTTGGCTAAAGTGGCTAAAATGTTTCTGTCATCACTCCCTACTTTTACATGACACTCAAGAAAAACAAATTATTGCCATAGTTCAATTATGATCGCACAATTGAAGTCCGACTAAGATTGGAGAATTTGTCGGAGAACTCCGACTGAGACACCCAGATAATGTGATTGGAATTTGCATCAAAAGTGGGAGTTACCCATAACCTCATTTGTAGACAAGATGGTTGGAGCTTCCAGGACTACACAACATTTTTGGAAGGACGAAGAATCCAACTTGATGGTATCACTTTTGAAGGAACTTAACATTCTAAAATTTCTGGACAAGGAGGGAAATTAAGAATGGAGACCTTTACCAGAGGGGGGATTCATAAGGACCCCAGAGCAGAGACGGTGGAAGCATTCATTCATTCATTTTCCATACCCGCTTAGTCCCGAGCCTCTCCCAGCTGTCATAGGGCGAAGGCAGGGGACATATGTATTATGAGGCAAAATGAAGACTTCAAACTCCGCAGGCACAGAGTATGTTTACTTGTTATGGTACCAAACTAACTACAAGCAAACAGCAAACACGTTTTTGTGTTGTTAGCTTACATGTCGCCTCGGCCTGAAAATGGCATAAACCGCAACTTATTTGTTGGATTGCATTACAGGGCCATCAGCAAGGAAGCGCCAGTTGGGAACAATAGACGCTGTGCTGGACAGAATGGAGTGGATGCAGGCCATTTGGAAATGCAGCAGAGCCGGGAGAGGGAGGAGCACCTGATAAACTACATTATGGACAACAACTCCAAGATGGTGGCTGCAGTAATGGAGAGCATTCGGAGCTTTCAACATTCCATGGAACCTCCAGGAGGACACCCAGGCCAAGGGTACGAAGAGCAGGACTCTTACACAACCTGTCTCATTTTGAATGTGCAATTTTTTTTTTTTATTTTTTTTTTTGGCTGTATGCAATTTAGCCTTTCGTGTCCAAAGGTTTACATTTGTAATATGTTGTGCATATTTTTTGTAAGTACATTTATTTTTGGAACTTTGTAAATAAAAAATAAAAAAAACACACCACACCAATGTTTGTTCTATTTATAGTTTATATTTATTTTTATTAAAGGTCATCACTAGAAAATTTGCACAAATGCAATGCAAAAGTATTCACCAAATAGTAATAGTTTAAACAGTGCCCTGCGCAGAGGAAAAGACCTGCCTTAACTTACACTGTTCAGGCAGGTCTTGTTTCCTGGCCTCCAGACCATTCAGATGCATTGTAGTTTTGACTATCCGGCTGTGGTAGGCTACATTCAAGAGTTGCTGCCTCCTCTGACCAGGTTGAATTCACAGCCTCTTTTTTACTTTGAAACTCATTTTCTAAAGTTCTATATGCTTACAGAGTTGATTTACGCTCATTTAGGATTTTAATTTTTCAGAAGTCCGCCTTCGCGAGAATGCCTGCGCTATGGCTGTGACTCCCAGTCAAAATGAAAGTCAAAGAAGAGCATCCATTTGGTTTGGTTTTAACATGCTTTAATAGCAGTACTGGGTATATCAAATATTCATTTTCCCCCCAATTTTATAAAAAAGTGTAAACTCGACATTTAACTTTGGGAGAGGGTCTGCACTGCAGTAAAGGTACGTGTGATATGTTGCACTGAGGCTTGAGGGAGAGAGGAGCTGGAGAAAAGCAGGTGTGCCATCAAGTTCTATTTCTGGTGTAATTAGAGAAGAAATGGCCCCAGCACTTTTACAGTCCTCGCCTTCGTACAGTTACGCGTGTGCTGTGTTGACACTCCGAAAAGTAGCCCGGAGAGGTGCCAACGCAGGCGACGCTCCGCAGCTCTGCATTATAATAACACCAACTGTACATAGCACAACCATGTGTACGCTCCACCTGCCTCAGCCGCGGCATTTCTCATTAACAACACTTAATTTCTGATGAAAGGTGATAAATGGGACACAATGAAAATAGAGGCGCGCTGTTTTTTATGGCCTGGAGCCACTTTGCGTTGCTATTTCTGCGCTTCCGCTGCCAGTGTGTTTTAGCCCGTCCCTGTCAGATTAGTTTGTGATGCAATACCCTGCAGTCGCTAATTCAAATTAATGGGACACTACCCTGCAGTTCTTCCTCCCGGTCAGAATTCATAAAATATTAGCATCGTGGACAACTCAGCCAATCAGAGAAGATGGACTGTGGGGCATGAAGTCATCGCTGCCAATTAGATTGGATGGTAAGGAGCCTGTAGTTGGCTTCATCTCATGGAGAACAGTGGAGGAGCTCAGAGAGAGGAGCATGGATCTGCTAACATCTGTTCTATTGCATCCCTCAACTGTGCTCATGTTTCGAAAAGTAGAAACCAATCCCGTTAACAGGCTTCAGAGCTCAGCTTCAGGTCACAGTTAGAGTTCCTGGAATACAGCATTAGCAAGGGTTTATTAGCAAGGGCAACTAATGTTTTGTTGTTGTTTTTTTTGTATATACTAGCCTATCCAGTATCTTTTGTGTGTGGTGTAAATTAAAAAAAAAAAATGGTTTAATTGTGTTTCCAAATCTGCATTATATATATATGTTAAAAAAAAAAAGTAAAACAATAAAAAAATACCAAAATTCATCAAGCACACTAAGTCAAACACTACTGTATTTGCAACAGTCATTCAAATTGCTTTGTTCTGTTCTGATCTTTGACTGATCATATCTTACATATCTTACTGTTTTTGGGAGAGCCGTATGCAGAAAATGTTGATACAAGATCCATTTAAAGCGGCGAGAAAAAAAAAAAAATCCCGGTTTTCAAAGACAAACCCGCAAACAATGAAGCAGGCAAAGTCTAACATGCAAGACTTGAGTGGGAAACCACAAGGAAAGGGAACAAAAGGAGAGACTGTGAATTAGGACACGACACATGAGGAGCCTCTACCTAGCAGAAACAGTCACGTGGCCGTAGGCAGGGGGGGTAAAAAGGGAGAAATAGCGGCAGAGGAGAGAGGAGCGTTGTGAAGCAGCGACGGGAACAAAATACAAGTTCATACAGTTTCCAGAATTTATTTTTTAACAATGAAGGAATTAGGTTTTAATAACACAACCCAGAACCTGCATGCATTTCCTACAGGACATCTGCTGGAAAAATAGTCACATTACTGTGAAAGCCCCTTTTCTGAAGAAAGATCAGGATAGTACATAAAGTAAGACAAGATCCAGAGGAAATAATAGAGAAGAAGAAGGAGCAGTGACAGAATAGATAACGCAAAATGAAAGACATCAAGTTTTGCTGAATTGCTTTGAAGTAAATTCTGCTACTTGGTAAAAGCATGAAACATTTTCAGGGGACGTATACCAAGTCCTTATCCATATAGAGTACCTGTCAGTGATGCATTTTAAGCTTCTGACTCATGAAAAAGCTGCACAGAAAAACATACATTTCATAATAAAGCAGGAAATACAGAAATAACAGAACATGACGACTTTTCACTTCCTGTTCTCAAGAGCTGTTCACGTCTTTAGCCTCTTGAACAGGCACGGATGATTAAAGGGAATGTACCTACTCATATGACTGAAAGGCTTATGGCAATGGGCAAATTTGGCAAAATATTAAACAATCCCTTTAAGACTAAGCTCGCTTTGGTTTCTAACAATGCTTTTGAAATCTATTTTTGAGGGTGACAATTTTTTTAATTAAATAATTAATCATCATCATCATCATCATCATCATCATTAGGTATTTTATGTCCATGCTTCTGTCGGTTTGACAACAGGACAACTGTTACAACAACTACTACTACTCCTACTGCTACTACTGCTACTCATATCTAAGAGTGTAGCCCTCCAAGACAATAGCACAGAATGGGAAGCAACAAGATTCAAACGACCTGCTCCACCTAATGCTGCCATAATGCTGTAGCACAAGTTGTGCTTTCAGCATTTTCGTGGAGTGGAGGACTTTTTCTCGATAGAGATCAATAAGCAATAAAGAAAGAAGGGGAAATTTAATGGAATGTCTTTCTTTCCCCTCGGTTTCACTGTGTGTGTATACATACATACATACACCGTGTACTCCAGGCTAAATCTTTCCCCAGAATCAGTTCTTGTGACTCGCCTCTCTCCGAACTTCAACCTATCACCTTTAGATGTTGTGATTTCCAAGGCCATGTGTATGATGAGGTTATTCTCAGAACAACAATTATCAGCATGCTGCCAGAGAAATAAATTGCGCTGGAGTAGCACAGACATTTAAACCTAGCATGACCATCACCGTTGCAATGTTGAACAGTGTACAGTATAAACTCCCTTTCATACATGTATACTGGGTCAAGGTCAGTCATTCAATTTGCTGCCCAGGCCTCCTACATGTGACGTTCATCATGACAATAAACACACTTAACGGTCAGAAAATGGAAGAGTTTACAGAAGGAATGTTTCACTCCGGTGTCGTAAAGCACTGAGCAGACGGACTGTGCATCCTTGACAACAGCTCGCCGAGTCTGACATGGAATGGTGCCACTTGATTGATCTGTGCAAATGGCGCACAGCAAGCACCCATTCATGATGGGGCTTGAAGCAAGGCACTTAATGTCTGGGCACGAAATGTCTCATACTTAGGCTTACATCATTCAGCAAATGTTGCCAGTACTCTCCCTGCCTCTGCTGCTCCTGCTGCTCCTGCTGGAAGGTATTTGGAGGCTGTTTTTAGGCTTCTCCCTTTTTTTCAGTAAAGACACCAATTTTTATTTTAGTACCGTTGAATATGCATTGTTAAGGTTTTTACTTAATCTGAATTTAATGTATAAAATAGATACAGTTTTACGAATTAAATCATAATATTCATGCTGTTTTTAAACCAAGTTGAACCATTCTTAAATTAATAAGTTAAACTTTAATTTTGAATTTTCCAAAATATGAAACCGCAACAACAACAAGACTATATATATATATATATATATATATATATATATATATATATATATATATATATATATATATATATATTTTTTTTACCAATCATACAATTGTATCAATTAACTCAAAATTAGAGTTAATAAACCCAAACTTTGGGTAAAATCACTAAACAGGTAAACAAAGTTGTTGAAGCAAGTCAGAAACTCAAACATCGACCCCCCCAATTCCAACTAAAACACAACAACAACAAAAAATGACCACAGATATTTCATCAAATAAATCTCAGAACTAATTTCCAGCAGTTCCTCTGTGGGCAGTGGTCATCTGGGTATTCAACTCTCAATATATATATGTGTATATATATATTTATATATATACTAAGTATGAGACATTTTGCTGTGCAACAACCGTAGACACTGTCTCATCTGTGTCATCTGATTCTCAGATTTTCCATTGTCTCCTTGAAAATTACACCCTTACTTTCCTGTCTCTCTCTATTTCATGTACGTTGTGTTCTGGCTTTGGCATTTACCTTGCGCACGGCGAGGGCATCGTGCCTAGTAATTGTGTGTGAGATCTCCTGTCAGACATTGCAGTGTGCGCTCGTGTCACTCTGTCAAAGCGCAAGAATGGGCCGTCAGCTTTGGCTGGATGTTTTCGCTGTCCAGTATTTCACATGACTCTAAAAAGCAAAGGGATTTATTAAGGGAAGAGAAAAGGAGATGGAATGAGTGGGTGTGTGTAATTCCTAAGCCCTAAAGCGAAAAAAGAAAAAAGGATACTCGTGTGGATTTCAGCGAGCTGCTGTCATCCTCTTGATTTTCAGCCATCGCGTCGTTCTGTGCGAGATGGATCAGCTTTAATCCCTCAGTTTGTTAAAACAAGAAGCG
This sequence comes from Nelusetta ayraudi, assembly GCF_046127955.1. Lineage (NCBI taxonomy): Eukaryota > Metazoa > Chordata > Actinopteri > Tetraodontiformes > Monacanthidae > Nelusetta > Nelusetta ayraudi. Next base: position 2,680,904 of record NW_027466083.1, read on the forward strand.
GGAAGGTGGGAAGGGTGGGCTGAAGGTACGATGACAACAGACTTGAAAAATCCTGCAATTCACATCCGAATGAGAAGACTTTCTTTCTTTTTTTTCTTTAAAGCTCTCTTGGCTTTCACACGAATACAAAATGCAACCGCTTCACCCTAATGATGCTAATCCTGCCAATGAAATACTGACTCGGCTGCTCGCACATAAACTGAGGGTGAGGGAAGCACTTTTAATGTTGATTTAAGAGTATGTGCAGAGTTTTTAAAGCTCTTTAAATGAACAGATTAGTCAATCACGCACCAAGGGGAACAACAAGTAATGGGGCTGGAGCAGAACACACACATATGCACGCACACACACACAACAAACAACAAAGAAAAACATTTCTGAAGAATCACCAAAGCTTCCATATGTGCACCTGCTCAAGTTCAAAACATATCCGATGTTTCTTTGTTAGCCAAAGAATTTTATTTATATTGCCACTCAGCCCGTCTGATCTTAATCTGAGTATGTGACATCATTCAAGGCGTCCGTCCCTCTGAAGTGGCAGCGCTTCTGGGTACACGATCCAAGGTCTCTGTTCATTTATTGTCCTGCCAAACAGACTCAGGTTGTTCCTCTGATACCACTCCAGCATGCTTGAATTGAAGCTTTAAAGAAAAAAAAAAAAAAAAAAAAATACAATATTTTTTCCCAAAGTTATGGGACCAGAGTGTGCAATAGTTATCTAGATTGGCCAGTGGATTATTTGAAGCAAGCGTCCTAGAATTCTGCTCAGTCCTTTTGGGGACGTGGCCGACATTCATATGACACAAATATAACTCAGGGAGCCAATAATTAAGAATGAAGTTACACAGTTGTTGTTTTCTAATAAAGACTATTGGCACAATTAATGTGTTCCAGAAAGCCTTTTCATGTGGGTTGGGAATATGGCCATAGAAAATAAACGGCATCATTTGAAACAACGGCCTCTTACCCACAATAAACTTGAGGCGGCTGTTGTTCTTTTGCAAAAGCATATGCAAACGTGATTGCACACACAAACTAATCAACTCGTAAGCATTAATAATGAAGATTGTCAGACGGTTAAAATAGCGTGAGCAATGCATTCAGTGTTTGCCTTTATGAACAGATATTCATCAAGGCAGAACATGCAAAATATTGGACAGATAAGATGCATTTAGCGTGTCAAATGGGTACGGTGGCGTAGTGGTTAGCGCTGCCGCCTCAAAGCAAGAAGGTTGTGGGTTCGATTCCGGGCCTGGGACCTTTCTGTGTGGGGTTTGCATGTTCTCCCCGTGTCTTTGTGGGTTCTCTCTGGGTTCTCCGGCTTCCTCCCACACTCCAAAAACATGCGTGAATTGGAAACTCTAAATCGTCCACACTCTACACTCCAGCGTTCTACAGTAGGGTTGTGCATCTCTGGTCTGTGGCCGATACTATACGTATCTGGATACACTACCAACGATTCGATACATTAAAGATACAATACGATTTGTATATTATATTTACGATACGATTTGTATATTTACGATACAATGCAGTGCGATTCACAGCAGTACTGTAACTTTCAGCACAGCACCCCTTCCGTTGCGCCAGAATTCAGGAGTCCGGCGGTGGCCAGTGTTCTTTGTCGTTGGGCACTTTTGGGTGTAGAATCGTTCCACGAATAGCCGCCAAACGATGGTGTCGTTCTTGCCACACTTGAAGCGGCACGCACCTCCGGCTCGCGCAGCGATTTTTTCGGCGTCTGGTCTATTTTTTTATTTTAACTGCGCTGCGCTGTGCAGCGCTGTATCGGTCTGTGACAGGCGTAAAAACCGATGTATGTAGATTTAATCCCAAAATTGCATCGATTCACGGCTGCTCGCATCGTGCCCACGGTTAATCTTCCCATCCCTAGTTCAGTGTTCATGTTCAGGTGTTGTCGTCGGTGGCGCAGATGCAATACCTTCACCATGAAACACCAGCTGTCTGACGTGAACGGAAGGGTTGAAAGACAACGAAATGTATTTGAAGCATGGGAAACAAGCATAAATGACATGTATGTGTTTGTCTTGAAAACTAATACCTGTGACCTCCAACTACATGTGTGGTCATGTACTTCATGATTTGCACTGGATTAGAATGAATCTAAAAAAAATTGGTTTCATGCACAAGGTTGTTTTTTTAATCCATCTTCCCCACTAGAAAAGAAAATCAATCTAAAGCATATTGCGTGTGCCTTCTTCTTTTTGGATAGCACTCCCTCAGGAATGCACAAACAATGGAGTTTGAAGCCAGTAACATCAATGCCTTTTACGGAATTCAGAGGGATCTAGGCCGCCACTGGAGCAGAACATTTTATTTTGAAGTGTAAATGACCAACTTGTCTGTCCTCAAAGAGCCAGAGTGGCTGAGGGGCCGGGTACTCTGGCTTCCCCACGCAGTCCAAAGAGCTGCACATTAGGCTAAAACTCTAAAATTGGTCGTAGGCATAAATATTAATATGGACGTCGTCTTGCCGACTAAACCAGGGTGGGACCCTCCTTCACTCACAGGTAGGGCTTGGTAGATTCCAGCACCAATTGCAAATCTTAAGGATTCCTGCTGTTTTGTGCCAAATTTGATACGTTTTTGATGAGTTTTCGAGGGTATTTCGAGGGTCAAACTTTGCCTCAAAAAGACAAAAATATCATTACAAAACAAATCAATTATAACGGGGTTTAATTTAGCAACATGCTTTCTCCTCTCCTCGCTGCTCTGACTCCCGGGGCTTGACGAGAGACTTCAGGAAAGGTGCTAGTCTGCCTCGACACCACTTTGATTTAAGGTTGAGTCGCTGGTGGTGCCGGGGTGCTCCTTAAAAATAGCTGCAAATAGGTAGTCGCTGCGCCTCTGAAGAACATTCCCCAGGTGCCCGTCTAAATAAAAACGCTGGCGTAGCTCGCGGTGAGCGTCTCACTCCTCTTGCATGGCAGTGAGTGATAAATGCTCGGTGCGGCTCTGAGTTAACCAAGTTCATATTGAAACACTCCCCAGAGCGTCGCCATCAATCACCGCCTCTCCCAGGAGCTGTCACATCACCCCCCCCAACCTCCCGCTTTCCTTCTGTCGCCTGCCTTGAGCCACTAACGTGTGCGGTTGCACCACGACAATATCCGGCCCACCTCATTTGCTCCCATTACAGAGGCGGCTCGGGCTCTCACTTATTTCCCTGCCGATGCCCCTGGGCGGTGGCTGTGTATCCGACGTGCTCCCTCGCCTCTCCAGCCTCTTCAAAGCCACTTATTCTGGACGGTACTGGCGTGAGCTGACACACACCTGACTGGCTGCTGTGAGGGTTTTAAACAGAAAATGGGGGGTGCGACGCTGCCAGCTTGCGTGCTGGTTTGTCGGCAGTCACGGCAAATTTTAAGAATGCAAAGGGAGTGAATGAGGAGGGGTAAAATAGATAAACAAATTGAATAATGAAGCAGTTCCCTGCCGTGACCTCACTGGTGTAATTTCAATGCCTTTTGACTCACGGCGGGGGCACAGGGTGAGATCATGACTCACATGGGGGGGGGATCAATAAGTAGATACCTGAAATGACTTCATGGTTGTTTTTATTATTCTAATTGTTACAATAGTTGTTGTTTTTTTGTATTTATTAAATGTTTTCAGAGTGACCTTACAGCAATAGGCATGTCACGACTCATATGATTTACAGAACAGTTAATAACTAACCTATTAAGCAATTAATAACAAAGCTACCGGGTGTCAACTTGTTCCTACTGTCCTAGGATCAGGGTTAGTGTTATGTTAAACCTCTTCTTTGAGCATACTGTTTACACCAAGAACAAAATAGTTTAACAGTTTGTACAGCTTAACCACTGTTTAAAACTGTAACTGTAAACTAACTACTGTATAGTTTATCTTTATCCTTCTATTTTCACTTTTTGTATTGTTTTTTGACTGCTGCAACAGTGTAGTTTCCCAAATTGGGATCAATAAAATCCAATCTAATCTGGTCTAAAATCATGATACATATGAAATAAATACATGTGTCAATAGTTCTTGAAAAAAGATCCTGTACATCAATTAACAAAGGTATGACTTGAGAATCTGTAGCGTGTGCACTTCCCCCTCCCCTCACCATGTAGCTCCACCCCGGTTTAAAACTACAAATAAGACCAGTTAAACTTATGAATATGCATTTTTGACAGGGATCTTACGCTATGAGTCGCCTCTCCTCGTTGCATGCTCTCTCTCTCTCTCTGTCACACACACACACACACACACACACACACACACACACACACACGTCACTCCGGGCACCTTTTCGTCTTCCTCTCCCTTCTCTTTCACTTTCATCATCACACACTTCATTCACTTCCCACCGCGTGCGCTCCCGGTTGATCTCCCTCTGCCCACTTCTTCGTGCCTCCCCTCCCTCCCTCCATCCCCCTCTCTCTCTCCATCCTCCCATCCTCAGTGAGCATCACCGCGGCCTCGCCTCCCGCCCCGCCCCTCCCTCTCCCAGTGTCTCTCGGCCAATCGGCGGCCGGAGGAGGAGCGGCTTCGCGGCGGGTGGATGGAGAGAGAGAGAGGGGGAGAGAGAGAGAGAGAGAGAGAGAGAGAGAGAGAGAGCAGTAGAAGAAGAAGTAGCAGAGAGGAGCGCGCGGGTGAAAATAGACGCCTTCTTGCCGAGCTTGACACGAGGTGATGAGCGAGGTGCGGAGAGACTCTTCACACTGGGAATAATTGAAACAACAGCAGCAGCAGCAGCAGCAACGGCACGCACACACGCACGCGCGCACACGCACGAGGGGCCAGTGGGGGGTGGGGGTTGTGCCCGGGTTTTGGATACCTGCGCGTGAAAGGCTCCGGCCGCAGGTGATCTCCTCCCTCCGAGGGGAGAGGGTTTTTTTTCTTGAGAGAAAAAAAAGAGGGAAATAGAAGGAGGAGGAAGAGGAGGAGGAGGAGGACGACGACGAGGAGGAGGAGGAGGAGGAGGAGACGACACCTCTCTTGGATTATTAACAACTTTCCCTCCACCTCCTGCTCACCCAACACACACCCACCACCACCACAAGCAAACTTTCTTCGCCACCGCTGCAGTCAAACCGCAGCTCGCTCAGCTCGGCTGTTCAACTCGGAGCTTCTTTTCTTTCTTCATCTTCTTCTTTTCCACCGCGGAGACCGAGACAGTTTCCTCACTCGGATTATTGAGAAGAGCGGAAGGAGGAAGACTGAAGAACAGCCCCACCCAACTTTGAACTGTCCGAGTCTACCGGACCGGACCGGACCGGACCCACCACCCGCTGCTGTTGCTGCTCCTGTCGAGCCCCAACAAGACGAACGACGATGCCTGGATTATTGCAGCTCAGCCTGGCCCGCGGTAGAGAGGGAGAGTGAGAGAGTGAGGAGGAGACCAGGAACGAAGAGACAGAGACAGAGAGACACAGGGAGGAGAGAGAGGGAGAGGAGGAGGAGGAGGAGGAGGAGGAGAAGTCGGCGGTGTTTTGGCTGCCGTCCACGAGTTTATCCGCGTGCGTGCCGCCGCTCGAGCTCCGCCACCTCTCCGCTTCTTAACTGGATACGAGGGACCCGCGAGGCAGAGGCGCGCGGGGAGGACGCGCGTTCACACCCTGGGTGAGTTGCTGTCGTCGCCGTCGGTCAAAGCGCAAAGAAAGAGCGCGCGCGCGCGCGTGTGTGTGTGTGTGTGTGTGTGTGTGTGTGTGGACTGTTCGGCACATTGCTATCCATATCTGGGGATCCTCTCTCGTGCATGTGCAGCCCATGCTCGCGCGAGAAAGTGGGGCGACGGTGGGGAAGAGTGGCAGCGTCCGAGTCATGACGCGCGAGCGGCATGGCAGAGGGGGAGCGAGGGGGTAGCCGACAGGCCGAGGCACGGCGTTCCTCTGTCCATGGTGTGTGTGTGTGCGCGCGCCCTGAGCGACGGGAGAGAAGGGGCAATTTGTTGTGTGCACGTGTAGACGCATACCCCCCCCCCCCCCCCCACACACACACACACACACACGCACACAAACGCGCGCGCGCGCACGGACAATTCTTTTTTGGACCGTGTGGTGGTGGAATGTATTGGTGCGAGTGTGCGCCGACTTGTTGTATATATTTAAACTTTGTAAGGTGTGAATGCGAAATTGTGTGTGTGTGTGCGTCCGTGTGCGAGAGAGTGAGATGGTGTGTGTGTGTGTGTGTGTGTGTGTATGTGTGTGTGTGTGTGTGTGTGTGTGTGTGTGTGTGTGTGTGCAACAACCTGCTTCCGTCATCGTTTCATATAAAAACTTGATGTGACTCGTCCTTCAACCTCTGTTTCCCTCCATCACACACACACACACACGCAGACCAATGAACATCGTCCCTGCCTGCGTGGCTGCCTCTCTTTCTCTCTCTCTGTCTCTCTGTCTCTCTTCTGTGTGACATTGTTGCTCTATCAGTCACCCAAATCCCCTGGACCATGTGAGCACAAACATTTACCTGCCAAACATTCCTTATATGTGGCTTGAACAAAACAGCAGATTTAGAAGAGCACGCAGGCAGGAAAAGAGAGAGAGAGGGAGAGAGAGAAGGATGTGTGTGTGTGTGTGTGTGTGTGTGTGTGTGTGTGTGTGTGGGGGGGGGGGGGGGGCTCTGTGTGGTCAAACAGATCAAGACATAAGTCAAAGAAAAATCAAGAATCAAGAAGTAAATCAAGCAATTCAAGAAGATCAAGAACTTGTGCAGAAAGTCTGGAGTGAGTGGAGTGAGAAACAATGAGAAAAGTGAGAGGAGTGACTTTGCTGCTGCTGCTCCTGCTGCTGTTGTGATGTAGTGACGGGTCGTTGGCAAACAAACTGGTTCTAAGAGAGAGTGAACGAAGAGAGCCGCCTCTTCACTGGGAGCCGAACCGGAAAACGGGTCGATCCACATCCAGTCGCAGAGTTGCCAGCGATTTACAGCGTGTTTCAGTGAAGATTTTGTGTGATAGAGAAATGTAAAAAACAGAAATAAAAAAAATGAATACTAGAATAGATAGATAATTAGATAGATGTCCTTTATTGTTCCCACTGTTGTAGCACTAAAAAAACACTAGACGCCTCGGAGGACTTTGCAGTAGTTACAAAAACACTCAAATCAATATATTTAAAACAAACAACAAATGAGATAAACCAAAATAAATACCTTAATATTTAACACACACACACACACACACACAGGGACTGAAAATTTTTAACTGAGTGCTGATTTTTGTTTGTTTTGCAATTCTTTTGTATTTCTTTGTGACGTTCCGTTGTGTGTTCTCTCACTTGTGTTAAGTGTGTAATACGCATTTCATACCACATTGAACATTAGTCATTCATTTTAGCACATCATTTGGTCATAAAAAAAATGTTAAGCAATAATAGAATCTAAGGAGCCGCTTGGGAGCCAAAAGAACCCCTGGTTCTTTTTAGGGAGCCGAGCCAAAAGAACCGGATCTCTTAAAAGAGCTGGAATTCCCGTCACTATAGTGTGATGGATGTCATCGCGTCCCCGGGTTGGAACACTGGCTTAAGTCTACAAAACCAAAACCAAAAAACCCCAGCGTGTCCTGGAGGTGTGAGTGGATTAATTCTGTAGCAACAATTCTGTCAGGCGCCTCGGAGGACGAGCAGCGCAGTGCAGCGCACAGCAGCCGCTTTCTTTTCTCTTCATTCGTCTACTGTGCAGCATTTTTTGACCCATTTTAACAATGAAATATGTTTTTTCTTTCCCTCCTCTCGCTCGGCTGAGACAAGTAGTGAATGTCCTCGCGACATTATTTTAGTCTGAGCCAAACGTTATTGTAGTCAGACTAGAAGCAAGATGTGGTGAAGCCCAACCCGGGTCAAGACAATAGTGATGGACAATAACATATTTTTCAAATTCAATATTTTTGGGATGGATATTGGAATACTGATATCAATATCAATACACTTTTGAAAAAATCACAAGGCTGTTAATGTATTTATTACAAAAAATGAAAACAGTTAAATAAAATTTTGAAAGTGCCATAAAATGTAAACATAAATCATAAATGTAACGTTTGTAAAGTTTGTAAAGTTTACAAACCTCATGTGCTGTTGGGTGCGTGGTCTTTTTGGATATTTTCTTAAAAATGTCGAAACAAAATTTTCCCCCCGTGATCGATATAGCAATAAAAATGTCGACATGCACTTCTCGACAAGACAATGCTGAAGACACGTGAGAGAAGCCGGTTCCCCAACTGAGGATTCTTCAGAAGAAGCAGCCTGCCGACGGCCTTGGCAACTCATGATCTGGCAACTCTGCCAGTAGCAGAGGAAGAGGAACATTAATCATGTCCTATTAAGTGATCAAAACACATTTGCTGTGTCAAACTTTTTGCACTGAGGGTCAATGTTTAATCCCGTGGTTTCTTATTTTGTCAGACACACAGGTTTTTATCGTTCACACCGGACTACGTGACGTTGAAACAAGTGAGGTATGAATAATAATTGAAAAAAAATGTGTCTGACAAAATAAGAAAATTGTGCAGACAATATGCCAGTACACGTGTACACAATATGGGCATGGCTCATTATTAATATCCTGATTACTGTTGATGATGCTTGAATAAGCAGGTCAAAGGTTATTAAATAAGCATTGAGAATTCATATCGAACAAGATGCTCCAAAAGTAAATCAAAACATTGAAACCCTTTGTGTGTGTGTGTGTGTGTGTGTGTGTGTGTGGGTGTGTGTACATACATATATATTGTACAGATAGACAATAAGATAGATAGAGATATATTAAAGTAAAGTTGTTGTTTTTTCAATACCTGGAGAGAAATAAACTCCCTTTGGAAAATAAAAGTCCTCTCTGAGGTCTTTATAATGAAGGCATAGATTAAATGATTTTAATGTAAATATTGTTATAAAACAAAACCAGACAAACAAGAAAAATGTATCACACCAGACGTTTACATGGAAGTTATTTCATGCGGTAATGCATTCATTAATTTGCAATTTAAAAAAAAACAAAACACGCTTAAGTCCGGCCTGTGGACCTAGATGTATTTCAGTCTCTGCTGGCTGGATTCTTGGCCACCCCCTCGAAGGCAAAGGCTAATGCGACTTGTGACGCCTCCCGTCAAGCCGTCAGTCAAATAAAAGCAACATCATGCGACAATTCTCCGTGCGCGGCGACGGAACGAGGGGGCAAATGAAAGCGCTGCTCACCCTGCGAGATCCGCTGGAAGTGCAGTGAGAGGCCCCAGGTGGTCTCCAGCCTCCAGCCTCCACAACATAACACACTCACATCCTGCTGGATGGATTAGTTTACACAGCAAATGCCCACAGTGTCTGGTGGCGGGAACAGATGGCACTGCGCTTATGTTTTCTTCCATAAGACTGGAAACAACAATGAGAAAAAGAAAGAACAGGTGTCACCCGTGGTGACATAATTCTGCAGATATTTCCCACTTCTTGAAAACATTTCCACATTTTTCTTTTTGTCCTGCAAAGGAAACATTTTGACCATGATTTGAAGGCCATTTAGCCGAACAGGAAACTGTGCGAAATCCTTAGAAACCTGCTGGAACCAAGCTGCGGTTGCAAAAGTTTTCCTCTTTTCTGGCCATTTCACTCGCTCTGCAGCCGATACTGATGTGCATATCAATATTTGCACATCACCCTTTTTTTTTTTTCTTCTTTTTCTTTTTACATTTTATGGCACTCATTTTTTTGTAATAAAGATATTAACAGCCAAGTGTCCTGTCATTTTGAAAAAAAATTACAAACCAAAAAGTGTATTGATATGGATATGGCAATATCAACCCCATAAATATTGTATTGAATTGAAAAAAAATATGTTATTGCCCATCACCAGCAGCGGAAACTACTTGGATCATCCCGATTGTGATGCCCTTCTGGGAAAAAAGAGAGAGAGAAGGAAAAAAAGAAACAACAACACCTTTTCTGCTCGCCACTTTGTCTCGCTCACATCCACCCAAGGTTGAGCCTCTCGCGCTGCCTTGCGAGCACTCACAGGCTCCAGGGCCGTCATTGTGAGTCGCGGGGGGAGAAAGTGCATCAGCTAAATGCGTGTATATAAATGTAAATGCGCTTGCTGTCCGTGTATGCGCTTCAGAGATTGACTAGTGCTGCGCCCTTCAAAGCGCAAGGACGCCGACAGACATTGGAAAATGCGGCCTTTTCAACCAACGACACACAATGGAGGCTTGTGCCAGCGGTTTGGTCCCTCCGTGTTGGGAGTTCTCACAGTCGGAGTCGTGGAACCTGGACTTCGCCAACATGCTGCCACTGCTTCTCTTTCCTTCGTTGGCCTTGTTATTTTATCAGTTTGTCATCCCGGTTTTTAGTGTTAAACTAAGTGGTTTGTGATTTCCTGAGAAAACAATTTGCCAAGCAGGATTGATTCGTTTTTTAATTGATTTTCACATATGGCACGTGACAATGAACAGAGGATGCAGGAAGTATCCCGTCTAAATCCAAAATAAAGACTAACCTTTTGATTTGAAGGTTTGCTTTTTGACAAAATCTGAAAAATTACTCTTGGCATCAAACAATTGTTGTGCAAATGTTGAGGCCTGAAGCAATTGGCTGCGTGATTAGTTGGGAGTTGATGGCAACTAAGATTTTTTTTTCTTTAACCTTTCTACCAAAAAGGGGACTTTTTTTCTGTAGCAGTGTTAAATAGGAAGTTGAAATACATTGAGAATATCGTGTTCATAATCCTTTGCTGCTCTGTCTTCACACAATGGGAAAACTTTATACATACATCAAATAAAAGAAAATGTAATTAAAAAACAACCTCCTACATGCCTAAAACGAGGTGAGTTGTAACGTTGTAAAGCCGAGAGCGAGAAAGTCACACTGACGCACTTTAATTAATTCTGTCACAGCCGTTCAGTCTGGCCTGTGTCTGGGTGCAAAGCAGCTGCAGGTAATGATGACTGTGTCCGCCACCATGCTTCAGCATGAGCCAGTTATCTCACAGCGCTATCGCCCAGCAGCCTGCGACCTGAGTAGGAAGGATGCCTGCCGGCCTCCACATATTGACTACCCGTGTGATGTTTTCATGTTCGTGTCCGTGTTCGTGCGACTGTGGAGGAGAAAAAAAAATTTATTTATTTTTTACGCGTCGTGATACTGCTTGTGTAGTTTGCTGAGGAGGCTGATGGGAGGAGTGATGCAGGGACGCACTCCTGTGAGATGCTGATGGAGGCAGCGAAGGCAGATACGTCTCTGTGCTGCGTCGTGACTGAATGCGCTGCAGGTTCTCTCTCACTCTCTCGGTCTCTCACGCTCACAGTGCAGAGGGTTATTACAGAGCCGTGCAGTGCTTGATTATTTCTTGTCCCCAATACAAATTCATCCAGTAGCCATGTCTACATGCGCACATTTCTCCAATCCGATCGAAACCTTGGTTGATCGGAAATTCCAAATCCACTGTTTACATGCACACTCAATAAAATGAGCCGATCGTGACGTGCGTATACATGCACCAAGCCTTTAATCAGAGTGTCTAATTTTCCGGAAATAGTAGTAGAAGAAGCTGTACTTCCGCCTGTGTTGTAAAAATAAACGCCGCGTTGTCCGCACTCCGCACGTCCTCGGCTCGTTCACAAGCCTTCAAACTTTTCCAGCGGGTTTTTATTTGGTCTATCGTTTCGTTTATGTTCAGCGAATAAAAATGACCGGCTGCCGCTAAGGCGGAAATGCGCCACACAGATGCAGCACACTTGCGCAGTGGAGATAGTCCGAGACAGGATCCGAATGGGTGTGTACATGGACGTCATTCGGAATAATGATCGGCATAGACCACCTCCCTCGTTCGGAATAAAATTTTGTTCCGAACGGACCGGATCAGAATCTTCCAATTGGCGTGTTTACATGAAGCATTTTTAATCTGATTGGGCCTTTATTCCGATTATTTGTGTCCATGTAAACGCAGCTATTGACTTGGTGTTGGTGGCCCCCCCGGCCCCTCTGTAAGCCCAGTGAAGCATCGTGGGGCTTTGTGTTGTGACAAAAGGAGGACGCAAAAAAAAAAAAAAAAAAAAAAAAATGACACTGCCACTGTTCATTATTGTTGCCAAGATAGTCGCGCTCCATTTAATTTTCTCCCAGGTCGCCTGGTCAGGCACTTCACTTCATGTAATTGGTTTATTACATTCAGATGTCTGATCGAATACAGGCTCCATGTAATCCCGTGAAGGCATCGTGAACAGGCGTCTGCTGTTGATGTTGCAGTGTTTTGTTACTGGGTAAAACGATTATGTGAGTTACGTAAATGATATGAGCGTGGGCCTAAAATAAATACATTTTATCTGTAATTCCTACTTTATTGTTGTGTAGGAGGTGCTGGAAGGCAGCTGTTATGAGACAATCGGAGTGTCAAAGAGAAATTAAGTACAGAATGGATTAATTATGTTTTTGAACCTACAATACATCCCAGTTGAATAAACAAATACACACCAGGTCAACGTTTGTTACTTTTTGGCTATCGTTGTAAGTTTATTGTTGAATAGTGTCCAAGAAGCAGGCTAAACTTGCTTTGGCTAGCTGGCAGCGTCATTTTACAACTGAACTGGGAAAACAGAACAATGAAACAGTGAACCAGATTACCAGATTATCAGTACCCACCAGTAAAATGGTGGGTAACAGTTCAAGGTTTTAAACTGGGTCATGTATTTTGTTGGTCTACTTCCAACAATAAGCAGGGTTTGTTTGGTCAAAAGACTCCTAGTTAGGGCTGCATAGACATTACTGAACAAGAATTCTCTCATTCTTGCCCCCTCCTCTACCTGCTCAATCTGCCTTGGAACAGCCCACTCCCATGTTATTGGCCTGCTGTTCCATCGCTAGCTCTACCTAGCAGGGAAGATAATTACTATTTCTCATGCAGTGACGCTACACCAGGTATACACAAGTTTTCATTTCTTTCACTTGGTGTGATAGTTGGTTTGGCAGTAAGACAAAAAACACTTGTTAAAGAGTTGTAAAAGTCATATTTTCATAATAGAACCCGCTTAAATTCCCAATTGTGTCTAATTGATCGACGGCTGAATATTTAATGTAGCTATATTAGGATCATCACTGGGTTTCATGGTGGTAGAGTGGAAAAAAAACTGCAGTAAACACTAAAGAGACGCGAGGTCTTCTCAAAGCTTTTGGAAAACAGTTGAACCGTCACTCTGCTGCTTTTTACATAAAGTCTGTGTTCTTTTCACAGCCACCGTCGAGCAGATCCTCGCGTCTTCATCGCCCACGCACCACTTTCATTTTGACTGGGCACGTTTCAGCCTAAAACAATCAGTGGGATGGCAGATGCACTTCCCGCTGTGTGAAGTTTAGGGTAATTGGATACGACAGGTGTTCGCACAGAGTCACTGAACTTTGAATTAGATCCCCACTGTGGGCGCTACCCGGAGACAGACTCAAACTCACCTGAAGGGAGCGATTAAACAAAAGTTTCTGTTAATCAGTTTTAATGCAGGAAATGGAAAAGTGGATCAAACAGCCTTTATAAGGGCCAGGGTCTCATCTCGGACTCGGAGGCATTTTTACTCTGTCTTGTCTCGGACTGGACGGACTCTGGATTTTTGATCAAGACGGGTCGAGACTCAGCCAACACTGCAATGACAGATAATGGAAAAGAATCCAGCTGAGCCGTTTCACGCTGTTTGTTACACCCAGAATGACACACCCCTTTATTCCTAGTCAATCTATTTTTTAATTTTATGAAGCAAAGTTGTTTTTTTGAATATGGTTTCGAAATTTGTTGGCAAAGCAGCATAATGTTACAGAAAATCATTAAAAGATACCTTGCTGAAAAGAGATGTTGCTGTTGAATTTAGAAGCAAACTTGAATTAAAAAAAAAAATACTGGTCATTTTGTTCTGTTTTGTTGTTATTTTTCGTTGATATGTAAAGTCTTGGTCTGGTCTTGGTTTCGAACCCTAAATGCCTTGGTCTTGTCTCGATCTCAACACTCTACAGTCTTGATAATGTCTCAGTCTCGCTTGGTGCGGTCTTGACTACAGCACTAGTCTCCCGTGACAAAGCTGGGAGTGGCGGACGGCCTCAGCGGCCCAACCGAGTTAGGAACCCGAGAGAGTCGAGCGACATGCGAGGCGGTTAAACTCTGTGCCTGTGCTCCCTGTGCCCCCTCTCCTCCAGCTCCCACCTCCCCCCCCACCCATCAAAGTGCTTGTCACTCCTTAAGGGATGGCCGGGGCAGCGGTAGGAGGGGATGAGCAGAATTGGCCTGGGTTGTGCAGCGCGAGCACTTCATTGTTTCTTGTATGTACATTAATCCTGAGTGGGCTCCGACACGGACTGAAACGGTCTAAAGCCTCGCTGACATTTCAATCTGCACAGCGAGAGACCTGAATGATGGGGCTTTTGTGTTTTTCTGTGTGTGCGAGCAAGTGGGCGAGGTGTGTTTAATACTCTTTTTCCGACTGCGTAGAGGAGGAAAAAAAAAAAACCCCGCTTTCCCATTTAATCCACCAAAGATTTTTTTTTTAAAGCAGCTTCTAAGTGTTCTTATGGACTAAGCTGTGATGGGGGAAAAACGTCTCATTAATGGGGTCTTTTTCTTTGGAATAAACAGTTTAGGGCTTGGTCCGTTTTTCCCATAATGCCCAGGGAAATTATTTTTGCGCACTTGCTTCATGAAGGTCAAGTGCAAAATGACGGCTTTGTCCTCAGAATTCTGCCACAGCTTTGACATTGTTGGGACACTGGACTTACAGTGAACTGTTCTTTTTCCAACATTTGCCAACTAACAGTAACATCATTTCCATTTGGAAAATCTTTCTTTACAATCTTTCTGATGCTTATTTTTTTTTAGAATCATAGCACTGAATGAGCTAACACAGACTTTTGTATTCCACTTCAGCCTTTTCCTGGTTGTTAGAAATAAAGATTCTAACTAAGAGAACTTTTTAAATCTTCCTTCAGCCTTTACACAATGTGGACACAGAGCACTGAAGCTTTAGAAAGGTGACGTCAAGGCACCTGAAGCTGCTGAACCAGTGAGATAGAATTGAGCATGAACATGTCTAATGCCACAGGTTTAAACTAAACGCCAGCACAATGAAACCTTTGGTCATATGTTGACTATGACGAACCCGTTATCCCTTCCAAAATTGAATATTGGTTTCTGCTCTTTCTTTTTAGTCCTGATTTTCTAAAATGAAGTGATGGCTTCTGCTTTTTTTGAGAGTGGTCGCACTCAAAGGCAAGGAAAGTAGGCCAGCTGCCACCGTGAGGAACGAGACACGGAGAGAGCGGTCATTTTTGGATAACAAGGCGCAGTGTGCTACGTTCCCGAGATGTCTTGAAGATGAAGGGATTAACCTTGATGGGAAATTAAATAAATAAATAAATAAATACTCCAATAATACACCATTAGGCTCCAATTACGCACAACAAACAATCATCATTTGAACCTGAAATGGCTTTTTTGGCTCTTTCCACCTCTGTGCTAAGTGGACACCTCAACTCTGCTGAATGACCCAGAGGCCTTGAAAAAGACTGTTGGTGGACAAGCGCAACACAACGCAACAATGACAGGAATTCTTTATCTTTATCCAGTTTATTTCTCACAGTAAAATCGCACATTGAAATGTTTGTGTGAGCTGATTCCTCAATAGGTGATTTTGAAGGCTAAATACCGCTGAGGCAGCTCATTATTCATGAATTACTCTGTGCTCCTTGTGATGACTGTTCTTGATTCTGCGTACTTCTACGCCTTAGGAAAAACTCTAATGGGAAGTGAGTCAATGATTTTCAGCTGCAGTTCCAATATTTTGTATTGATCCGCACTGCTCTCCTTTGCCAGACCTTCTAAACAACTTCTAAACCTCTTCTGTTTTTTATTTTTTATTTTATTTTTGTCAGTGCAGGAAAAGATCTTAACCCCAAAGATATAAGAAACCGGTCACACATACTCGCACACACATATACACGCCTCAGGCCAGAACATACGAGTTGTACTTTCCTGACCCACTTTGTCTGCGTTCATGTGCTCCGTGCCTGCGCAGGCATTCGCAAGGCCCATCTTTCCTGCGAGAGTTTTGATGTCGTGGGGGGGGAAAGAAAAAAAAACAAACAAACAAGTGCGGAGATATGGAGAGGGCGTGCTCACACATGCACCAACGCACAAATGCACGTGGCAGTCGCCCTCAGAGTTGCGCATTTCTCCAGCCCATCCGTGCTGCTTTACATCACGCACGTAGAGGAAAGAATCTGGCAGCCGTGCAAGAGGAAGGAGTGGAGTTGAGAAAGTCTCGCAGCGGCGTCACATCACCTTGTCTCCCACATCAGTGAGTAATTGTTGCCCCCCTCCACACTCCCTCCCCCTGAATGCACTTTGCAGCCAAAGGTTGGCCCGAGTCCCTTCAGACGGATAGAGCGGCCCGCCTCATTGTCAAATGAAGTGGAATGACTGGGCGCGTTTATTAAAACGTGCCGGGCGGCCGCCCTGGCCAAGAACATTTCGGAAGATGTGATAACAGTGGGCAAGTGTCCCGCGGGATGCGTGCGGTAGCCGTGGTTACGGGTGTGAGAAGGTGGGCAGCCGGCATTTGGGCAAACACAGATGTCACGTAATGATGTATGTTATTAAACTGGTTATAGATATTGATAAGAATAGCAATAGTAACAGATGACCACATGTGGCCAGGTAACGGGAGCAAGCTGAGAGGTCTGTTGTCCCACGGTGCATCGGGGAGGTGGTGACAGGCCCCTTGGCTCAGGGTTGATCACGTGCCCTCTGGTTGGCCAGCATCACTCTGTGTTTGCTGTAGGTGCATGGAGGCCTTGCTTTGCTTTGGGGTTTATGTTAACAACTTGCACAGGGCAAAGGTCCTGAAGCCGCATCTGGACTCGGCTGTCACCTTGTTGTGGAGCTCTTCTGCCCATAGTGGCCAAGAATACCATCAGCGAGTGCAAAGAGTGTGCTACTCAGGAAGCTTGCAGCTCCAATGAATGTGTTCAAGACTTATATATAAGTCAAGTATAACATAGTTATTATACTTGATCCATTTTTCAATCCCATGTGGATGTTTCTGTCAGCTGCAAAACCCATTTCAATGCCGAGTGTAGATGGGTGGCACTCATTGCTTCAATATAAATTCAATATCAGTGGCGGTTTCTCTGTTGATCCAAGGGAATGAGATACTTAACTTGTTGAACATCCTCCCGTTGGAAGATTCAGAATGCGCCCCACTTCAGATTTCTTCTGATATTGATAATATTCCTTGAAATAAAATGTTCAATTCCCACTTTCTACAATTGGATTGGCCTCAACCAAATTAAAATTCCAGATTTGTCTGGCACAGTTTGAATGCCTGATTGCATATTTTATTCATGAGAAGACATCCCAAAATGCTGGCTTGCCATGCAGGCACATGTGCGTTTCAAAGTGACTCAGTTGTGGTCCAAACTGAAATAGCACTTGAGGTTACCAAAATTTGGTAATTCTAGTTCATGGGAAGCCAGAACAAACATGGGGAATCGTAAAGCCAAATGCATGCGGGTTTGTGTGTGTTCCTTTAAAGATTTGAATCTGGAAGAGGCTTGATTTCAATCAATTTATTTTCATAAATAATTAAAAAGCTGAGGGAATAAATTCATGGAATGCTACTCAGAGTGGTGCATGTTCTTGGCAAGAAGAAGGATAATTTAGAATTCATGCCTTTTGTCTAAAGCATAAGCATTCATGAGACTATTTATAACACCCTAAAACAGTGCGGCACAATATGCTGTAGTGATCAGCCGTGTCTGTGTATGACGGTGAGGAAGAATTTCCGCCAGGAATCGAACTACTAGGTGTTGTTTCTCCTTCAGGCCATATCAGAATCAGAATCAGAAACACGTTTATTGCCAAGCAGGTTCAGCACTTACAAGGAATTTGTTGTGGTGTGGATGGTACTTTAGAGGACAGCAGAACAAAAAAAGAGGGCAGTAACTATACTAAAAATATTTTAAAAATATACAGAAGGAAGTCAGCTATACAGTATATACACTTCGGATAAGTTACAATTGGAATTTACAGAATTAACAATCTGGAAGTTGGTCCAACCCTGTTATCCGCAGAACTGGATGTTGTTTGAAAAAAATTGTCCTTATGAACTGCAAAAATTCCCACTAAGGGTCGACTCCCAGCAGTTCACGTAATGATCAGTGTCACGTGCTTTGAGCCTGTGTTTACTCTCTGAGAGAACATCACCCTGATTTTTTTGGGACTCTGCTGGCAGATCGTCCTCTGGTCAAGTGAAGATGTTTCGCAGGATGGTATGTCGATGCATCCCATCAGAGGTGAAGTACTTGACACGCTGTCTTGACACTGTAGTCATTTTAACATTCCAGCAAAGGCATTTTGGTCGACTTTGAAAAGAAAATAAGGCGTAACAAGAACAAAGGGTCACGCAGCAAAATAAATCACTTTTTTCCGTGTTTAAAGTTGTGTTTCTAGGGGCCTAAAGGCAAGACTCTCTCTTCCCACAACCAGAGACCCTACTGAATTTTGTTATTAATGTTACAAGTGAGGGATATTGGATGTATCTCTGCCACAAGCACTGTTACTGCTTTTTCCAGATCTCTATTTTTGTAACATGAAGACCCATTTTACTGGAGCGCTGTTGAATGTAATCGTAATTGTACATGTGCTTCTTTTCCTTGTATTTGGTATTCATACCACCAGTGCCACCAGAACACCAGCATCCATTCCAAGAAGTTATAGTTGTGTTTAGTTCACAGTTTATGAGCATCGGTGGAATGGTTATGGTAGTTCTAAGTGACCGTGAGCCAGTTAAAGGGCGTTTTCAGTGGTTCTTCTCAAAAATTGGTCTTGATCTCATCCATGAAGGAGACATCACAGTGCAACTTCATTGTGATTAACCAATACCAACAGGTGCAATGCCAACAGGCTTTCTGAAACGGTTTTCCACCTATCTGTCTTCTATTGAGTCTCACGTCTACTGAGAATTGACCAAATGATAAGTGTTGACCGTTGCTGTTAATATAAAGCACAACTGTGTTTTTGTAAGTGTTTTTTTTGGTAAACATGGCTATTTATCTGTCAATCTGTACAGATAACTATTAATGTAGGATTGCTCATCGAGGTATGTTGTTGGTCAAAGTGAAGCGGGAAGCTGAATGTGTTCAAGGCCAGAAGCTGCAGACCCTGTCTTTAATTTCATGCTAATGCAATTGAAAAAGATATACTCTAAATGTATTTGATAGCAAGTAAGATATAAAAGGGAACTTCCTTGAATTTTGCTTACATGCGATCCTTAATTGATTTAATGTAATTTGATCACAGAATAACAGAGTATTTTAATAAAAGCCCACAGCCAAGTGCAAGTTAATTACATTATGCCGCGCATGCAGACTGTTTTAAGGACATCCTGATGGACGGGCTGCACTTGGAAATCTTTGTTCCTTCCGTCCTTCCTTCCTCTTCCTTCCCACTCTCAGAAGCCGGTCCAAGTTTGAAGCGTCTCTTTCAACTTGGCGTCTCGGCTGATCCTGCAGTCGGCCGTGATGTGCCAGCCCCACTTGCGAAGCTTTAACAGGATTGGACCCTTGCTTTCCCAGTGACGCACTAAACCAGTCAAGGTCACCAAGTCGTGTCACATAAAAGAAGACATCCGTTCCTAATGAAGTCGTACATCACATTTAGCATATGGTTCAATTAGAGGCTTTCACAGAGATTATTGAGATTATATTATCCCAGCGCATTCATTAGCTAAGCTCCAATAGTCGCCCTTCTGATTAAAAGCTGTGAGGGGATTTGCTGCTATTGACTGGGAGTGATCCAAGTACAGAGATGAAGACCCTGCTAGCATGAGAGTGGGGTGTAGTCCACATGTCTGCTCTTGTGTTTAATCATGTGACAAAAAAAGGAGATTGCCCCCCTCCGATGCAAGCACTCCTGAGGGCTTACATGTGTTTACACGTTTTGCCACAGATGCGGGAAAAACACGTGGCTGAGCAAATGAACTTTGAAGTGTGTTTTCACAGGCTTCGGAATCATGTGAGCGGATAGTTGCATTAGTTTCATTTGGGCCTGATTTGAGTTCTTTCAGATCTGAACTGATGGAGCTCGGGGCTTGGCTGTTTTCTTTCTTCTTCTTTTTTTCTCCCAGAGAGGCACAATGTGCTTCTCTGCCTTCAGTGTTCTATAATTGAAGATGTTTTTCTTTCCTGTTTTGGTGAATGATGAATGTTTCACATCATGAAAATACCATTACCCTTACATTTCCTTGTCAATTAAGTGGTCAGATAATCTGGAATGTAAAAAAAATATTTAAAGATATAAACCATAGACACACATTTTGCAATACATGTTTAACTGAGAAAAAGTAAAAATACATAATCTAATCCTAATAAATAGTCAGAACATAATACCTTAAAAAAAGAAGTTCTTTACATACAGGCCATGTGCTCATAGAAAGTCCAGAAGATCCAAGAAAAGCAAATTCAGATTCCTGGTATTTTTTATTCTGTCCCCACTGCTTCATGACATTTTGCTGAGAGTCAAACGGGACAATTGGCAGCACACCTGCCTTCACCCGCCGCACGATTTGAATGGGAAAGTTCAGCCAACCCCTTGGATGCTGCCTTCTCGGAAAGAGAAGTGGCTGCGGCCTCAGGGAGGAAATGGCTGGAAACACCTGAGCCAGCTGCTCCCTCTAATGGACCTCAAAACATTACAGTGGCCCGACATATTGGAGCCGTATTGTCGAGCTCCCTTTAAATTGCTGTAAAATAATGACAATTTTGAGGATTAGGGTGTCATTTCCTCTGCGCGATGAAGGTCTGTCTCTTCGGCTCGGCAATCACACACACACACACACACACTCACACACGCACATGCACACTTTGCTGTGCCCGGATCGCCTGAGAAATCACCATTTAATGTTGAATGGCCGGGATAGCTTGGATATAAGCGACAGATAAAGTCAGATTTCTCGATTGCGTTGGTCAAAGAGGAGCCGCTTGCTGGGAAAATGATTTATTGGACACAGGAAGTCTGCAGAGATCAAAGGAGACCAACGAGCCTTCGACCCACACCCCGGGCCGGGAGGAGGCCAGGGCCCGTGCAATCACTCGCGCCAGTGGGGACGCTGTCAGCGCCGGGGCTGCTTTTTAATTGGCCGCAGTGAGAGACAAAGAGAGGTGGGGAGGGGCGGAGTGGGAAGGGGGAGGGCGGGTGGACCCTGTAGGTCATCGCAGAGCACTGGCTGGAGCCCATTACTCAGACAGGAGATGGATAGTGTTGCTAATGCTACCATTAGAGATATTCTGTTGGTTTATATGGAAATTTTTCCCACTGTCCTCCCCTTTGTTTCTTGGACCCCGATGATGGGTCAAAAGACTGGGACGGCAGAGGAACCGCACGACCAGTGAAATAGAGAAAATATGAAGACGAGGTATTGATTTTTGCAAGAGTGAAGATTTGCTTCCAAGATTGAGAACAGTATCACATTAAGCCCAGTAGCGGCCTCAGATTGAAAAAATAATGCCCGTGAATCTGGCCCCCTCCCCCATCACCTTGCTATTTAATAACTTCCAGTCTGTAGTGCAGCACCACAGAATTACAGCAGGCCAGATAATTGGAAAAACATCAACATGCGAATGCTCATCTAGCAGAGCGATACGCTGCTCTCCGGAGATGTTGGGCGTATGAGTGTCCCCACAATAAAAAGAAATGAAGAATTTAAATGGTACAGTGTGATGGGTGAGAAAAGCGCTACCGCGACGTGTGATACACACAGAATCGTTCTAATGATGTTTAGAAGAAACCACAAGAACATTTTCCCCCCAGAGCAAGTGCACAGTATCATTGTTGCACAGTGTTGTTTATTTGTGGAATGTTCTCTGTCTGTTGAGATTTTCAGTTTATTTTTATTTTCTTTCGACAGTAATGACAGACAGTCATAACAGTGCATGGCAAGTTCAATAAGATGGACAACTCAGTGATCAAACTGCATCGCAACCTTAAAGATGATTCCAGTTGGCGTCAATTCCTTTTCAACCCCAGGCTGTGAGAGAAAGTCGGAATACTTTGAGAGAACCAACACAAACACATGGACAACATTTTAACTCTGCACAGAAAAGTTTCGGGTCGTGCAATCAAACCCACAACTTTCTTGCTGTGGCTCACCACTGTACTCACATCTTTGATAGGCTGTATAACATGGTTGATACCCATGATTCAAAAAATAATGTCTTGTCCTGGGAAGTTTTTCTCTTCTCTGTGGAGATTAGCTTTCAGAGGTTTTGGGATTTTGCTCTCATCGCCACAACTGTGGACATTTTAATTAGGAATGGAACAGCAATAAACAGAAACAATATTAACAGTAACAGTAACTCTCACGATATGATGCAATCACAATACATTTCAATAAAAGTTGATTACGCAAGTAAAGAGTAAAATGTTTCTGTTATAACCATCTTTTGTTGCTTATTTTTTCTTCAATTTGTGAAACTTTTTTCACCCGCCAAATGCTGAGTTACTGACACTAACGATGGGACTTTGAAACTGCACAGGTGAGGTGAGGTGATTAATATAAAGTAGGTTGGGACCGCCTATATTCAGCTCCATCTAATAATCTCATTGGCTCTGGTTCTGGACCCTCAGGTGAGTGAGCTTTGGGCCATGTGTCTAAAGCATGGATGTAAACTGCCAGTGATGCCAGTGCTCAGAGGCAAGGCAGGTAACTCTTGTTTGTCTTATTACAAACACAATGAACCAAACCCCTGTAGCGCGGCGTGCACGTACTCACGGCTCAGAATGCTGCAGGATTTCCTGTGTTGGAACATTGCCGTCCATTACGCTTACCCTCCATAATGAATGTGCACTAAAACTAATGCGGCAAAAGATTTTGTTTACCTATTGCCTGCGCGCTCTTTTCTTTTGCAGCAACACTGGAGGTTCAGTGAGGGTGAAGAGAGACAGCAGAGAAATGGGGAAAAATGGAGATTAATGGCTTATGGTTAATTAAAATCCCAGGGAACTAATGGTGGGAAAATTGAAATGTTCCTTATAGATTACATTTCTCTATACTGTCTGCTTTCACAGTGTGGTGAAGCAGAGTGTGACCATCTCCAGATCTGTTTGATGTATTATGGAGTTTTCTACATGTAATTGGAAAGTGGGAGCTGTGCGGGTGTTGCCATCTGCTAATGCAAATACACATTCTCTCAGTAGAAGTGTGACTCGGCCACCCTGTTGTGGATTCTTTATTCTTAGCGTGCATTGTCTGTCCAGGTTTGTGCACCAGTGTAGCCTTGTGACTGAGCTGTTGAGCAGTTGTTGAACTGGTTATTAATGTGGATATTCAAACCAAAAGGAAGGCATTCAGTGGTTTTGAATTTTGGACAACAGCTCAAGTTTTGAAAATTAAATTCAATCTTTGTTTCATGAGACGATGCCCTTGAATCTGCTGCCGTTTGATTTTACATAAATTAATTAGCAGAATTGTATTCAATTTATTCAATTAATTAATTTGATTTTTTGATTTTTAAACTTTGATACGGTTTCGTTATCCTTTCAGCACAAAGTCATAATCCATTCTGTACTAGTTGTGAGGGAATATGTGCCTTTTGTAATCAGTTTGTCTTCACAGCTAATCTCAATTTTTGCAATTTTTTCCCACCGAAGAAGACGAAGTTGCGATACATAGCTGGGAGAAATTTCAGCATCACATGGATTTATCGACACACAGAGGCAAGTATTGCCGGTTCAGGGCCACCCCCCCCCACTACAAAACCATTCTTAGTACTCGGTGGAACTTGTCTAATTTTGGAACACTGTGAAAAGACTGTTTATATAGCACTGGTACATGGTGGGAGGTTGAACTGAGGTTTCCTCAGGAAGTTTTTTTTTTTTTTCATCTCACAACAAGATCAGAATAAGTTTGTTGTCATTATCTTGGCATCAGATTAAAGGTAACACTTGTGACATTGCATCAGAGGTGAAAACATCACCATTGATGCAATTGCAACAATAAAGTAATTGCAGATGGAACACAACATAAATGAAGATTTGCTTCTCAGATTTTTTTCCCACATTTTCGTGGTTTATATCAAGAGGCTTCCATGTGCACTCAAGAACACTGCAGTTGGTCTCGCCACCAGAGGAAGTAAATCTGGAGCAGCCGCAAATAGCACCCGCCAAATCACAATGCATCATTGGCCGCTGCAACTCAAGAAGGATGTTGGCAATCATTGTCCCTCATCTGTCGTATGACTCAGTCGTACTGACCTCTCTGTAACGGAGCAACGGCCATCAAGGAGCGGGGTCACACTGTCTGGTGGATTTCTATCAATCGTGAAGGATTGCGAGGGACATCCGTCTTTTTGATTGATTGCAATTTACACCCGAACCACTTGGTGGCAGGTCTGTTAAATTTACGGGCTATTGAACAGAGTCTTGGTGCCAGATTTGAGTTCTGCTCTAGCCATTGCAAACTATCACAGCAGAGTTTCAGTAAAGAGCCCAGTGCAATTAGATTGACAGAGTGAAATAAAGGGTGAACTGGATGGACCAGCAGGTGGCGACGTAAAGGATCACGCCAAACAAGCCAGTGGCAGCTAAAACAGAGCTGGGACGCAGTCGCAGCAAGTACCGCTGCTTTGTGTGGGGCACTAAATGATGCAGTAAAAGTCAGAGAGAATCAGCGAGGTGCCAAATTTAACACGGCGCACACAGTGTGTGTGGATGAAAAATGAATATGGTCATTGTCAGCCATTCAGCCTTGCTTTTTGCAGAGTGGATAGCCAACCAGTGCCTTTCACTGTCCCCAGGTGAAACAGAAAGGTTTGGCCAGCTTCCAGCGAGAGGTAGAGTGCAGTGTAGTCGAAACAAATATGATCCAATTCATAATCCTTATTGTTGTAACAGCCTATGGTTGGGCAATGATTTCAACAGTCACTTTTGAGGCATGCCAGAGGCCACAGAAGCAAGAAAAACAAGCTGTATCCATTGCAGCAACAGCTAAACAGAACAAACTCTCGCTTCATTTTAAAACTGTGTCAGTCTAGGTTTCGGAAATGAACAAGACAGAATGGCGACTGCAAACAGACTGGACGCTGTGACAAAATTGCAGGCCGAGTCAAACTCTTCTTTTTTTCTCGTAAGCTTTTAATTCTTTCTTTGTCTCCTTGAGTGTTTAATGTAACCTCTGTCGCTCAGGCACAAATTGGGTGTGTGTTTAAATTGCGTCTCTGCAACAAGTGTGAACGTTGCCAACAAAAGTTGGTGTGTGCGTGCAAGTGATGAGGTAATGGTGCGCGAGGTGTGTGCGCGAGCCAGTGTCTCGGTCTCCTTGACCGGGCTGATTGGCGTGTCGGCTCAGAAACGATTGAGGTTGATGAGGTTATTTGAAGTAAGCAAGAGGGACAATGGACTGAGCAACTGGCAGTCAGGGACACGTGTATGCTCACACACACACACACACACACGCACTTTTGTTTTAGTACTGGGAACTGTGATTGACGCTGAATGTGTTCTTCCTTCAGCTGATAAATGGTTTTCGCCAGGCTGTTGCTCTCTTCACTGCTACATCGGTGGACTTATTGATCCAAACATCACTTAAATCAATACCAATTACGGTATCTGTATCGACTGATACCACTGTTATATGAGAGATACTTTGAATGAATATTGATATCTATATATCTACTTGAATATATGAATTGCTATCACTTAACTACCACATGGTTTCCCATAAATTAGAATAAATTATTGTTTACCCCTGTATGCAATTATTGTGACAATACGAAATTGTCCCGGAATGGAAAAAAATGTAATTGAGGGCAAACTTTCAATTCTGTATGAAAAGGATCATCAGGAGGACGAATGAGCGAGATTGTTTCCAATGGTGCCCCCAAGCTATAGAGTTCAAAGAGGAATATGCATGACGGAAAAAAAGGAAACCAGAAATGTATCTATGATGTTCTGGCCTGTCAAGAGAACATCTTCTCTGGTTCCACTTTGTGAATTGCATGGATTTTCCAGTACTGTCTGTTCTGTTGTTACTTCTGCATGTTCTTGTTCTATGTGAAGCTTGACTTGCCAGAACACACTGAGCTCAGGCTGGCAAAGCACTAGACAATCATGAAGTTTTAAACAATTTTTTAAAAGGCCACACAGATGAGGACCAAGCCGCTCCAAATAACTTCTTTCACCATTGTAATCCTTTGAGCACATGCACAAGTGTATTCATCCAGAATGAATCATGGCTGAAAAGACAGTAATTCTGCTTTTCACATGGAGTCCAGCAGATGGAAAATGGCATAAAATAGCGAGATGAAAGCAGCTTCAACAGAATGGCACAAAAACAAAATGATGCACACAAGGTATGAAGCTGCCGTATCATTTTACAACAAATATATTGTCTTGTGTATCCTTTATGATTATCGACACAGTTGCATATAAAGGCTGTGGCTTAATTAGTATTCCATTTTTACTTAAATAGTTTGTTGC
The DNA here is from genome assembly GCF_046127955.1 of Nelusetta ayraudi. Taxonomy (NCBI): domain Eukaryota; kingdom Metazoa; phylum Chordata; class Actinopteri; order Tetraodontiformes; family Monacanthidae; genus Nelusetta; species Nelusetta ayraudi. The sequence continues at coordinate 2,707,373 of NW_027466083.1, forward strand.
ATTCACACTGATGCAAACCGCACCGGGGTTCACTTGCAGGCAAACTGAGAGACCCACTTTCCCTCCAACCACAGTTTGCTTGTTTTGTCCACACCAGAGTCTTGCTTTTACAAAAGGTCAGAAATATCTGCAAAGAAAAAGCAAACTGTGTTCCTTTAGTTCAGAGCAAACATTGTCAATCTGAAAGCACCCTATATGAAATTAACTTAAAAAGAAACCAACTTTGTCCCCACAACAGAGAAGTTCCTTCTACTGCTGCTGCCGTGTTTTCAGTCTGCTTTGGCACTACAAGCTGGTTGGTAAAAGTTCATTCAACATGTTATCGTTGGAAGGACTTCCTGTCCACCTTTGCCTCCAGCTGTATCCACTGCTGACCTCGCCCAAGGTTTTCCTCCACTAAAACGAGACGCGGCGTGCTGTTTGCCAGACTCCTGTGAATGCAGCAGAAGTGCTGTGAAAGGCTTGCACACCTGGTTGCTGCCTTGCTTGCCAGTCTGCTCGCTCTCATTGATTATTGTGGGACTAGCGTGGGAGGCAGCCCAGTGTGGGATCACAAATATCAAACATGTTTGATATAAAACACATTTGATATTTACTTGTCAGGACGAGGGGGGTCCCTGATTGAATAGTTGTGATGCCACACTCTTGAGGAGTGTTTGCACAAATAGTCGTGGTTAACAGCCAGACTGAGTATCAGGTTCTGTGCAGACAATCATCGCAAATTGGGCTTAGTATTGAGCGCCACTCATCCACACCAACACAGGTAATCCATTGGACAGGTTACGTGATGTCAGCACACAAAATTCTAATTGTCAGATGTCAAGCTGCTGATAAAACACACACAAGCAATTGTTTTTTTTGTTTTTTTATCAAAATGAACTAAATTATATGTCAGTGTAGTGAGCTACTGTGGCACCACAGACTTAAAACGTGTATGTTCTATACATATTGTATTGGCCTGTTATAACATTATTTTGCCTCTGTAAACTGAGACGTAATGAGAGGCCACAGTTCCACCTCTGAGGCAGCGGAGGCAGCAGAAACACCGCTGAAACAAATTACCAAATGGGACAATTACCGACTCTGTTAGTCCACGACTGTGATCCCGAGCGGTGATTGCAGGCAGCGAATGTACAGTATAATTGGCTTTGCTCGGTTTGTGTGGTTGAAACTGAGAAGATAACTGAGCCTGCATGCAAAAACATCCAAGGCTCACGGATCACACGTCTTGGTTGTTATAGCGCACGTCTGTCTGTGGGTCTGCAATATTCCTCAGAGTGATGTGCGCTGCGCAGAGTAACTTTGTTGACAAGTCTCACAATCTGGACGGTTACCTTATCAAAATTCTGCAGAGTGGCTGCTTCAGCTTACCACTGCACCCACATACATATGCTGTAAAAGGAGGGGAAAGTTGCACATTTCCAAATATTTCAGTGTTTTTCATTCTACAAATTTAGTGCGTATAGCGAGATTGTAAATATGAAATCATCGCCCACGGCAGTTTTGGTTAAATGAGAAAAGTTTGTAGAACTGATGACATCATTGCAGAAACTGATACAACAAATGCATGCAGAGGAATGCAGTGACTGCACCAGGCAGATTGATCCGTTTTTAGAGACAAATAATGTGCCCAATGTTATCCAAGCATAATATACAAACCCATGAATACTTAATGTTTTTTTTTTTATCCTATAGTCCACACAGCCTTTCCGGGGCCAAGGCAGGGTTACACCTTGGACAAGCTTATCGTTGGCATATATAGTGACAATCAAGCAGTCACACTGAGGCTCAGTTGTCTCAAAGCACCAACTGATCCCTCCAGTGCAGGCATGAGGCGTCAGTGGCCTGGACAAACAGAGAGGCAGGCCAAAGTGAGTTGCAGTGGGAATTCCTATATTAGAACATTATAATACCAAATAGACATTGCTGAGAGGAAACATTGGAAACTACTACACCACTATGTCGCCAATGTTGAGTATCATATGAGTGAAATGTAATATTGGGCAAATTACCTCTTTAATGGGTCCTCACCAGCAATCAATTCAAGAAATCAATATGCGTGAAAGTTCTAATATTTACAAGAGGTTGTGAATATTAATGTCTCAGCATAGATGAGACGGTTCCTTTTTCACAAATATGGTTGCTGTGATTAAAATGCCTTATGTTCACGCTACATTTAAACCAAAAGAGCCTCCGACAGTTTACACAGTCTTCAATAACACCACCCCGAATTTCGTCATTTGGCTTGTTGTTGTTGCGCTCTGAGGATTAATGAGGAGCAATGGGCTGTTTTGTGGGCTGCCAGCTTGTCTATATCCGGAAGACGCTGCTTCTTCTTTTTGAGAACTGCGAGGTGATGACTGAGAGACACACAATGGGTGTTATCGTCCTCACTTTCAGCTGACGACTCCTGCCAGCCTGCAGCTTCGTCTAATGTGCAGAAATTGGTCCGATGTCAGGCTGGGTAGACGGCAGATTCAGTAGTGTGGGTGAAAATACAGAACATTTCCCAATGAGAGTCATCTCGAAATTATGCTACTAGATCAAATGAGAGGAAAGCAATGGCTATAAATGAGCGTAGCTCCAGGTTCAAGTCGGCACTTTTAGATATTTGCTCCTGTCAAAGAAGTAAATTGCGCCACAGAGTCCCTCTAAAATGTGCACATTTCCATATTTTCCGGACTATGATGTCAAGGCCTGGATTGCGCCACGTTTCAGTGTCTACATTCCCTGAGGCACAGTTAGATGGAGCACGCCGGAGAATGAGGCTCTGCACCACCTGCTACATGATGGAAACGGTGCATTAGCATCCACGCAGCGGCAACGCTCCCCTGAAATATGGCATGATGCATCTATGAGGAAACATTAACTCTCTGCAGCCATACGCTGCAGAGTAAATACCACAATGTGTCCACGCCACGGGCCTGTCAGCCGAGACATATGGTCAGCGTTGTCGTCGAGGAAACGCGAGACAAATGTGTCATCGCTCACCATTGTGTGCATTACAGGTCCGGCGACCAGAAGCCAGCAGAGACGAATGGCCCACTGAGTGCATCCTCCAGAGTAAAGGCCTTGGCACCGTGGGAGATTTATGCTCGCACCGTATTCGCTAAATATTCTTCTGCAAACCTGCATCATCTAAACAGGCTGCACATGTGACTCTGCTGATAAAAAAGGGTGTTCAATCCTCCCCAGTCATGCATTAGTTTCTCAACTACAGACCAATGTTTTCATCTGGCAAGCAGCCCCCAATAGCTTAACTACCAAGCAAACAAAATAACAAAGAAAAAACAAGTTACTTATTTTAAAACTATTTCTGAATGATAAAAAGTGAGCTCCAAAAAAATCTCAGTGCTTGCATTGGGTAGCCACACACCAACAGAGTGACAGCTGAGTTTTCAAAAAGAGTGGCTAAAGTGGGCAGCCACTGTTTTGTCTTTTTTTCAAATCAGAAATTGATAATCGTTGATACTTAAAGGAAAAACCTTCCTTAATGTGGTCCAGATCAGCAGTTATAACATATGTGAATACATATAACCAATCACGTTCAGCTACAACAGCAGCAACTCCATAAAAAACACTAATAATTTTATTCCCAGTGTCCTACCAAAAAGCCTCGGCTGTGTGTGACCTTTCACTCCGTCTTTCTCTGCGGCAGTCCGGCTGTTCGACTTGTGGGATAAATGGCACATTTTGACATTGCTTTTGTCTATGAGTGAATCTGTGTTGTGCGTGTTTTCCTTGAACTGAAGCAGACTTCATTCATCTAGTCAGGATGCTGTGTCCGATAACAAACCTTCAAACTCAGGGGATGTGGTTTGGGATCAGGTGGATCTCTCTTTTGCGTCCCACTGAGGCTGCACCATTTCAGAGAATGAGGAGGAGAGTGCGCTGGAAGACCAGTGGATTGGAATTGAAGTTACGTCCTTCTGGGGTTTTCCACCAGCACCTACTTGGCTCAGTACAACTTTTAAGCTTTTCTATTTGAGGGTAGTACCTTCTATCTGGTACTGCTTAAATGCCTGCTGGACCAGGATTACTAGAGAATGAAAATGTAATATCAATGGAGTTTAGGCCCACTGATTGGACGGGGAGAGATGACTTATAAAACCCTTTACAAAAACCTCACCAACCCGTGTGGGTTTATCTGAGTTGAAGTAGACAAGGCAAACAGCTAGCAAACCAGTTGCATGGCCAAAGGTCAAGGTGATGTTTCTGTGTTTGGTGACAGACAAAATAATTGAGAGGGAGCGAGACAGAGTAGCCACCAGTGAGAAAGTCTATCAAGTCTGAGCTGACGACTGCACATTAAAAATGTGTTGAGAGAAGCTGACCGTAGTGCTCACCGTAATTTGAATATGGTCCCATATCGTGTGACGTCAAGGTAGTTTAGGGCCATCTTGTGCTGACGACTCTGTCCACATTGAAGTGGCACTCAATTATTATGGAAAGCGATCAAAGCCAAGTTGGGTTCAGTCCAGCCGAGGCGAAAAGTGCTAAACACCATGCTGGGCACATTGCAGCTGTAACACTGTTTAAATGTGTATTTTATTTGACTTAAAACCAGTGTTCCGCGATGAGGAATTCTCGTATTTCTTCATTGTTTCAAAGTTAAGTTATTTGAAGTATGCTGAATCCTTTATTACATGGTTCACAGAAGAGGAATAACACATATCAGTCATGTCATATTTTAATAATTCATGGCCCGCAGTTCTTAAGCTACAATGCAATGGGGAGGTTGTCTCTGCCCTACATAGAATTAATTACTAGCTGCCAGCTTTACTTTTATTGAAAAAAAAAAAATAAAACCTGTGCCACCGCTCTCTTCCTGCTGCAGACACGTCCTCCCAACCTGCTCGTCTGCCACGGCACCCCGATATGGAAATGATCTGCAGACAGAGCATGTATACCGAAGAAAAGCACGGAGCGCTGACTCGCGACAGATTCAAATGTCACGCTGCACAACACCGCGGCTTATCAGTCGACTTCCAAACATTTCAGACGGCACTCGACAGCAAGCGAAAGCTGCTCTCGTGCAATGTGCTAAATAATTTGCAGCGAGGTACAAGCCCATGTGCATGTTGTCTAACTGCAGTCGGATGGAATGACTCTTAGTACTGCTGCCAGGGCCTCAAGTTTGCAACCACCTCCATTGCAATTTTATTTTTAAATTTAAACCTTGAACCCCCAATCTAAATAACTTTGACTATTTCCATTTTTTTCTATCTATCTATCCTGATTTTTAGATTTGTTTAAATGTTTAATTTTCAGTAACTATAGAAAGGCTGTGTTCTGTCTCCAACACAGAATTCCGTTACTTTCCAGAAGGCTTTTGATTTAGTTTTATTTACGCAAAGTCAGTTAAAATATAACTAGAGCACTTGTGTCTTGTTGCAGAGTTTGTTAAATGCAGGTCTGTCACTGTTAGTGGTCCCTTTGGAAACACTGTAACAGTTGTTGTCACAGTTAAGGTAACAAATGGTGCAAAAGGGCTCTCTGGGTTTTAGGCTGCTATCATTCTATTCATTTGAGTGTGTTTCACGGCATTTGCCTGAAGTTGCAATGTGTTTGCTTTTGCTATTTTGCTGTCAAAAGTGTTCCTTGCTTCTGAGTGAAACTTTCCTCTCTGAAAAGCCTGAAATATATATATATATATATATATATATATATATATATATATATATATATGGCTCCCCAAATTGTATATATAGATAGGCATAGACTACAGTATACATGCCAATATTTTAGATAGGCTATGAAAAATACAAATGGTACTCAGGTGTTGGTGACGAACGCGTATTGCGTCTTGACTTTCTTTCCATTATGGCAGCAGTCTTGGGAAGACGGAGGAGGTTTCGCTGTTTGACCTCCGAGAACGGGAAATTTTAAAGAGAGAAAGATTTATTCTTTTTTTTTTTTTTTTTTTTTGCTTTAATTTTGTTGCATGTCTACTTGCTTCAGCAGCGAGGGCAGCCAGCTCACCATCTGAAAATCTTTGTTTTCTTTTCCGTGCATCCATGAACACAAACCAAACACATGCACTCACGAACAACCATTGGTGCAAACTGCACCAAACCTGTTTCAGGTGCCGCATTTGTGGGCGTGTTTGCGCCTGCATGTCATTAGCGCAAAAACCTTTGTGGATACCTGCATCTGTGGCGCAGATTGCAGCCACAATGTCACCGCAAAAACGCACCGCATTTTACCGCTGCGCGCCCTCCTTTGCGGATCTGCCCCTCAGTATTTAGTTGCAAATCCAGTGACCCAGTGTCATCACCAAACTCTTGTATTCTTCTTTTGTGAAGCTTTTCCAAGCTTGCAATGCAAGCTGGGGGCTCCTACCTTCTGTCTGCTCTTTAGCAGGTGAAATGAAAGCTCTGTACAGTTAGTACAGCATGTCTGTACAGCTCTGGACAGCAAGGGCCTCACTAGCCTCACTGTTCCAATGCTTTTGGAACATTGTGTGTACGTACGTGTGTGTGTGTGTGTGTGTGTATTATACATATATATTCTGTTCTATTCCCTCTGTCCGCAGCATCCTTTCCTCAGCCACTCTGGCACTTGTCCTGCTCTCTCCCTCCTCTTTGCGTTCCCCATCATCCGCTGTCTGTCTGTGAGATGTGCCTTTCAGACACGGCCCTGTTTTGACGGCTGCGCATCCTGCAAGCCGCCCGTCACCCTCAGCTTCCCTGGCTGTCCATCACTTCCTGCCACTGCTGCCGCCACTGCCACACCTATTGCACTGAATATCAAGAGTTGTGGAAGGGTGCAAAAGTCACAGAACACCATGTGGTGGTGGTGGTGGTGGCGGTGGTGGTGCTGGGGGTGAGTTAACTTGGCAGTTCTGGAGAAAACTCCCTCTGCCTGATAATTAGCTGCTCTGCCCGTGTGAGCTGGAACAGTTGGCGGAGCGCGGAGAAACAATCCCGGAAGAGCTTCCAACTGCCCCCCCATGTAAAGACACCGAGAGAGCGTTTGAATACGTTGATTTTGGCACTCATGCACACACACACACACACACACACACACACACACACACACACACACACACACACACACAAAGAGAAACAGATGCATTCACCCCCTTCCCCTGCCTCCATACCTGCGCACACAAAGGCTATCTAATGCAGCAGGATGCATAAGCCCGAAGAGAGTTTTTCCACACCGTCTCTTGCACACCCACAAGGTAATGAGATTAGCATTCTGATGTTCTTAGAAAATTGGAAGATTGAGAGAGTGGAGTAAAACCTGAGAGCCCAGGCTCCGGTTGGATTTGAGCTGATGCAGCACTGGTGACACACTTCTCAGGCAAAAGAGGGGGGTGGGGGGGGCGTGGTGGTGGGCACTGAACGTCTCCTCGCTACTCGTCTTTTTAATCAATTACCCCTCTTACTACAGGGACCGAAAAGAGGGAGAAAGACAGAGAAAGCACATGGTCTGATTTTTCTTATTCTTTCCCTCCCTCCTGCTCCTGATTGCCACGCTTCAGTGATGCAGACAGAGACGCGGCGGGAGCTGACTTGATAATTGAGCCATCAAGATATGTTTTGATGTGCACGAGTGCGGCTTATGCAACAGGCGGCTGCGCAGTTTGACAACTGGCCGCCCATGCTGCGCTCTCGCCCATAAATATTGCATGAGTGCGACGCGGACGCGTTGTACCTCCACAATAATGTCGACCGCTCAGCGTTCCTGCGGAAAAGAGGTCCTCCACACCACTTTCCCTGACAGTTTACTTAATAGTCCATGGCTCAGTCCCAGGGTCAGGGAACGTCACCTGGGGTCGGCTGCACCCTGTTAAGAGTGACTGGTGGGTTTAGCACTCGAGGCGTGACCGGGGATGTGTACACTTCTCGGGAGTGAAAAATGGAATTCCTCATGGTCGCCTTAGTTCCACGGCTTTCTGGATCCCAAACTTTCCTGCTTTATGATAATGAAGACTCGCCCATGATGGATAGTGAGGCGTGTGTTTGCACTGACAGTTTGGGGATGGAGCTGCTGAAGCACTAATAGGGGCTGCAGGCTGAACGAGTGTGTGTGCGGTTTGACAGCCGGTCGGCCACCCTCCGCCATGCCTTAATATTCCCATCCCTGGCCACTCTCTATCATTGTGACATAAGCCATTCAGCCCCTAATTTGAAAGAATGTGCTGCGATGTATGTGGTTACGGGATATTGTTGGGGCATCGTAAATAACTGATAGGAATAGATGAACTCATCACATTGGTGAGACGCAGCAAAAGGGAAAAGACAGAGTGCCGGCCGTTTTGTGTGTTGAGTCAGGAGGGGAACTTGGAGTACATAATGTGTATTTCTGTGTACAGTCCGAGAGTGATGATGCATTTGACAGTGATGCAGTTGCAATTCTGGGCTGGTGTCTCATAATTCATTGTTGATAAGACGGGGTCAGCAGCTCAAGATATCTGTTGTTTTGCAAAATCCAATATTTCCCTCTTAAATGTAATTATTTTCCTAGTGAGTCGCCTCTGTTGAAAAAAACAGACATGCAACAAAAGTCAAAAATATAGAGGAAGAGGTGTGGGTTTCAGCAAATGAAGTCATTGTAATGTGCATGTTCTGCTCATGATCACACCATTGACTGTATGGAAAGATGGACAGAGCTTCCAATTTCAGAAAGTAAGCCAACATGAAAGTACAACAGGCTAGCGTTCTATCAGCCAGCAGGAACCGGCAGAGCTGGTTGCAAAAAGACTAAAAATGACTGACTGTCAATATTCATACATTTAAACTGTTCATTTTTTTTCACTGTCTGGTCCATTGCATACATCCAATTATGGAATATTCCTGTCCCAGTATGGACCAAGATGGCGCTGATCGTGAAACCAATCTTTCGGTGACGTCATGATCACCTTGTCACTTTATATACAGTCAATGGATGATACTAATTTTCTTAAATAACAGATTATTTAGGCAAACATAAGACAAACAGACCTGTGTGTTTCCAAGACGGTGGTCACAATGAGAAGTATGGGTCTTAAATATGGAAAAACAATAGGTGAAGGTGAAGTTTGTCCACAGCAATATAATAAAAAGTAGCCGAGTGTCTGGAGAATCCTTGAACTGAGCATAAACCATTTCCATTTGAGAGCACAAGTTCCTCCTTTGGGAAGATGTCTTGTCTTTTGACACCTCAACATGCAAAAAAGGCTGAACTTTTCATGAAAAAGCTGTTAGATTTGTGGAGCATCGAAAAGATCAGGTCCCAGTGAGGTGCACAGCAAAAGAACTGCAAGCTTGTTTCTTGTTTCCCTTCTACCGGGGTTTCCTGTTCACTTTTGAGATGGTCTATGAGGTGGATCAAGAGCACGTCGGGGAATTAAAGCAGTTCAAATATTCGACACTTGAGGCAGACGCCTTATTCAGGTTCGTCGCACTGACTGACGGCGCCCTCAAGACGTTTGTCGCCCCTTGTTCTTGTCATCACAGCCTGACTTGCTGTGAAGGAAGCTGCAAGTTGAATGTGGAAGGCTTTGGTCCTTTCACTCTCATACAGTACATCACTAAATATACACATGTTCTTTCACACATCAAATGGCTGTTTCTTTGTTCAAAAAAGGCTCCCTGATGTTTTTAAAAAGCTGCATTTTCTCTTTGTCTGTACATTTGTACATTGTATTTGTAGCCAGAATGATTTCATTTGGCAAATATAATATGATACAACTGAACAAATGAGCCTACTTCTGCATTTAAACATCCATCCATCCATCTTGTATTGTCTCAGCTGTCAGTGGAGTGTGTGATACAAATCAGCAGTCATGATGGTGCACTCTTACCAAATCATGGGGGGGGGGTTGTGCATCATTTTTTGTTTTTGTTTTTTGCTAGTTGTTTTTCCGGCTTCCAGAAAAATAACAGCACTCATTGCCTGATGTAAGCTCTCTCATTGAATCCCATGAACACAACATACGACTAAGTCAATGGAAGACAGCGTTGGGAAGATTCAGAAAGGTTCTTCATCCACTTTTTTTCTTGAGTAAATCGAGGCCCATTTTGCAAAGTGTTGTATGAAAGGTGTCTTTTTCATATATAGTTATTGCAGTATCTTGAAAGAAATTGTTCAGAGGATGCTAAAAGAGTATACAGTGTCCCCAGTGTGTAGTCTAGCATGACAACACAGTATATTATATAGCTGTAATAATATAACACACTCCTCCGGTGGGCACGCCTCAAGTTTTATACTTTCATTCGACACTTTTATTATCTCCTCTTGTCTTTTCACTCCTGCTTCTTACCCCACACTCCCTTTCACCTTTACTCCTGTTTCTTTTTTATTGCCCCTTTATATATCATATTTTACTTCCTCTCCCATACTCTCCCTCCCCACCTTTATGTCCCTCCTCCCTTTGTCCCTGTCGATCCTGCTGAGCTCGGCTGTGGCCCCCGGGCCCTTTATTACCGTGCCGTTGTGCATTTGCCACTCATTTCAAGCAGGCGCCACTCTGGGATTAGTGTTATCTCCATCTCTGTCACTTGCTTATCTTTTTCTTCTGGACCCTTGAAATAAAGCTCAGCCTGACGTGTGATTACCAGAGGCAAGGGGCAGGTGTATGGAAATCCACCACCGATTAGATGCCCTTTTTGCCCCAGAGGAAGGTGTGCACCGACTGCCGGAAGGCAGAGAGATACACTCCGATACCAGGTCTCTGGAAAGGTGAAAGAAAGTTTCCCTTTTGTTTTTCTGCACATTTTGTTCTCCCTGCAAGTGCTCAACGACATTAAAGGGAAAGTTTGCAGCTTTGGTACTTGGGAAAAAAAAAATGTAAACTCAACAATTTCTTGGCCTCCTTAAATAGCAGATTGTCCTATGCATAGATTACATCAGGGAGAGCAAGACAATAGAGCTTGTCAAAGAAATTATACACGTATAAGTAAAAACTCATTGCTCAGTTTCACACTTTCCTGCATTAGAAATTCATTGTTACGGAAATGCTCCAGTTTTTTTTAACTCGGTTATTTCCTCTGTATAAATGACATGAAATAACTCTGCTGAGAAAGACTTGTTCGAAGCCCTGGAAATGTTTCCCCTATCAGTGGTATTTATGTGTTTGGACCACACAGCTGGTGTGTTGGCTGACTCGTGCACTGAAGGCTCGTCACTGCGCACGTCTGTCCGAATTGTAAACGAATGAAGCAATAATCTCTCACCAGATTTTATTCATGTGGCTGACTTGATGGCTTCAGATCTCCAGAGGTTGAGAATTACACACGACTGACACAACTTTGATATGACTGACATTCATCTTCCCATCCGGCGAGCATGAAACCAAATCACACTGCTGTTTTTGAAGGCTCGCTTCTTTCAACCTGAAAATTCCATTCTGCTTTGATTTCCGGATTGATTTCCACCAAAGCCTGAGAAACGTACAAAGCTGCTCATCTGTGTTTTGAGGCGAGCTGTTTGTTTTTTCCGTGTTCTGCTCAATGCATAAAGAGTAAAGGAGATTTACCAGCTTTTACGCTCTGAAAAAAAAAAAAAAAAACTGCTTGGGGAGGGATCACAAGATGAAACCTACATAGACGAGCTGTTATTCCTTGAACCAAAACAATAGACGCAAGGCAAGCTGAGACTGTGCCATTCCCTGCCGTGGATGGCACACATTGGTGGGTTGTCACTTTATGACATGCACTGATCGTGTTGAATGAAGTCCTTTGACCTGCTGTTGGTGTGACCATCATAACAGTCATCAAACTAGTACAGCTTTGATTTACCCCATCAGTTGTGATCATATTTCTTCACCTGCAGCGTGCCACTTCAACACTAACAAATAAAGCATATGTAGAATACATTTGATATATTACCAATACTTTATTTTTAAAGAACTTTACCAAACATTGACTTTGTATTTACAAATTTGCCAAAATACATTTATGAATTATTGAAAGAATTCAGCAAAAAGGATCATCCTGAAATATAGCTTTGACATTAGGACATGTCTGTGTATAACTAAATGAATTTAGAAAAAAGGAACCAACTGCTGCCTGTGTAAATAAATAAAATCTGACAAAATTATACTTTGAATTATACATTAATGTAATATTCACGACAAGCTTATTATTTAATGTAATGGAAAAACCTTTGACAGCTAAGGCCACGTTCTACCTCCAGCAGCACGGGGGGAAAAAACACATTTTTTGGAAGTACTTGAAAACTTAGTACACTCCTTCCACTTGAAAATATTTCCAATTTACGTAATCACTGAACAATGCATATATGTTTCTACATGATTTGACAGACTTTCATATACCTGGAAAACGCAAGCAATAGATGAAGCGGGTGAGCTGAAGACTTACTTCCTGTTCCGTCTTACGAAGCAGAATGAACAAAGAAATCACGAAAATTAGTTGGTGGCGAAGCCACGCGTCACACTGCCTCCTGCTGGCAACACATTCAAATTCCCAGTGCCTTTTACAGACGGAAACCATGGAGGTTTAACTTATGATCCATTTAAAAAGCACTTTGCTAATGGTAATTACAAAAAACAATTAACACAAAGCAGAACCAAACACTGCAACAAAAACGTGACTATATATTTTATGTGGGTCACAGGAGCTAAAACTATCTGAATCAGTCTCAACTGTCACTTAATGCTAAAAACACACATTTCAAGACTGATGCGTGTGGTTCCGAATGCAGCTCTGGGTTCCTCTCAAAACACCACCTTCCTCCTTCACTTATTCATGAAGCTACGGCTGCTGATGATCTATTAATAGGCTGGAGCTTATTGACGGTGACAGTGACACACCCACGCTGTTCTGCCTGTTTCACAGTGTTTAATGGGCGACTGGCTGAGCCCGTGGTTGAAGTGATTGCTTTCAGTCCATGTAGCGAGCGCTCTGCGATGCTGCCGGCTGATGCCAGAGGAAGTCTCTGCGAGTGAGGAGAGGGCGTGTTGGTGAACGTGTTTCTGTCAGGCACAGCTGCCATTCGCAGTCACTGTCTATCCAGTGTTGATAATACGCTGCAGTTCAAGCATGATTCAATGCCGGACTGAATAAACTGGCATAACAATAACAATTATCATCATTTTTAATATGGTGTCGGAACAAGAAGTGTAACAATATTGTTTGTTTTCAGTACTGTTTTCACTAATATCATATAATGTCTAATCAATAACCATCTTTTCATTATATTTCACAATGCATTTCATTCCCCTATTGAAGCTTTGTGAAAACACTTATTTATACATTCAACAACCCTCCATATATAAAAACTATCAAACATGAGCAAAATACAGCCGCCTGCTATAAACGGATACATTTTAGCATCTGTAAGTTTATTTTATTTTATTTTTACCAAGATTTTACCAGTTTGCTGGTGGAGGTGCCACTTAAGATTGACACTGTCTGTATGTAGGTAGAAATGAATCAAGTTTGCTTTCATCTGGATCAATAAGTGCATTGTGATTGGAGTGCCACAATACTCGTAGCATACAGTACCTCTTGCTCCTTAAATGTGCTTCAGTTTGACTGTGCACTGCAGTGCAGAGTTTTAAAATTCAACAACTCGTGAGGTCAAAACAATATGTTTTGCAGTGTAGGCCATTATACTCACATACTCCATTTCTTCATGTTCTGAAAACATGGTATGAGTTTGGCAGTACTCCATCGAATTTCTATCAGCTCTCCTTCTGATTGCAGGAGTGCTGGAGTCTATCCCAGCTGTTGCAGCCTGAAGGTTGGGTCATGCCCAGAGCAACTCGACCAGTTTATGATTCAACATAATGAATGGCAGCCATTCACACTCACACCTTTGGACAATTTAGAGGTTGTCGCTCTGCATCATGTACTTGTCTGTAGACTGTGGGAGGATTCAAACCTGTGAGCTTTTTGACTACTGTGCCATTTGCATTAATGTTATAGTTTTCCTAAAAAAAATGTCTGTAATGTCCCTGACCATGAAACAATGCAATGCAATGATTGGATCGCTCAGCACCGTGAGCAAACAATAATTGTGTGTCAGTGTTCACAGGTGGCTTCAACTGAAAAAACAAAACTCAAATGAAAATGTTTTTTTTTTTTTTCATAGCCAATCTGTGAATATAAGTGACTTGAATGTGGTTGTTAGTTCCAGACAGACTGGTCTGAGTATTACACAAACTGCTGATTGACTGAGATTTTCACAACCATCTCTCGGGTTGACAGGTCACAGTCCCAGCAGGAGAAAATATCATGTGAGCGGCAAATGAATAGATATTTTGCGACAAAGGCCATATCCAACGCCCAGCCAGGCACGACTTGTGACTCAGTAGAGAAGGCAACACTCTGTGGCTCATTACCTGAGTTACAGTTGCATTAGCGAGAGGGATGTCTGGCACTTCTCTGCTTGTTGTTTTGTTTCTCCACTTTTGTCTCCTGGCAGACCTCGTGACTCATCATCCCCCTGTTCTGCTTCACCTGCAGGCTCACATCTGCAGGGATGGGATTAAGCAGAACGGAAGTGCGATTAAACGGCTCTTGCGTCTGTCTTCTCGCACATCTTAATAAAATTCACAAGTCCCACCCCCGCGAGCCACCACCATCACCCCAAACCCTCTTGTCTTGCCATTTCTGTTGAGGGCAAAAATCCTGCTTCGTGTCTTGGACGCGGTTTCATTTATCTGAAGCGAGGAGCCTCTTTGAGTCGACAACTGGCTTACTGTGCCCGTGGGCAGGGCAGAGCAGATTAGTCAATTAAAGGAAGCTGTGCAGGGAAAAGCAGGCTCAGTTTGTGCTCATCCTTAAGCCTCCATTCTGCTCCGCCGAAGAAGCCGCTGAAGAAAATCAAATGACCGTGATTGTGAAAAGTGAAGAAGACAAATTTGCCATGCGCGTACGCATGGGCAAACTACCCCCGTAATTGCACACATTGAAAGGAAAGGACTTTGGCCACTTGGCTTTGCACGCACTTCGTTTTAATAAGGAGAACAGGAAAACAGCGGTGGCTCTGCCGTGTTTTCCAACACCCGGCCCGCAGCCTCAGGTTACAGGCATTTTACAGCAAAGTATGTCTTCATCGTCAAAGATTAATTACGCTTCACTGGAGTGAAGGAGCATAGTAGTTTTTCAAAACTTCTTCCAGGCTGACACGTAATCCTTTGATGCTGATGCAATGCCACATTAAGGCTGAAATTGAGAGGGAGTCCTAATAATTCATCGGCCGTGAGCAAGCTGTGTATGGTTTTTAAAAGGGGAGCGCGGATCCGGAATCACGGCGAGCCAGGCATTCATCACTTTTAATACCACCGTTCGCCAAAGATGGAAAAAGAATACAGAGAACCTCGGTAATAATGGGGGAGATAATTACAGGCCTCTTTGTCGTGTGCAGGCAGGATAAAGCGGCATTGTTGCGGCAAAGATCCTTAACTAGCCACACGTCTGCCAGAGACTGGCTTAAAGGTCAGGCCGTTGTGTGAAATTAGCAAAGACAGAAAGGTCATTGAGATTGTTCCCGGTTAATAGATAAGCCCCAGGGCCGCCATGTTTTCCTTTTTTTTTAATGGGGAGGGATGAGGGAGGTAACACTCGCGCACCGGCCCTGTTGATTCGTTTCGACTTGTGGATGTGGCCGCGTGCACGGTGGGAAGACGCGTTCGGTGGGGGAACTATATCTCGCCAGAGCAGCGCTTTAAAGTGCAACCTTGAGCAAATGCACGAGAGATAAGACATTCATAATGAGCGCAACAATAGTTTGTGTCTCAGCTTCTGCGGGTCTCCGTCCTGGCTGTCTGACAGCGATATCAGGGCCCAGCACAGGAAATGTAGCGGTCGTGCGTGTTTCAAAAACTGCAGCTGGTAAAAAAAAACAATTTCTTTTGACACAAAGGGCAGATCCGTTTTCCAAGGAAGACTGAAAATGAAATGGGAACGTGGTGCAGCCCCATTCTTAAGTTTCTCATCGGGGGGGAATCGATCGGATTCTGCAGGTTTTGCGGACGCTGCCCCATTTGAAACATTTTCACTGGCTGCCCATTAAAAAGCATCTATGCAACACGCACTTCTTCTGCACTGCACATTCTTGCCAGTTTTATTTATTGGTGTAAATTTCACAGAGTTAAAGAATCACAGAAACTGCCGATTCTTTCATTCTTCATCAATTGCATTCTGTTTTGTTTACTTCCCAGTAAAATTAAATCCCCTTGGGTGGAGCTTTTTCAATTTAAACACACTAATTGAGGCCTGGGAAGCGTAGCGTACTTATAAAAATACAAAAATCCCCGCATGATCAAAGCTGTTTTAGCTGTCATTTGCAACATGTGTGGAGAAGTCAGAGGGAGAGGGGAAGATGTCCTGTTTCAAGTCTTGGGCCGGCTAATGAGGAGAATGGAGGAATTAACTACCCAAGCCTCAAGTGTGTGCACAGCCTTCAAAAGCAGATAATATATTTTAGTTTTATTTGCAATTTCTTTTTTTTTTTTCCCATGTTGGTGAGTAAATCATTAATGGTGCTGAATCAAGTCTTGCAGTGGAACTTTCAGAGGGTTTCCCTTCAGCTCACAGTGGCATTGTCGAGTTTGCACCTCGTTCAGTGCCAACACGTTTGTTGGGCATCGGTCAAAAAGAATTAGTGCTTCAGCAGGAAATGAAGACGACGGTCTGCGACAGAGCAGCGGTTAACAAGGTCAGTTTTAAAGGCAGAGCAGCACAGCGAGCAGCTGTGCTCAGTTCTTTACAGGTGTTCAGTGTGTTTCTCAGAGCTCTCCGGCTCGTTCAAGCCTCAACCAATTAAAAAAAGGACTCTTTTTACAGTCTTCCACAATAACCCTCACCTTTAGCTTCTTGCTAAATTGCGGCTGTACTTCCCTTCTGTATGTTTGACAGAGTGGTCCTAGAGGGGGAAGCAGACGCCTGGTGATGTTGCCAAGCGACAGACTTTTACAGCCTCAGTGTAAAGCTGCATTGAGACTGTACGTTGCCTCACCTGAGCCCGACTGAGGTCATCAGCTGCACTTGAGGAGCCTCTCTCTCGATTTCACATCTGTATTCTTAACTCATTCATTAACAGTGTCAAAGGGGCACTACATGATTTTCATCATTGGCATATGTAATGTTGTGACAAATTGCTACATGAGGCTCCAGTGGTGTTATTTCATCTGATGCATCGCATCACACGCCCTGTCTGTTGATTGCCGGCCCTTTCTATCCTCGCGCATGCATGTGAATCTCCGCCTCCGCCTTGTTAAGAAGAAGCGCGAAGCCACAGCCCCCTACAGCAGACAAACACACCGCACCTCCAGAAAACACATGTAAATAGCATGAAACACGCTGCAAATGAAGCCTGTGAATGTCGGGTGAACGACCTGGACGTGCCAACATTGGTTGATTACATTATGCAGGATAAGTCTTCTACACGGCATCGCATATTAGATCATCATGTTACATACACCTTGCTCGCCCGGTGGGTGGTCATGGCTTTGTTGCCTACGAGACTAATGAGGGGGCGGAGCAATGGGGACGAGCGGAGGTGTGGCGCCGAAGCTTCTTTGTTGAGGAATACAGGCTGCGTTCTCTATCAGTAAAACTCATCAAAAGGTTTCTGTTCAGTATTTCAGTCCTTCGAAGCTGCTGTAACTGTTGAACCAGTCACATTTTATTTTTTATCCCTGAGTCGGATCACTTTGAATGTTCGAATCCCACGCTGTTTGCTCCTCATACTTCCTCTAGTCCTGCCACTTAGCGACACACACACGAGTGTCAGTGTCCTGAAGGCGACTCTTCCCAAGTGACAGGACTCCAGCCAATCAGTCGTTGTTGAGACAAATGAGTGACGTCGGCCTCGGAACGACAAGCCAGATTTGCTGAGTCGACGAGATCTCGGATCGCAGGTGTTGACGGGTGTACGATAATTTCAGTCAAAGTATGATCATGTTGAGTCTTATGTTGGTACGAAGATCCTTCGTTTCCCACCTGGCAACGCTGCTGCCAGTTCCTGTAACTCCTCTACACTGTGCAAATCAGCAAAAACAGCCACGTTTGGATATGTAGGAATTATGTGGCAAACTCTTGTGCGTAGCTGCAGCTTTAGCCGGGACTTGACTCGCAGTGTAATTATTTGTGTAATGTGTCTGCGTGCTTGTGCACGTGTCTGCTTTTACACTGAACACCGTCGCAGCTGAAGTCCCCGGGTGGCCCACAGCAGCTGCTTCCTGTGAAGGTTCAGCAGCTGCGTGAGTGGCCAGAACCTCATGGTGACAGCATGCTATTGCAGGTCCCAGCACCACATACTCAACTTTTAGTTAAAAAATATTTTCTTAACAAAGAATATGAAGAACATTTGTTCTTGTCTGTCTGCTCTGAGAATAATCTCTGGTACAGAGTCTCTGACTGTTCAGCTACTGAACATTTCAACAAACAGCAAAGTTTGCGCAGCCCGTGCATCTGTGATATTTTGGATTAAGAGTCACTCCTAAATTTCAAGTGCAATTCCTCTCAGTCCAGTCACCCATATGCTCCTTACGTCCACCTCAAACCTGGATGTTTCAGCAAGATAAGGCCCCTCGTCACACATAAATTAAGTGTTTGGATTTTTTTTTTTACTGTTAAAAAACAAACAAACATAAATTTGGATATTTCATAATGTTTGAGAGTGTAAAATTTTACAGGTGTCCATAAAACTCTTTCTACCAGTGTGGCTTTTTTGAAACAGACACGTGGCAGTTGTTTAGTTGTCACGATCTCCAATATCCCCCTTAGTGATTCTATAAAACTGCTTTCCCTTTCTCGGCTGATGGCTACCAAAGATGCACAATCGTTGTCCGTCTCTGCTTTTCTAAACAAAAACAGCCAAGTGACAGCAGTGAAGTACAAGCTCTGATTTTGACACACAGTTTCATTGGATCCTTAACAATGAAGTTCCTCATTTGATCTGGTCAGCAGAGACCTGACCTGAATGAGTAAAGGCTGGAACTCCTGATGGTGATTTTACTCATCCTCTCAGCCTCAAGTGTTCGTGTTTTGCTCCTTCATCAAGCATTTATGCACGTTAGAAATTCTTTCGTATCTGTTTTCTGCCATAAACGGGCACAATTCTTTTTTTCTTTTCACTCGCGACCTGCAAAACCAGCAGGAGCTGCTAGCGTGATCAGTGCCTCCACCGCCTCACACTCTACTCCGCCGAAAGTAATTTAATACATATATAATGATGATTATATGAAATTCCTACATGAATGTTGCGCAGTGAGTCTCGGAACACCGTGCCACCAGCGCCACCGGGATCATTTTCTCTAATAAGCAGCAGTGAGCAGCTGAGCAGCTCCTTAGGGCGCCTTCGCCCTGCGCCTTTCAGAGAAGACTCATAGCGGGGAGCCTCAGAAAGTTGTTGGAAAATAGGAGCAAAGTGGCTGCTCTGTAGGGAGTGATAATGATGAAGTTAAAATAGACTCGCACACACACACACACACACACACACACACACGTGTGCGTCCGCTCTGATTTCAGTCAAAGCCACGCAAACACCCTCGCCCGCCCCATTTCCCCCCATCAGCTGTTTAAAGGTTGAAGTCAATCGGGGGGCAATTAGCATCGTTGCTAAGGTGGCACCATCGTGACGTCACCGCCCTATCCACCCTGTGAGGCCAAGTAGGAGTAAACAATGGCAAAGCTAGCACATAGCAGCTGAGCAGCCAAGCATCCAAGCATGGTTTCTGAAAGACAAGCAGTTTAATTTTATGATCAGGACATGGTGGCGCCGTGCTGCCGCCTCACAGCAAGAAGGTCGTGGGTTTGATTCCGGGCCAGGGAATCGAAACCCACCTCTGTGTGGGTTCTCACCGGGTTCTCCAGGTTCTCCGGCTTCCTCCCACACTCCAAAAACTTGCATGTGAGGTGAACTGGAATCTCTAAATTGTCCGCAGGTGTGCATGTGAGTGTGAATGTTTGTTTGTCTCTACGTGGCCCTGCGATGAACTGGCCACTTGTCCAGGGTGTCACACTGCCTTCACCCTATGACAGCTGGCAGAGGTTCCAGCAGACCCTCGTGACCCTGAGCTCGGGAAGAAGCGGGTATGGAAACTGGATGGATGGATGGATGGATTTTCACAGCAATGGATGTTTATACGTTGGTAACAGTGGTAATAACAGCTTTTTGAATAACTTCAGGCTTTGGGCTTATTATGCAATGCATTGGTTGATGGTCCTATTTGTTGTCATGCGGACATTTTTTTGTGATTAAACTGGCCCATTACATACTTTTTTTCTTTTTCTTTCTCAGCTGATGAGGAAGAGATTGAAAGATGGGAAAAACAGGAAAATAAATATGCATTGTAGCATATACATTTTGAAACCAGGTGCATTTTATTGGTTGCATTTGAAGAAGGCTGTATCATGGTAAATCTCGTTGCACCAGCACCTGCTTGCCCCGAGACCAAGACAAGACCAAGACCAAAGAGTGTCGAGGCCAAGATCAGATCAACACCACGAAACAGGAGACTCAAGATGGAGACCAAGACCAGTCTTGAGTACTACAACGTTATATAAAATACTGGTTACTTTCAAATACATAAATTAAATCTCTCAAACCTCATTGCCTTTTATAGCACCAGCTTTGTAGCTTCCACTTGCTTGAACTAAATATAACTAAACGAAATAAAGACAAGTTCAAAGCCTAAGGAAAAGATAAAGCCTAAAGATTTGCTTAATTTGCTTAGCACTGCTACAGATATAACATCTGTTAATAATAATGTGTGTCTGTTTACAACTGTTGGTACAGTTGCCTGATATATAGTTGTATCCATCTATTTCATGGCTGCCTCATTGTTGGCTGCCCGGCTGTAGGATCTTGGCTTTGTGTGACAAGGAAAAGTACTGAGAAGAAGCTCTTTCAATAAATAACAGCAAACGCGCGTGAAAACGCACAACCTAGCTGCCTCCCCCGGCCTTCTGCCGTGCCAGCACTGCATTGCATGTCAGCTAATGTGGAAGATGCTCCTCAGCTCATTTAAGGCTGCCGTAATTAAACCGGCCATTGGTTCTGCAATTTTGCCCCATTAAGGAGTTGTAAATCTCACAGGCCGCTCTGGCTAACAGCTATTCCCAAACACAATTATGCAACAAGTCCGTACTGGCCCTGCGGTCCGATTGGCTGTCATGAATAAATCAGATGTGGGGGAAGCTGGAGCGCTGGAGACAGCGATGCCACTTCTCCAGGGCTGAGATACGTGTGCATGTGTGGTGTGTTGTTCTTCAGCACGTGCACGTGAAGGGCAAACATTTTGGAAGAAATACTCACTTACTTCAAGATGGCCTTGTCTTTTCTTTCTAAAATCAGACTGGATTAGCATCGGGCTCTAGAAGGAAGACAGGCAGCCATAAGTCCTCAAATCCTGCTAACTGTTCAGGTTTGATCAGCGGCAGCCACTAAAATAATTCTTTGTGAAGTTTGCATATATAAACATGTGCCATGAGATCTTGTGAGATTAAATCATGGTAATATTTCTCGAGAAACGAGCCCTCAGATCAGGGCTACTTCAAGAAGAAGAAGAAGAAGAAGAAGAAGAAGAAGAAGAAGAAGAAGGTGCAGCTGCCAAAATGATGTTGGATAATATCAGCATTGAAGACGCTCCTTCACATTTTAAATTGTTTGTGTGGGGGAACGTCCTCCAAGTGTCGCGTTACTGCTGAGAGCGGCGAGTAGACTGGAGGATTGTGAACACTGGCAGCTAGCTGAGGTGCTCGCTACTGGGCTTACGCCACCACAGTAAAGAGGAAACTGCTCCGTGAAATGGAGGATCATCACGAGGCTTGCGCACAGTCTTTTGTCTTTATTCATAGAATCAAAACTCAAATCTCGAAATGTTAGATAGAGATAAGAGAGCTGATAAAATAGAGCAGAGAGCTGTTCCAGACTAACAAAAGAGCACAATATTCTACACAAGGCAACAAGACAGACAGACAGGTGGTGGCATGCACTGTTTCTGTTAAATCTGAACTCTTGCAACATTCTATTACTCATTGATATTTGAATGAAGCAGAATATCTGCCTTAGAAACACACAAAACCTTGAAGAATGAGTGCTTCTCTCTTGTGGAGAGCTCTTTCAGAGTGAACCTTACCTGGCCTGAACAGCAAGACGCGTCTCTGATCAGGCCTTTTAAATTATGATAAATCTCAGCGGCAGTGCGCTCACTTCTCTTCTCCACAACTTAACATTTATCTCCTGCTAACAATAAAACGGATGCGTTTACTTCCCCGTCACGACGAGCCACGCAGCGTGGCGTTTTGTAACCTTGCCTCATATTAATAGTTGCCACGCACGCACAAACACGCACACACGCACAGCAGCAATATTTTCTCGCTGGAGCCTCATCACATTTCATAAAGCCAAAATCATTCATCACTGAGTATTTCTTGAGCCGTTCCCGGGGCAAAAACCGAGAAGGCGTGGCAGATGTCATTGCAGTCATCCATTCCGTTTCCCGTCATGCACAGTGAACGGTGTGATCCATCATGTTTCCCCATGGTGCACTTGAAAAGTTTGAATATTCCAAGATGTCATGGTTAATGTATGCCCTTCCTGTCCGCTATATATGCGGCATTTTATATTGTAATAAAGGTGTAAGTGGGTGAGAGTAGGGGAGTATGTGTGAGTGTGTGTGTGCGCGTGTGTGTGTGCGCGTGTGTGTGTGTGTGCGTGCGTGAGAGAGAGAGAATAAATCGCAGCGTATATCTGCCTTTAAGATGAGACAGAGAGATTTAAGATAGCACCAGGAGGCTAAATGGAAAAAGTGCAGTTCACGAGTGCCTTTAAGATAAGGAGAAAGGATGGGACGACTTTATAATGCACCTACACGCACATGGATCCCTTTAAATCTCCAGCCGGGTGTTTTCTGCTTATCGCTGCATTATTTGTTTCGCAAGAGGCACTGCCTGGGACCCTGTGAGTCGAGGTGAGTGAGGAGATAGTTCATATTCCCCCTCCACCTATTGGTGAGCTCCAACATAGTTAGGATATTTGCTTTTACTGAAATAATAGGCGTGATGAGGCTTCTTGCAAGTCAAACATGTAGCCTGCAGAACCCAAGACATGAATCATGGACTTCCCAAGGCAACTGGATTCTATACATACAACACACGTACGTACGTACGTACGTACATACATACATACATACATACTAACTAGTACCCATAAATGTAATTATTTGATCTAAAAAATATAATAAATATGCCACTGTCTGGTCTGGGGTGGTGGTGTTGGAAGTTTTTGAATGCTGTCCTTTGTGGCATTTGATAGAACAGGATACATGGAGACACTCTGAATGCATGTTCTCAGATCTTGTGACATTAGCACATGTATAACCGCATCTCCTTTATTTCAAATTCTAAGACACATTATGTCGTTCTTCCATCACACACAGAAAAACTCTGTCTTTGGCAGGCATGGCAAAGGAGCCCAAACAGTGTTTTTACATTAACAGACTGAATTGAACAATTTTTATTTATTTGTTTGACTTTTGACTGCCAGGACCATATATACAAATGAGGAAAAATGTATCCTTTTCTGCCGAGCGGAGTCCTACCTGTGGTGAGCTTGAGATTGCTAATGGGTTTGAGTCAAGGTTAAGAAATGAACCAGTTATTCATTGAAAGCATCAATGCCAACAAAATTGTGCAGGAAGGAGAGAGTTTGTGTGAACTCTGTTAAAAAGAGGAGGATCCATGAATTTCCCACTTAGTTACCATGCGCCAATTCCCTCAGTAATTAGGTTTGTCAATAATGTGCAGCCTTCTTGTGGAGATCCAGGCTATTTAAGAGTGAGTTGCACTAAGTTCCACCACACCTGCTTTTTCTGGTTTCCCTGTCGTGTCGTATCAAAGCGTGGAGGAAGTGTCTAAAGGCCACTGCTTTCACTATTAAACGTACAGACGAAAAGGCTTTTACGAGGAAGGAAATGCATAGATGACTGCAGGTCCAGTAAATATTATCAACTTTTATCAAGGAGTTAATGTCCCTCTTAAATCCAAGCATGATTTTCCTACCCGCACCGAGTGGTGTTGTGTCCTGAACTCATCCAAACTAATGGAGAGCTGATGTGTCAGGGTAAGACGTCCGCAGCAGAAATAGAAGCAGATTCCAAAGGGCTCCTCGCTCTGCATCAGTCAGTAAAGATAAAAAGAAAAAAGCTGTTTGACATGTCAGCATGGATTCTGTTGGCGGTTGCACTACTTCACACTAAAATCCGGGGTTCTTGTGTGAGAGGACAAACACAAATATTGCTTTTATGTGCCACTTTGTCAGTATTTAATAAGCAATTACGGTTAAATGCATCGATGCATTTCCATCATTTCACATCTTTCCTCCGTCTTTTAAAGGAACCTGACATGCAGGGCGAAGAGGGAGGAGAACTTTTCCCCTTCATTGCGATCAATATGCCTAACCTTACACGCTGTGTTTCACGGAGAGCAAGAGCCTAAAGTTAAACAGCGGAGATAGAATCAATACATTCAAATGGTGCTCTGACTGTGCGGAGGAAATGTGGGTCTCGTGTTTCCTATACTGTATTCTCCCCTGCTGGAGTGTTGTGTTTCTTATTGAATTTAGGCCTGTTTACTGGCGAGCAGGAATTCAAACTCTGCCTCTGTTCAGTTCTGTAGAATCTGTGTCAAAAGATCAAATAATTAGTAAGAACAGTAAATTGAATGAAATAAAATGTTACTAACTATTAATGTGCTGTCACTAATAATTTAAAGAAGGAGTCCTTTCAATGGAACATCTAAAGGCTATTCCACACCGGGTGCATTATCTTTTTTTGGTTTGTTTGTTTTTTCCCGCGTGATCAATTTGGACTTTTTCCCCCCCTAATTTTCTTGTGAATTGCATTTGTGAATTGCAACTAGCACCTCCACATTCAGCACACATTCTCTCCATTTTGCGCTTTTTAATCAATTTGATTATTTTCCCCACGTGTGATGTTGCAATAACAACCACCAACGAGCCTATGCATTATGTCACTATGTCACTAGGTCATGTAATGCCAGCTCATATGAAGCTATGTATAATAATATTAATGATATTTTCACAATTTGCCTCAGATCAACTGTAGGACCCTAATTTCTCCCTGTCATCCTCAGACGGGAACAAAACCTCCTCACATTCTCTTGCTTGACGTCTACATTCTCCCTGTTACAAGTCAATTGATAAAAAACATACAAAAAAAATGCCACAATGTTAGCACACAGTTGTTGATAGCCCATGGAAGCTGGGCCAAAGAAAGAGGGAACAGATTGTGCAAAAAGCGCTTTGTCATTCTTTCTTCCATAAATCAAACAGGCAATGAAGTTGCCCGTCGTGACGGCACCGCCAGTGAGCTCGGCGTCAGAGTTCTGCTGCGCGAAGCAACCGGGAGCTCCCTGTCACTGCGGTCAGGTTAAGGATATGCCACTGTGGCAGCCTGTGCCGTGTAGTGCAAGACGGATGGATAACAGGGGACATATTAACCCTGCAGCTTGGAGTGCTGCCGTGAGCGCATGTGACAGGCTGAACAAACTCTCCCCGGATCTCTTCCTTGTGTTTATTTCACCCTGACATCCAATTTTCAGCTACACGATCCCACTGGAGCTCACACACCGCCAAACGGGCCCGTGGAGCCCAAGACAGAGGCAGGTATTATAAACATTAGGAAATAAAAAGAGAGAGAGGGGGGGGGGGGGGCAGATAGAAAAAACAAAACATCACTCCCTTTTGATTTCATAGCAAGTCTAAAAACAATTTCTCTTCTGAGGAATGGAAAACAAAATTAGATTATCCCCACATGATAAATCAGATGGGCCTCTGTGCAAATGAATTGGGTTCTGGCGGAAGGGGAGGCGGTTCTGATTGTGCGGGGAGTGGCGAGACGCAAACCCTGGCGGTTTAAATTGCCATCTCCTGACACTGAAGCGCGCAATTAATAAGAAATGACAGCAGTGATGCGCTTGGCTTCACGCGAACACCGTGACAAATTAACCTGTGGACACGAGCGGTCGTGGGGATTTTCATGCAAATGCCGTGAGCCGTGACGGCTTTGGCCTGGTGGCCTTATTGGAATTCCATCTTTAATTGCACACACACACACACACACACACACACACACATACACACTTTTTGATTGAAAAGAGCAGAATTACCTTCGTTTCGCACCACATAGATAGCATTTTCCTTGTTACAGCAAGGATTAGGATTTTTCTTTAGAAAAAAAAAATCACTGTACAGTAAAAAAAAAAAAAAGGTGCGCGGATCCAGTGTGGAATGACAGTGACACCAAGTGAACTTGCCGCTTTCAAATCCTCAGGCAAGATTTATTTTGTGCAGCCTGGCGTCGACATGGGGCCGCGCTGTTTCCTGTCTCGGCGGAACAGAAGACAGAGTCACATCATGTTATTCCAAAATGATCTCTCGGCTCCCGTCCGGTCTGAATTGCAAGTCAGGAGCTATTTCGGGGCGGAGGCTTTGTCAGCAGCCCTGGAAATGCTCCCTGATGAGTCAGGTTGTGCCGCTGATCTCCGCTGGAAATGGCCAGCCAGTGGAACACGGCCGCGTCTTCGCTGAGGGCCACCTAAATTATTCAACGTCATTTTCAAAGCATATTTTCCCCTCGCATTAAGCAGAATGGGAATATAATGGGGATGCTGAAATAGGCAGCCGGTGTGCGGTGCAGCTCAGCCACGGCGTATTATCAGGGGCGGAAGCAGCGTTCCAATATGGAGCATAAAATGGGGGGAATTTTTGGATTTGACATCTCAGGGTTTTCTTTTTCATGCATTGATCAAGCAGCTTATTGCCTCGACGTAGCTATTTTGGTTTGGCATTAGGTAATATATTTATATTCACTTTCATTTATTAGTCTGCCCTTTAGTCCAAACTATGATTTCAATGCTTGTCTGCTTGCCTGCGTGTGTGTGAGGGAAAGGAGCAACGTTTTATGTTAGTTTTGAAATTTTCTAAATATAGTCACGTGAGCCCCAGCAATAAAATGGGAACCTGTCTGTGATGTAACTGCGCCTTTGCCCCTAGACAGCTGGGATAGGCTACTGCTGTGGCCATTGTTCATGGCGTCGAGTGTGCGACGCACCAGTGAGCACCAGTTATCAAGGTGCTTTGCTTATAACTATAACTATATATATATTTTGTAACATTGTCTGTTGGTTTGGCAAGATGCTGGTGCTGTTTGTGGGCCATGATCTGGAAAAGTTTGGGGACCCCTGGGCTGCAGTATCCTCCCACAACTCTGAGTGCATGAGAAGTGGCAATGCACAATTGGTGCATGGATCATCATTAAGTCCCACCCTTGTCTATGTAGTCCCAGATTTAATGTAAAAAGTTTTAGGATAAATTATTTAATTTGAGTTTGAAGGCCAGACAGTTGGTCTGTGCTGTGTGTCTCATGTGTGACACATTACAGGCCTCTGTCTCTGGGCTTAAATGGTAGCGACACAAAGCATATAGTGAGTGAATCTGTCTGTTTAAGTGATTCTAAACGGATTAGCTGCGACTGATAATGCCGTGCGGTGGCTCGGCACAGAGTGGAGGGAGCGAAGCAGGGTGGGCCGGCTTTTAAGGACCTCACTCACCTGCGGGTGATCACTGGTGCAACTGTGGTGCCCCAAGAGGGAAATGAGCAATTACCAAGTCTGCAAGCAGACTGTACTGTGGCAGGTGCCATGCAAACAGCATAGTGTGCTTGCATTTTGCGAGTCAGTCTTTCCCCCATCACCATTTACCATTTACTTTGTGCTCATCTGAATATTCACACACACACACACACACACACACACACACACACACACACACGTCAATCCAACCATATATTTACACATATAAATGAATATTTAGCTCAGAATTGGCTGTAACAGTCGGCAGTGTAGCAAATAGACAATGCTGCAGCCATTTTTTTTTTTATTAGCGTTCTTTTTAAATGACATAGACCAGTAGACAAGTATGATGTTAGTTTAATAACATAATAACTGCCTCTTTATTGCTTGTAGACTCACAGCTGCCGTCTGGATGTTGGGAGAATCTAATTTGAGTGTCTGACATCGAGTCGCCATGCAGTTAATAAGTCTGTGGTGTCAAGAAATATAAAGTCCTGGTAGTTCTATTTTATTTTCAATGTATCTAACTGAAAGACAGCAGCGCAACAGTTTGTTTCTCTGGTGTCTGAGCCAAGCATTGTTGTTTTTGCCTTGCCAGAAACTGTCCAGATTTTAATTTCAAGCACTATTTTATTCACTATAGAAAAACCCAAGTGACTGGGCTATTCTAGTGAGGAAGAGTGTTTATTATTATTTTCAACGCTCATGTATGTTCAGTCAGGAAAAAGAATGTTACTCTAGAGACTTTTTGCAGTTAGGAAACAAAATACAAACAGCAAAATAAAGGGAGCCACATAATTGTTCACGTCGGGATGCTTTCATTTGGGGAAAGCTGCACAGAAATGGTGAGGAAAGTGAGAAACAGAGGCGAGCTGTGTGGAGAAGACAGGCGATGTCTAGCCTCAGTCACATGACCAGGGAGCAAACGGCTTGTCGCTGAGATTAGAGAGAGAGGGAGAGAGAGAGAGAGAGAGAGAGAATCACACAAGTGCTGCAACAGATTTGGCTCGGGCTAAATGTTTCGTCTGTCTTGCCTTGACGAGAAAAAAAAACATCACAAACTGACTGCTGTGACAGAAGAGACTGTCTTGCCTTCTAGCAATACTCAAACTCCTCTTTTAACCCCTTTCAGGTTCACGCGCTGCCTGCAGGCAGTACTCCAAACGTTGGAACAGCAACCGGCTCGGCGTGGTTGTTTCCGAAAGCTCGAGGTTGATCTTGAACGCGTCCTATTGGCTGTGCTAAATGCGAGCGTTGCTGCGGGTGAGGTCGGGAGGTTGAGGTCGCTACCGAGAGACGCACAAAAACTCGAGCGGCATCACTCGTGTTCAGCCCATTTAAGCACGTAGGCGGCATATCAAGTGTCCTCGCCTGAGCTCTCCCCTTGCTGCATTTTGGTTCTTCCTCAGCCAAAAATAAAGACAGAGGAAGGCAGATGAAGCCACTGGCCTTATAATAATGTCCCGCAGTACTGCTGTTTTCAGAGAAAGGAGGAGGCTGGGAACATCCACGGGTGCAGCTTTTAGACCTCAGTCCTGCGACGGAGAGGAATATTCTTCATCTCCCCTCCATTGCGGAGCTGAGCCACTGACAGATGGCGAGGACGGACGCGGGCGCTGCCTGGCTTATCCTTCCGAATGTCTCCTAAACACACTATGGATTTTTTATTTTGGGATTTTTTTTTTTTTTTTCAGATGCTGGTGGCTCATGTTTAATTGGTGCATCGACAGCTCGGGAAGCAGTGAGGTAAAGTCTTCTTCCTCTTCCCTTAGAGCACAGAGGAGTGATGCCTCACATTAAAGGTCACCTCGGCAATCAGCACAGCCATTAGCGCTCGGCTAGCTGGCCTTTGTGCGCGCCGAGGCTGCCTTTTTGAAGCCAGGCAGCCGGTCGGGTGGCTTCACAGCACGGCTGAGGAGGAGGCGCTGAGGGAGAAACAGTTTGGATTGCTACAGAGTCAAAACTCACCTGAGTCGGAAAATAATTGTCAAGACAAACACTGAAAAATCTGCTCTTGTGTTTCTGCATGACCACAGTGTTAGCGGCTACATGTGGTGCATGTGGGATTCTGCAATAAGATGGCAGTGGAATCGACGAGGAATCGAAGTGTTCAAAGAAACTCACAAATTGTAGTGATTTCTTTGTTAATGAAGGCTAAAAAAACATTGTGTTGTCTTAGTCTTTGTTTAATATCATTTCAAGATCCTATTTTTCATAAAAGCCACATTAAAGAAAATCACTACTGTACGTCTTCCATCCCTTGCAGCCATTTGATAGTTTATGTCAGCAAGTTTACTGAAACTTTGGGCATCCCAATTTGTGGGTCGAAATCACAGCCACTGCCCCTTGAATCTTGGTTCCAAGTGGACGAGGGGACGACGCAGTAAAAATGAGAATCGGGATCGGGCCTTAGAGAGTGACGTGTGATTTTAATGAATTCTATTTTTAAAAAGCGCTCCTTTGTTCATGAAGTCCCGAGCTTCACCAAATTCTTCTGTCCCTCCTTAATAGGAATGTTCTGTGCACACAACTGTCCCTCTGTCCGCCACCACACTGCAAAGAGTCTGTCTCTGCCTTAATAAAGCACAGTGCCGCTAACAACCACAGCTAGAGGGGGCTCTCTGTGGCGGGCTTGTCAGAGACTCAGAGACAGCCGTC
Source organism: Nelusetta ayraudi (assembly GCF_046127955.1). Lineage (NCBI taxonomy): Eukaryota > Metazoa > Chordata > Actinopteri > Tetraodontiformes > Monacanthidae > Nelusetta > Nelusetta ayraudi. The sequence continues at coordinate 2,737,591 of NW_027466083.1, forward strand.
TGCAAATGAAGCCTTTTCTCCTCGCTCTCGCTTTATTCTCCTGGTTTTTATCTCAGACGCCTCCTTCCGACTGTGGACCCCCCGACCAAACCTCCCTCCCCCACCACCACCACCACCACCACCCACCGCCTCCTCTCTCTCTCTGTCTCTCTGCCTCTCACAGAGCAACTGCAACACAGGAGGTGTTTGTTTCTCGTTAGCTGCTGGCTTAATCCTCTGGGGGCGCTCAGCTGTTTTGTAGCGAGGCAGGGCACATGATTGGAGTTGGCATGGCAGCGTTGCCAGGGGCGCTGCGCCCCCGGCATCACGGGGGCCGTCCCAGAGGAAGTGACGGCGACCGGAGATGCTAAAGGTGAAGAGCTTCATTTGAAAGCACCGATAGAAGAGTCGTGTGAGGTGAAAGAAAACAACAACGGCAGCAGCCATGATACTTGCGATTATTTTTTTGTCAAAACACAAAGGAAAAAGATTGAAATTGTTTCCATCAAACAGATTTGCATCGCGTCATTTTGTAACAGTGGGCACTTAACATGTAGCATAGGTCAAGATTACGATGAAAAAGACAATTTTCTCTCAGGGAGCGAGAGCTGAGGTGGTGGTGAGGAAAAACATCTCTCCTGCCAGGCAGAGACCTTCTCAGATTAAAGGTCTTCCACTGTTAGATCAGTGTGAACACAAGCCGGCATTGCACCGGTACGGATCGCCTTCGTTTGTTCTCCGTAGCTCCTGTTTCCAGTGGAATGGTTTAACTAGGGGAGCACCCAGCGGCTAGGGGCGTGCACAATCCACTTCCGAAACGAGAGCAACCAATAATTAAGCGCACAGCTGTTGCAATCAACCGACCAGCACCTCCAAACGTCTAAAAGTTGCTCAGCCAGATGGTCTGTATTGGCATCTGTGAAGTTGAAGAACAACATCCATCTATCAATCAATAACCAATCGCCACTTCATCTGCACTCAGGGTCACAGGGTTGCTGGAGCCTATCCCAGCTGTCTGTCTGAGGGGAAGGGTTGCCAGTTCATTGCAGGGCCAATTAGACAAAAACCCACACTCAGTGGGAAACCTGGGAGAAGGCAGGAGGAAGCCGGAGTACATGGAGAGAACTCCAAGCACAGCAACAAATAGCATTGAACCTGCAACCTTCTTGCTGTGAAGTGACAATGCTTCTAATGACTGCACCACCGCAGCAGAGTCAGTGGTAATAAGCCGCGTTCAGACTGCCAGCCAAAATCCGATTTTTAGCCCATCCAGATTGAAACCGGAGGTCTCTTTTGTGGTCTGAACAGTCACAAATCACATGAAATCCGATTTTTGCAAAACAGATTGAAACCACCTTCGGGAGTTTTCAATTCACATTTGGACAGTCTGAACAACTACAAACACACCGACCGGTTTTGACTGTCCGTGACGTCACTCTACGCTATGCAAGACCCAATGCGCCAGACCAGAGAGTGCCATTCCAGGTGCGTAGCTGTAACGTAACGGAGCAGACAGAGGAAGTCGAAAACAGCAGACCCTTGACAGACGTATTGCAACAAGCCCATGTAGTTTTTGCCACTGTCGCAATTATATGACACATATACACACTACTACTGGGCGACACCTTTGCTATAGCGACCTGTCAGATGGGTCAATAATGTGGCCCAGTCTGAACAGAGCCAGATCCCATTTGGACACTTGCTAAAAACAGTGTGGACAATCAGCCCTAAAAATCGGATTGAGGAGGAATCTGATTTGAATCAGATTTGTCGGAACGCAGCCAGAGTGATGACTCCAGTGAGACGCAGATGTTTTCTGTAGAGTTCCAGAAACTCCAAAGAGTAGCAGATGCAAACAAATGGCATAGCAGGTTTCTTCTTCTGTGTGGCTAAATGATAAAGCTCACCTTGAGACAGAATGACATTAATAATGTGAAATCTTACCAGCAAGTTCCTGAATCAAAAACTACATTTTTATTTGTGTGAAGCTGAACATGATGAAAGTAGAATGTTTATGTAACACGGGCAAACAAGATAATCTGCAGTTGTCAGCAGATGAATCTGTCTGACAGCCCTTTGAACTGTAGAATGTCACCACACTTTGCAACATGAAAAATGTAGCACGAGACAATCTGTAATGCTGTGGTGATGTCAAATACACAAATATATTCACAACTGTTGCATATCTTTCACCACTGAAAGCTCAAAGGAGGAGAGGAGGTTTGTCTTTCACCTTCCAGCCATCCTTGCACAGTTCAACAAGTGCAATGTTTTGTTTTTTTTCAGGTCCAGCACAATCAGCCAATTGATTCTGGCTGACTGGCTGAGGGAGAGTCGGGTCAAATGTCAATTTTGAATGTAGAAAGTGAACTGAGTAAAATCCACAAACACTTCAGCCCTCCCGATTTCACTGAATTGTTGTCCATGTCCTCAGACAACAACACTGATGAACAAGAAAAAACCCCAGCTTTGACACGCTTGAAAAAACAACAATGAAAAGCTTGAAACATTTCATTGACACAAGTGTGAAACTATGGTAATTAATGGTAATAACTGGCATTATGCAAAATTGCAGACTGGTCTTGTCGAGTAATGGAATCAGCAAATTCAACTGAAATCCCAGCAGAAAGCGAAGGCATCAGAGGACAAGACGAGTTAAATGGTGAACTGACAGCTGAGCGGAGGGACGAGGGCTTGAGTCTGAGTGTATTTCCCACATCATAGACATGAAGAAAGACGTCAAACTTATGACACGTTCCAGTCAAGAAGTCCAGACTCCCATTAAACATAAAATGCTTCAGAGTGTGTTTTGAGAGAGTGCTGATGTAAAGAGAGTGGGGCAGCCTTGCACTTAGGGGAGAGGATATCTTTGTACTGGAGCAGAGAACACTGCACTGGCAAAAAAAAAAAAAAAGGAAAGAAAAGAAAAGGAAAAAAAGAAAAAGGCTCTGGCAGGAGGAGGTCGTCAAAGTCAAACAGAAAGATGGAAGAATTGCTGGGGCCGTCTTTCTTCCTCTCTTGTTGAAGTCTGTTTGTTCAGTGAATTGAAAGTGTGTCTTCTATTGTTACTCCAGTGTCTGGGGTGGGGGGTTGGCGGGGGCTCCGGGGGATGGGGGTGGAATGGGGGGGTTCTTTTGTCAAGAGTGGGATGAAATGGACTTTTGATGTCCGTTTTGTGGCAGGGCTTGAGCGTGACATCCAGCCAGCTTTTAGTTGGTTGGGCCCAAGTACAGCACTGAGAGAAGCTCCACTCACTCATGTGAACCGATTTGTTATATTACATGCAGTAAGTTAAAGTTTGTACTTTAAAACAAAGTTTGAATCTGAACTGCTTCAATCTCACTCTCAATCTCCTTTATTAGAAGGCTAGAAAGAAAGCAGAAAACCAGATGGCAGGAGAGGAAAGAGTCAACGCTCAGCTACTGAAGTGGCCTCTCAGACCTTTCCCAAATATATCGACATTACACTATAGTCCAGTGATGTGTCGTTGGCAAACGATCCATTTGATAGAAGGAATCTTCGGGGAGAAAACTTCCTGTTAGTTTCTCAATTCAGTTCAGCGCTGACATTCTCTCTGTTTGAAATCTCTCTTTCTTCAAATGCGAGTCCTCAGAGTTTAGCAAGCAAATCTTATAAATACCCAGATTTTGAATTTGGGTTCGGCATGCTTGTGAAAGCAACAGCACTCGCGGGTGACGTGATGCACGCTTCGGTGTACAGATATTTCAAACAACTTGTTTTATTGTATGATTCTAGGGATTCACTGAGAGACGATCTGTTGTTCCCATCACTACTGCACTCACAGTACCACTGGAGGGCAGGAGCCGAGCCGACACACTGAGACAACCATCCTCACCGACATTCATGCAACAGTTTAGACTTTTATCGTGATTTCCTGGAAAAAAAATGTTTCCTTTCCCATTTGTCTTCATGAGACTCTGGCAGTCTTGTTAGTCTTGTTAGTCTCACACCAACAGTCGTTGCAGACTTCTGCAGTGACTGAAGAGGAGATTTTCGCATTGCAGCTGCCAGTCTCAGTCCTGTAGACTGCACAGAGGATTGAAGGATGTAAGGAACTTTATTGTCATACCAGCTCTTCTTTACTGTGATGATACAAAGTTAATAATCTTGGTCAGAAGGTTCGAAAAGCAAAAATATAAACAGCCAGCGGTGAAAATTATATCAATCCAGATCCATACAGATCTGCACCCTTGTGTTTTCAATGTTACTGATATTAAAAGGTTTCACCAATCAGTTTGACCAATCAGCTGCTTCGAAGGATTTACGGTGACATTGTTTCCTCCTGTGAATGTTTTATCAAATTCACGGAAGTGAACTTAAGAGACAGACAGCCGACCGGGTGCATAGCAGAGTCTGGAATCTTCCCTTTAATCAGAAGGATATGAATATAACACAATTAAAGAAATAAATAGAAATAAAATACAGAGAGGGGTCCATGTTAAATAATTTAATTTACAATGTAAAAATGTGTTTTGGAGTGTCAGACTGTTGCAGTGTTTTTGGTACATCTAGAAGAAAGCAAATTGATATACCGGTACTGTCAGAATATTTTCATTATTACTGTATCTTTCAGGAACATCCTCAGCCATCTCATTTCTTTTGTTATTATGCTTTTTTTTTTGTTTTTGCTTTTTTATCTAGGCCTTGATCAGTTTAGCTCATCTCAATGTTATTAGCAGAGAATGAAAAACCCATCCACACACCCACTTCAAACTCGCTCTCAGAAAATGATTTGTCAAATGGCAGTGGCAATTCCAAAGAACCCCGGGGGGGAAAATCTGGTATTTTTTGTTGTCTGAAGCAAGCGGCATTGAAATAAATAAAGTCTTTAAATGCTGCTTCAATCTGCAGTCTGGGGACGGCTTAGGTAATCAATCCTTCCGCTCCTGAAAAATGCCTGAGAAATGATTTCTGATAAGTCTTCAGGAGTAAGAACCTTTTTTTTGGGTTTTTGGTTTTAAAGTATTTGTGCTTTGAGGGCACATTGAGAAGGCCTGACCTCTTTGCTGTCTATCCAGACCTATAGGTCCTAATTCTATTATGGCAGTCCTGACACCCATTATACACGCACGCACGCCCACACACAACAGTGGTTTTGCTATATAGTTCCTGACAGAAAATACATGCGTTATTGATCCAAATAAATAGCTTTGAGAAAATTTGGTGCATATGATCAGCGAGAGAGAGTTGGCTGAGTGGAAGATTACTATTGTGCCGACTCTTCGTGTCCCTTAATGCAAGGGAATGAGCCAAAAATAGGACGACTAATTGAAGTAGCCGCGGCACGGACCGCTAGTAATGTGCCCAACAGCAATTTATTAGCGGGACCAGATTCTCTGGTGGTTTAATGATGTCGGCTAGAAATTGGGAGGCAGTGAGTGTCCAATTTCTCATTGATCATTTCTCATTGGATCCTCAGTATGTTCGGCATTCTTAATTCATTTGAATTGCCGTGGCATCAAGGGTTTTCTCATAATATACGCCGTGTTGCTGGTTGTTCACTTTGTTACAAAGCTGAGATGAAGGCATCCCAGCATTGCAGAGCCAAAGGCCTCATAGCAAGACTTCACCAGAACATCACCATCTTAATAAGCAACAATGTAAAAGTGAAGCAAAGAACAAGGGTGCTACATCACTAAGACAGGGGCTTCTGACCACAGCAATGAATTATTTCAACTCAGTTGGAATTACACTTGGAAAATTGCCAACAATATCTTAAAGCTTGTCAAGTCTTGATTGCTCTTGATTCAGTAAATAGATAGATGGCAGATAGATAGATAGATAGATAGATAGATAGATAGATAGATAGATAGATAGATAGATAAACTGGTTTGGATTTTATTCATCCTTACCTGAGAAATTTGCATAATAAGTACACATCTCACAAACGATTAGCTGTTTTCTTCATGAATCTTCATTGCCAGTTCAAACAGTTTGGTCTCTAAATGAAGGGGAAACATGGTGATAAGCCACTACATGCTGGGTCACACCCACCACTGGCTTTGAGGTTTGGAAAACACATTTATGTATTTATTCATTCATTCATTAATTCATCACAGTGATATTCTACTCTGGCTTGCCAAGGCATTCTAGTGCATTTGCATTTAAAATGAAAGGAGGGATTTCCCATTGCGTGCTCAACCATGCTTCTCACTATTAAACAAATTAGCAAACTGCCAGTAGCAACACAGAACCCATTATGCACATTATAACGCCGGACAAAGACTTCCGCCTATGTTAACATTAATGCAAATACGTTGATATATATATAGGCTGTAAGCTCCTTCACTGGACCACAGAGAACCACCACCTACTTCAGAAGCTGTGAAGCTCATGAATTGAGGCCAAAGTGGAAACTTTTGCATCTGTTTTGTGCCATTTATGACCTACCATAACAAGAGAGTCAAATCAAGGCTCACATACACATAATAATTCACAATTATTTGAAAGACAATCATCTTACAAACAGTGATAATGTTTATCCTTCTTATGAGGTGTCGCACTTAATGTCACATCACCAATAGTTGTAATGCCACAAATTGGGAGTTTAAATAAATAATGAATAAATAAATAACCCCCACTAAAATGGCGCAGAAGCACCTTCATGAAAATTGCAAATTAAAACTTTATCAAACTAAAAATTAAATATTGTTTCAGCTCACTGTCCCTACAGTCGAGTTGCTGTGAAGTCTCTGTAATCCACAAATTTCACAAGATCAATACAAATATGCCTATCTGGAATGTGGACACTTCAAAAAGGCCATAAAAAGGAGAACAGAACCAATACATGAAGGAGGGATGATTTAGGAGCAGTAAATAACCCTTAACTACTTCACATGGCTCAGGCATCCGCCGTCCAGATCACAAGCTTAACCGCAACGATCAATTCATCAGCTGCTTGGAGAATATAAAAGATGTTTGCTGGTTTACCACCACTGACGGGGTCTTAGACTGTCCTGTGTGGATCATTAGCAAGACCACAGATACGGACCAGCATGCTGAGCAAAGACTCACTGATGATGGATGAAATAAAAACCTGCAATGTCAGGAAACATTTCAAATGACACTTTTAAGGGTTTGTCAATTGCCAGTTCCACTCCTATAGAGGCCAAATTGTCTCAGCTTCGGACACAAGTTACCAGGCCCGATGGTGGCGCTACAGCAAGGGATCAATGTTTTTAAGAAATGGAAAATGTATATCAAATTAACTCTGTGTGAGAACTTTCTCAACTTAAACCAAATTGTATCCCCAACAGTTAAGATACTTGTGTACATTTAAATGTATTGCACAAAAATATGAGGTCCTTCACTCTAAATGTTTCTAATTCTGTAAAGTTTATTAAACATATTTCCTCAGACAATAAGAGCTTATTCCTGTCCTGCACATTTAAATTTATCCAAAATTGAGCTTGCAGTGTTTAAAGACATTGACTGAAAACAGTACTGTGAAAATAGACTTGTAAATTCTTGTTAAATACAGTTTCAGTTTCAACAGAAAAATGGTCAAAATTTAGATTTCTCAGTTGATAAATATTTCAAACTTTTATTTTCTTATATTATATATACTTATACTTTTTTTTCAAAGAGGAATAGGACACAATAAAAACTCCCCACCTGCTGCTTTGCTCTTCCTCAGGCGCTTACACTCACACCAGCTGTTGCTCGGATGTTATTGTCTCACGCAGCAGCGCCTCAAGGCTGTGCCAAGTGGACGTTTTGAAGAAACTCCGCCAGTCACAAAAACACTGACATTTGAAAACAATATGAAGGTGTTGGCCTTTCAACTTGGAGACTTTTGGCACTGACATTTTCACATCGTTCACACAGGTTGCCAAACAAATCAAGACATTAAAGTCTGTATTGGTAGATCTTAGTAGGCTAAGACCTACCAATAAAAACTTTAACTTTTTTAAATTTCCTTGTGGCACTGTCGATTGTGCTTTTTACTGCCAGCTGCCATTAAAAAAAGAGTTACTTTCTTTGGAAGGCAAATGTCGCTGCATCTGAGAGCGGATCTCTTTTCCAGCCTTTTCTAGCCTAAAAAAGATTAGCCGCAGGCACTGCGGAAAACTGTCATCTCAAGACACCTGTGACATTCACCAGATCTAACTTTTTCATTAGATTGGAAGGTCACGGATAAGTCGAGTCTCACAAGTTGTCAAGGCATGAAGAGCACAACAGTAGCCTCAGTGTCAGACAGCATCTGTCATGGCCTCTTTCTAAAGGATTTTTCCTTAAGCTTGACCAAGCATGGTCAGTACCCAGTTCAACTTAAAGCGGCAATTCACCATTTTTTTTTCACCACGAGAGCGGCATGTAAACCAAAACAAAGAGGCTTTGCGCTCGCGCTCCAATGGTTCGGAGGAGGCTGAGATTCACAACCACTAACCTACACATAACATGCTGTCAGTTCAGCTCTGAAAACGGATACAAAGGGCTCAACATCAATGCGTATGGGGCATGAGATGTGCAGATGAAACATCACTACAGATTATGCCAACAGTTTATATCTGACAATGATGCCAAATCACGTATTGGCAGCTCTAAGGTCTCAAAGTTTAGAATATTTAGGAAAACATTTTTTCTCCCTTCGATTTTATAAAAAAAAAAAAAAAAAATCACATTCCATGACATGAATTTTTTTCTTTTGTTTTAATCTTGATGACCACCATCTCACAGGTTATGAAATAAAGAAAATAAAAACAGTGGGCTTTCTAAACAGTTTTGAGCTAAAGTTAATTTCTGCTGCTCATAAAGCAGTCATTGGCATCCCTCACAAGGACGGCAAGCCACAGGTCAGTGCTGTTTGCAGACTGCTGTGTCAAAATGTTTTCAGACAGGAACAGTAGGGCAAGATAAAGGTGGACAAGCAACATAGATGAGCACAGCCAGGAATGGATTGTCAAGGAAAGCCAATTCCATTTCTTGGGGGAGCCTTAAGTAAAATGTGTTCCTACGAAAACTCACATTTGCAGAAAAAGTTCAAAAATGTGCTTTGAAAAAATAAGCTTGCTATAGGGCTGCTGCTGCTTCTGCTGCTGTGCCAACAACTGAAACCACTTCTTAGTCATGTGAGCTTTTGTCACGACACAGGATGATTCATCAAACCTGTCTTTTTTGAAAATAAAACCCTGGCAACAGTGACTGAGCAATTTAGTTTTCTTCAGGGAAGTGGACGAGGAAAGTGGCCAGCAAATGAGTCTCATGGTCAAACAACATGGTGCAGATGTTCATGTGATAGGTGACGCAACTTGCTTTGATGTCTGATCGAGGCTGAGGTGCTACTCAGTTGTAGAAAATAACCAAAGCCATGTAGAGTCCACTTTAAGAAAAGGTGAATTGTGTTAAAACTGTGGAATGGAAAAGTGCCAAAAGTCTTTTTATTTCCAGAGCCGAATTTGTTCTCTAGCCAGAACAGATTGTTCACCAGAGAGATTGTTTTGCCCAAGAGAACTCAATTGCACATTATGCTGTGTGAATAATTCAAGCAAACCACATGATAATTAAAACGCCTTGACACTTTGATTTGAGTTGAATTTGGGGAAACAGTGTCAGGATTAGCAGCTGTAAATAAATGCGTAAAGGGAAAATTATTAGGATTAACATTCACAAAGTGTCAGCTTTAACAAATTTTTCGACAAACATTTGTCGGGTATGTTTAGAAGCTAAATTAAGGGCGCAGTCACACCAGCCCTTTTTGGATTGGAACTCTTTGTTAGCTCAGAAAGTGCATTTCAAAGTGGTGGCAGTTAAAAGGCTCAGTTTGACAAAGTGCAGTTTGAACGCAAACTCGGACCAACTGCAACAGTCACAACTAGTGGATTTTTCTTAAACAAAGTGCACTTTGTGTGGTTGTAAATGTTAAGCTAAAATTCCGGGCCCCTATGGCTGCCTGAACTCACACATTGCCATCTCCATCATGTCGATGCATTGACTTCACTAACCCAGATAGTGGAGCGATGCTCCATTAAACAAATTGTTTGAGAAGTGGTGGCTAACTCTCAAAGCATAGGACACACACCAATTAAAAAGGTGCACGTACGCACACACACACATACACATACCAACGCATGAGCAAAAGTCAATGAGTGCTGGCCATTGAGTGCATGCAAGTGATTTTTTTTTTTTTTTTTTTGAAAATGCAGTCGGAGCTTCTGGGAGATTTGTTGGCAGATGCATTACTATTGATCTCCTCTGTTAACCTTTAAATCTCTCATCCATCAATCCTCCCACATCGCTCCATCTAAATCTCATACGCGAGAGCCATAAAGAGAGGACGACAAAGTGCACTCGTCCATTACGGGAGCATAAGTGAGAATTAGTCAGACGTGTTTGAAGTTTTTAACCTCGTAAAATGGGTGAGATTCCGAGGTTGAAGACGCACACGTTCCTGTTTTAAAGCCTCACAGCTGAATCATTTCCAGCGAGGAGCAGTCAGCATCCTTTGAGGAGAGAGGTGGTGGCTGGAAGCAAGCAAGGGGCTACTGCGGGCATGTAAACAACAACAACAACAACAACAACAACAATGTCGGCCAGTGTGAGGAAGCTATATTTGGACTTAAACTGCTCTGGGGAAAGTTTAGTTGAGCACTAAAGCACATGCTGATCGTGAACGTCATAAGGCACCAACAGTTCCTGCCCTCCTGCCATGGTCACATGGAAATCTAATTGGGCTGCAAGGCAAAGTCTCAGATGTTTGATTACTCATATATTTGAGTGGCTTTTCTTTTCTTTCACAGTGATTTTTGCACACCCCTTAACTTGACGCTGAGATGTCGGTGGCAGGTACGTCAGTATTAATGGTCTGCTTGGAAACATGACATGGTTGGTAACAGAGTTCTAGTAACTAAAAGCGACCCTCTGGATTTAAGGTTAAATCCAGCACAATTTAGCTAATGGTGGCCTATCTAGATCGTGTTTAGATCCACATGGTTGCAGTGATGTTTTCATGGACATTTAACATTTTCCTTGCTGGCCAAGTGAGTTTTGGTTGCTTGGTACTTAAAAATAAATAAATAAATAAAAATTCAATGTATGGAAAATGTATGGTTTGTATGGAAAATGTTTTTCTCCTGCTGTAAATTGGTGATGGTCTGTTTCCGAAAAGATCTTGTAAATTATATCTGTGTAGTTATAACATCAGTTTCAAACAAACTTCCTCTGCAAACACGGTGTATTGTTGAAAAAATATATTTCTCAGGTGACACCAACAGATGCTTTTTTCTTGAACCTAACCTTGTCACTGTCCTGCCTGTAATAACAGCACAAAAGTGCCGGGGAATCATTATGTCCCATGGGTGCCATCATATTAAAAGTTCATTGAGAAACCCAAAGCAATGACAGTGTAGCGCACATAATCGCTAGAATTACAAGGCAATCAGAAAGACAGGAAAGGTTGCTGGAAATGATGCTACTTTGCTGCAAGTCACTGGTATGAAATGTACGTTTAACCTTCACACTTCACTTGTTTTAAAACTCGATAGAATGTAACGCTCGCCTGATTTGCCGGCATATGGTTGAGCGAATCCTAGCGCATGACAAGCGAAGGGCAAAATAATTCTGTGAAGTTGAAGAGTGTGTTCCTCATGTTGTAGGCCTAATTTGTACAGGCCAGTGCACCCTGGGCTTCAGGGGCTGATCGCCTCGGTTAGGGAGAATCACAGAGGACAGTGGGTTGACACCTCTGAAGCAGGGATGTCCCCCTCCGCCCCGCCAAAGATGCTCCAAACAGTGTCCACAGCCTCAGGGTGGAGTCGCCACTCCTCTGACGTAGGTTTCCACCTGGAGGGCGGACGGACAGGCTGTCATGACCAAACTGTTTAAGGCCACCTCAATGAAGGCCATGGTCTGAGATGATTCCAGACATCTCTTGTCCAGCTTGACCTTTCAGTCTAGGCTTGCCGCGTGCCACAGAAGACGAACCGTGTCATGGGACACCTGAGTTTGGGACGGTACACATATCAGCCAATTGTCCAGGTATGGCAGAACCTTCATGCCCTGCATCTGCAAAGGTGAAAGGACTGCGGCTTTGTCAACACCCTTGGGGCGCGTGGCTAAGGGAGACATGATAAGACACAATTGTCCATGCTTCAACAAAGTACCCCGGAATTCTAGCTCTTCTGCAGGTTTCTTACTGCGGGAGATGTTTGGCCATGGTGACAAATCTTGAACAAATTGGCAGCAGAGGCAGTAGCTGTCATTCTGAAGCGGCTGAAACTTTCCCAGGCTTTTTGATGGGAAACTGTAAACCCTGCCTTTGATTCACGCATCCCACCCTTTGCTTTTGTTGCCATTCCCAGCTTTGCTGGATGCAAGATAATTGAGGGCTTCTCCATCAGTGCGCGAGAACGTGCCCTTAATCCAATCATAGCCAAGGGGCAGCGTGGAGCTGCTAAATGGTTTAACGTTAGATTTTCCTCAAGGTGAAGAGCACGGAAAGATAATGCCTCATATTAACGTGGGGCCAAGCAAAATGATTGCCTGCACGAAGCGATAATGAACTCTGTGGCTAATCAAGCTTGGAGAGGATCGCCGGACCAAGTCATGGCGCACGGCTGTGAAGATACCAGTGTCTATCAGGGCTGACATTGTTAACAATGACCTAACACAATGTGCTTATCTTTCATTTTACTGATCATCAAGCAGCTGACTTTTGACTGACAGCTGTGTGTTCCAATTGACCTAATTAGAACTGTGAAAGGTTAAAGCGGCCATTTTTGCTCCAGTGGGTGTGCAAACAGCGCGGATGGATGACGGGCTGCAGTGCTATGACACTGCAACTGCCACTGCTCAGTGGATGAATCATTGCTGCTGCGGCCTTCTGAAGTAATTACAAGACCTCTTGTGACTTTATTGGAGACTCAGTGCTGCAAAATGAACGGTTGACTATTGAAATCCTAGCGGAGGAGATCATTAAGGAATTGACTCTCAATCTGTCCATGATGCAGCGGTACACATACTCTTCCCTATGTAGTACATTTGTTACTGGAGAGAGTCTGACTGCAAAACATTTCGATGGAGTGACTCTAAGCTGCTAATGCTCTCATAAGGTGCACAGCCAGCTGATAATTGTGTTGTCCAGAAACGGACCCACAAATAGGCCATATGCTTTGTCATTCTGCTGAAAAATGTTGTGGTTGCCTGTGGTTCAGCCAGAACTGAACCTGATCACTGAGCAAAACAAGGACATGACAGGAAAACACAATACTTATCATTTTGGAAACAGTATCCCAAATTTGCTAAAAAATTGCAAGTGAAAGGATGTTTCTCGTGATGTTTTTTTCCCCGAAATTATTTAGAGTTTAGTTAACAGTTTTAGCAGGTTATGTCCTCAGCGTGACCAAAGCATGACTTTTCCAATCACTCTCTGATTGCTGCAATTTTATTGATATTATTTTATACATCATGGAGGGAGAGAAGTCTATTGGTAAGAAGATGAGATTTTTATGAATGAAGTATATTTACATTTTTCATGCGATGTCACTTCAGCCGTCATGGTGTCATTAGTTCTGTAAGACAACAAAAAGTTTATTTTTCTTCAAGTCTATTATACCGAATTGAGCCTATACTTCCTTTAAATCATGTCTTCTCTTTTACCGCGACCCAGGTGACTCTATTTCTTCAGAAAATACCGATGTGCAAAATGAAAGGGCTGTGTTTGCGTCCGTCCCAGAGGGCGACTGAGATGAATCTCATTCGGATTAATCCACTCTGCAAAACGCCTAGAGTCGCTTCTTTTATTGATTCACCAAATTACTCAGAAATTCAAATTCAACCGCTTGTGGCTGACTAGATTCAATTTGCACATATTTTTTAATGAGGTTCAAATGGAAGCGCGCTCCCCTGAGAAATTCCTCACATTATTTTCTTTGAAAACGGTTCCAAGGTTGTCATTTTTCCCCTCCCGAATTGGCACATCACGCAAGCACCAGCTGATTGCATTACGGCTGAGGAGCCGGGCATAAAGCATGGCTGACACGTGTGTCGACATGTGCTCCCTCGTGAAGAGGCGAGACAGCGGCCTTGCAATTGGCCTTGATTACGCTCCCCCACCAGAAGCAATCAGGTTACAATGAGGAGCATATTTCTGTGGCGACACAATAATCACGCTCCTGCCCTGTCACAGTTATTCCCCAGGGTGATGGAGCAATACATGCATTGCATGATCCGTATGACTAGCCCAGCCCACACTGAGTTTAAACAGGTAGGACATAGTGCACCCATTCATTAGAGATGCTCCTTCTCCCTCTTAAACTATGTGCCGGAACTGACTATATCTCACACTTTCAGGCCCACTGGGATTTCTTTCATGACACTGGTGGTAATGAATAATGAGGTGGCAGGGGACTCATGGGATGGCATTTTCACTTCCTCTTCTTCTTCTTCTTTTTTTTTTTTTACTGGTCTGAAGCCTGAAGTTTAAGGACCTGCCCTGCAGCATCAGAAGCCGTAGCAACTGCTGTACTGATTAAAGCCTTTGAGTATGAATTGGGAATGCAGAAAATGAATATAGTCAACACAAGAAGTATCGAGACTCCACCTCAGTTTTCCCTAATGCTAGAATAAGAAGAAGAAAAAAAGTTGAACAGGAAGAAATAACTTTAGCAGAAAAAAAGAAATGTAATGAACGCAGAATGTTATGTTTACCGATGGTGGCCAGTCTGGCCCCCACACACTCAATAAAAGAGCCCGCAGTCGAGGCCCAAAAATAATTTCATTTGAGTCTTGTCAAAGCAAGGATTTATCCCTGTGCTATTATTTCCAGGCAGGGATGGATAAAGAATCTGAGTACGCGACCATCTGTAGGCCCATGCAGCCTTATGCTTGGTTGGCAAAGTAGTCTTGCTGTGACTTACATGCAAAAAGTTGTGATGAGTGGTAAAATAACTCTGCGGTTCCTTCACTTTAGCTCTGACAGACTGCAAGGCAAATGTTCACCTTCTGTTTTGTGTGCATATTTGATAATGAATGGGCTCTTTGTGTGGCCTCTTTATCTATTCCAAACAGTTAGTGTACCAGCCAAACAGATTATTGGTTACAGCCAGGAAGCAACACGCACATACTTGTGTCCAAAAATTGGTATGGGACCATTTCAAGAATTGAACCAAGATATCCTTCCCTTTTGGGGGGCATTCTTTCTCATCACAGATTAGCAACACCAAGTTTTAAATTCCACTGGTACACAGATCTAGTATGTGGGGTATCAAGAAAGCCATCAGATAAAAGTGGATTAAATGGGATTTATTAAGAATAAACACAAAAAAGAAGGTTAACCATGGCGTGCCTCTTTCTGTTGTTGTACAAATTTATCTGTGCACTGTTAAGCGGACAATGCTACTAGCTCGAGTATGATAGTGTGGACATTGTTCACTTAGTCTTATCAGTCACATACATTTCATATCAACACAACAGCATGTGTCATGGTCTGAGTGGGTCACAATGCAAGGGTTCTTTTATCGTGCAAGTTATATAAGGAGCTCAGAAAGCTTCGTTCTGGACTATGAGTCTGACGTGTCCTTGGAATTTGTTGTTGTTCTTCTTTTTTTTAGTACTGTGAATACTTCTTAGCACTTGTCAGTATGGTGTGATAATATCCCTAAACCCATCAGCATGAATCTCTATGTGTATTACTCATCAAAACTTCTCCCTATTTATTTTAGCAAGAAAATCAATTTTGCATATACTGTATTTATAAAGCCTATCAAAGTGCTTCATATGATCTTATATCACTAGTAGAGCTAGCTCAGAATCAGCCCTGAGACTGGGAAGTGGAGCATTATATAAGTATATAAAGATGGGCAGAGCCATCGTGATGTTTGTGAATTCTGTGGCCAAGAGATTGGTTTCACAGTCGGCGCCATCTTGAGTTTCTGGTTTGTTTTGAAACAGCTGCCAGTAAGCCAGCTACTCTTGGCGACTGAACTGTAGCCACATCCACAACTTTACTACTATTGTTCCTTGAAATAAGACCAAATTGGGAGAAATTGGCGTTATGGCCAATTTTAATTTTCTTACTAGCAATTTAGGCCACCAAAAAGTGTTCCCCAGTTTACAAGGATATTGATTTTCAACTCTTTTTCATATTGGCAGCCAGACAATTTTTCAGTATTTTTGCAACCAACTTTGGCGGTAACTGCTGGCCAAACGATAGAATGCAAGTTTTGCCACTACAGAGTTGGTTTCCTTTTTAAATCTGAATGTTTTGTTCGTCTTTATATACTGTCTCACTTGGCTCATGGCTCACTGAAGGAACTGGTCAAATGTGGAACACATTTCACATTCTAAGCTAAGTCAGGATTATTTAAACTTTAAATGTACATGTTGAGGCTTTGCACTGCATGCACTCCGGAACACACTAGATACCAGCTCAACCTCAGCAGCTGTTTTAATGTAGATGAAAAAATCTGGACATTTGGTGCAGACCTCAGTTCCCTTGGTAGCTTGTTCCGTGTGTGTGCAGCATAACTGCATACTACATGGTTAACACTCTGGGTTCCACTGTCTGACCTTAATATGTAGATCTGTAATAGGCTATGTTAACCGTATTCAAAGTCTGTTTGCCACTATTTCCTCATGGTTTCAAAGGCATGGAGGAAAAAAAGATTCACATGCATTACTGTGAGTGCATTTTGCCAATGTGCAGGAAAACAACACTAATAGATGGCACGTTACAAAACTGAATGGAGTGGGCCGAAAATCACTTCAAGTTCCATTCAGAAAATAGCGTCCTCTTTTGAGACCAAGTTACATTGTGATTCATTATTACATGCTTGCTTTGCATTTCAAACTCTGACCCGAGAGGGCCACTCAGCTTGAATCATCGAGCGCAGCATAATGTTGCTATTATGTTATTAACCTTCTTTGTGGGTGAGCTTCGTTTAAAAGGTCGCATAAATGAAACTTCTCCTTGACAAAACTGTGGCTGAGCAGCCAGAGAACGTGGGTGAGTGCTGAATGAGCATAAACCTGACAGTTTGAGAGTGAACTCACTCGCCTGTGCTGCTGCCAGGCGGCTTGTGGCCCTCTACCTGCCTGCTCACCTTTCGTTGAAGATGAATGACTGCTGGTGGGCTGGTGGTTATCTGTACACAATACTATATTAATAAATATAAGATGTACTGTTTTCTTGCTGCTGCTTAAATGAGGATGTTTAAGTCACTTTGTTTCTTGGTTCCTCTGCAGTGACGTGTTGAAGTTTTTACATGCTATCATGTTCCGTTTGACCAGTTGAGAAGTTCCTCATTACTTTTCATTAAGGAAATTCATCTCAGTTTATTAAGGAAATTAACATTTTACTTTCCGATTCTTCTATTATTTCAACACCTACATTTAAAATACATTTTCAAATATTGCCTGGCTGGTGGGACTAATTAGTTTGTCATAAAGTTGAAGAGCTAAAATGCAACTAGTTTTAGTGTAGGAAAAATGATCTTCTTATATTCCCTATTGACAATGTGGAAGTTCCATTTGGAACCATCTTATTGTTTGACTGTGTGCCTCGTGGACAATTCATTCCGTGCATCTTCTCTTTTTAAATCCAGATCTGTCTCACTCATGGCCATTCTCCAAGGAAGGGTGCTGCCAGGGTCTGTGTTCTGAATGAGAATCAACACACTTGTAATCTACTTTTTATTTGTTCTGTTCGAGGAACAAAATTTGGCAATTGGGAACATTCAACACCTTGAAAACTGGGCACATTAAAACACCATAGGTGTCCCATTAGCCCACATATTGCCAGGCTGTTACTGCTTGGACTGATTCAATTAGCAGCCAACTGCTCTGACAGTATGCAAGACGGCAATACGTTGCCGTATCAGTTGGGATAGTGGTGGTGTGGTGGTGATGATAGTGGGGATTCATTTTTTTTTATGGATCAACTTTTCGTCGATCGACAGAAAAATAACCGAAAATCAAATATCAGCGGTCGTTTGTACCTATTTTAATAGAGAGAACACACATGTAAAAGAATGTTGGATAACTTCCATTGTGACTTCAGTGTCTATAGTGGCTCTGTGTGCAGAAACTTCATTTATGGGGCTGACGCCTTGTAAAACCTCAGAAAACCTGTGACGACTGCTGCCGTCTAAAAGCTGCATATGAGCAGCAGCTAACTGACCAATGGGTTTTCTTCTAATGCGCAAATGTCCCCGAGGCAAAGTCAACTCATTAATGATTGTTAGTATCAACTCGGCAGTTCTGGCAGATGGCACAAGTGACCAGGCTACACGGATGATTAATGGGGCCGGTGAAGGCAAGAACCACTGGAGCTAATCAAGACTGACAGTATCAGCAGCACTTCAAATATTATTAAAGGAACACTACTGGCGAGGCTTTTGAGAAAGGCAAGAGGAGTTATCCCTTGAGGAATATGGGCACCTCTAACCTCAATTAGCGTCGGCTCAAGCTATAAACATAATATTAAATGCACACCAAACTAACGCATACAACTGAAGAAATCTCTCAAAGTCAGTGACAGCTTAATTAGCATATATCTGTTTAGTCAAACTTTAAGCAGTGTCTTGGTTGAACAGAACTCTGTACATTCGCTCACTTTTTTGGTGAACATTTTTTGAAAACGCCTCCAAGTCTGCAAAAAGTTACCATAAGCTCATTATGTGGCTTACGCTCCCAGAAGCCACTGTGTTGGGAATCAGCTTGTCCGGCATTAATTTGCTTCATCCGGGCGTCTTCAATGACTTTGTGACAAGGCTGCTTCGTGTTTTTTTTTTGTTTTTTTTTCATCTTACCCTCGTTCAAGGCCCCTTTGTCCGTTTAATAGTGAGAATCATAATTACACCTACATTTAGACCAGTGCTAATTGCATGGGCGCTCTATTAGCCGACATGGCTGGACTGGTAAGCATGTGATGGGCCACAAGAGGCTTATAGAGCCCGCTCAATTATCCACCTCCTGTTTGTATATTGGAAGATTTTATTAAGATGGTTCCGCAAAGAGCTTGTTAACATGTTTATGAGTTCTCGGTCTCCAGCAGGCTGGACTGATTATATTTGGCATTAGCTTGGGGTTAGCCAGTAATTAGCAACTCGGAGTCCAGCAAGGCATCTAAATGTATTTTTTCCAGCCTGTGATGACCTGCTTGGAAAATGAATATCTGGAAAGTGACCACTTGAAACTCAATGACATGAGGAAAAAATCTTTTTTTTTTTTTATTTCATTTTCAGTCGTGATCTGCGAAATATATATCCTTAGAATCTTACAGTCAAGCAGGAGACAGTGTAAGACACTATGCCACCAAATAATGATGTCACATACGCTTTTGGTGATGTTTTTCTTTTAAGAAGATGAACAGAAAATAGAAATAGTCAAAATGTCAATGTCCCTTTGAGGCCGTCCGTGTTTGATTTCATTGTAGCTTTGGTGAAAATGTTCGGTCTTCAGTTTAATTCCTTTAGTGTTGACTCTAATGATTACACCATGGGTAACAATTTCTTTCATTTCTGGTAATGTTGTATTTGAAAGGGCAGTGTGCAATCTTCATCATTGTCGGATTTAAAGTCAGAAAATTGGTGTGCAAGGCTCTGATGGCGTTATTTCTTCTGGAGCAGTGTTACTTTACACACCATCCCCGTTGATACCAAGCCCTCATGATCCTCTTGTTTCTACAGCCGTGCGTGTATGTTGGTACTTGTGAAGGGTTGGAGGGTCTGCCTCCCCTCCACCCCCATCAGAACAGCTGCCCTACCACTGTTATAAATAGAAAGAAGCAACCACTTCTACTGCAGGCAAACATGCCACAACTGCTGAAAAAAACAAAACAAAACAAAACATGGACATTGCAGGAAATGCCAAATGAAAATGTTGGCTGAAAAATAAAAAATAAAAAGAGTTGTCTTTAGTTACCAGAACTGTTTCAAAGTTGAGTGCAAGGGAGCAGATATCAGCGATGGACCTGCATCAGACGCAAGGATTCTTCAATACTTCAGTGGTTTCATTTTATTCTAACCGATTTTGGATGAATAAAACAAAACCATTTCCTTGCGTTGAGGATTTGGCTTGCATGCTGTGCTCTGCTGCACTGTCTTGCAGTTAAAGCAATCACACTTTAAAGGACATTTAAGAATCTCTATACCTTTAATTATAGTAGATTTATTGAAACCTATTTCCCATTTGGGCAACACTCTTCCTCTTAATTATTATTTAAAACGTCTTCTTGCATTTTCACCACGAGCTGAACTTAATAACAGGTAAGCTTTGTAAATGTCATGGATGTTCCAGAAATACTATTCCCCTATTGCGGTATGGCTGGATGTAATTACAGCTCATTTGCATTTTCTCCTCCGATAGCCGTCGCATCAGCGCATACCACAACTGACTCTGTGTGGATCTATTTGAGAGGGATTAAACTCGCTTGCAATTAATAAAATGAGATGTTTCAGTCGGTGTATAAGGATGATATGGATGCTGCTTGAGTGATGAACTGTCAGCAGCTTGTGTAATCATAAGAGCTATATAAGGGGGAAAAAGCATGCGTGGAGGAGCATGATAAGGAGGAGAGAAGACACAGGAGAAAAGTGCTGTGATGGAAGAGACAAGACTGTTATCATTATTACGTATGGGACTTGGGACTACGTGTTGGCTTTTTTTTTTTTTTTTTTAGAGGCCATGTGTATTTATTGAATGGGCTGGTTAAGAATAGATTAATTTTATGGGATTAACTCATTTGTTTTTCTTGATTTAAGGTTATTTTTTGTTTTCTGCAGCACAGATATTAATTACTATTGCTAGCATCTGCGATCAGCTGACCATCTACAACTGGCGAAGCTGCTGGATGCAGTGGGCAACTGCAGCAAAACATACATTAAATGAATATACTCAGTTCAAGAATGCATGCCGTCATTTTTCTTCTGGTTTCCTTCGTTGAAATACGTTTTGAGTAATTAATAATTGAAAATGATTTGCACGTTGTGCACACTGAATAGCATTGTACGATTACTATACCACTACACACAACCATAATTGAAGTTGGTGTAAGTTTCCGGCCACAGTTTGAAGGCAAGTGACAGTTTTGGGCAGGTCATCAGTATTCCCACTGTTGATTGAATTTTAAGCCCCCAGCCAAGTAATTTGCCATGATTTATTAAAGGTTTTGCATCAGTGCCTGTCAACAAACATGAAGGTAATTAATGAATGTGACTGTTACATGACAGAAGTGTACTTTAATGACCACATTTTTTTGGTAGATCTACAAATTGTTCTTGGTTCACCACATACATGGAAACATGCAGTGATAATTATGTGATGGGGCATTATATTAGATATGCTTTCTAATATTGCCTGGCTGCTGGGACTAATTAGTTTGTCATAAAGTTGAAGGACTAAAATGTTATTAGTTTTCCTGTAAGACTGCCAGTGACATTATCACAGGCCCTCACCTTTTTATCAAATATGTAATTTGTAATAACAATTCTGAATCATTCAGCAAGCACATTTAATGTACATGTTCAGTTTAATCACAAACACATAAAATAATAAATACGCTGATATAGTTGTCAAACCTTTGGGTTCGACTCACAAGCCTTTTGACAAACAGCAAGAGTCGAGAGGATTGTGTTTGGCTGAATTTGTCTGTCACATGTTAGCTGTTAGCTGACGTATTGGATAATTGCTGTTGGTTTAACAAGCTTGTGGCTTTCAGTTGAAGATGCGTGTGGCATGGTGTGCTTCAGTGTTAAACATAACTCTTCCCAGACTCCAGAAACATCTGCAGTGCTGTTTTTAATGTTATTCATTGAATGTGAAAATGGCATTCAGGAAAGCTGCAGCAGCGCCTCATCTATCCTCTGTAGCAGCAGTTATTGTTTACTCTTTGTATTAGCTTCTTCTCCTAGGTGTCATTTCAGAGAAACTTTGAGCAGACACTCCCCCCACCCACTGACCCTTTATCCAAACAGAAGGCTGTTTGGTTTTCATATCCATAAAGAAATCTAAATCTGATAGGAGGGTGGTAAGTTCGGACGAGCAAGGAGTCAGAGTTGAATTCAGGCCGTGCTCTATCTGGAGTGCAGGCGTGCAGCTAAAGATTTATTGTTAAATGTGCGTGGCAGAAGTACAAGCGGCTCTGGTATCGAACTGAACCCGCGGGGCTTTTGGCTTTCAAGAAAGCAATAACAATCCAAACAAAGCAACGCTTTAACTGAGCGGTCAATGTTATTGATGTCTCACTGCTGACAGCGAATGTTGCTCACAGCCACAATAAGTGTGTCACATGTGCAACCCGGCTTAGCAGCGACTCCGGCTAAAGTGTGGCCTCGCAGTGAGTGTGGAAGAGACGGAGTTCTGCTGAAGCACTTGAAATAAATTCACAGCAGAAATACTGTAGTCAGGAGTGGAAGTCAAAGAGGCACAATGACAAACCTCTTGAACAAAGCACCCGAGCCACCCTGCAACCAGAAGTGAAGGCAGCGCAGCGTTGCAGTGGTTAGTACAGTAGTCATTCCTCCTAGGGTCCTTTCTTCTGCTGTTTACATTTATTTATTTTGGTTAATTTTTTAAATGTTATCGTTCGCGAGGACAATACAGTGACATGGACAGACAGACAGAGAGTGAAGAGAGTATATAGCTAGTGAAATTGAAATGATATATAACATTATTATAGAACAATGCATAATATGTATGTAATAATATTTCTTCATCCATCCATCCATATAATAATTACTACAATTAGAGAAAACAGGAAATAAAAATAAGAAAAATAAGAGAGAAGGAGAGGCAATAAAAAAGGGAGGTTCATGACAGAAGGGAGAAAAATGTTGTGTTGATTTGTAATTTATTTTCAAAAATAACAAATAATATCAAGAACAACTAACCCGAACACTTTCTTGTGGAGTTTGATTGTAAAATCTGAAAAAATCTGGACTAAAACAAAACAAAAAACAAAAAAGAGCACCGATAGCCTTCCACTGCGCAGAAACTGAGAGCAATCAAAGCTGCGGAACCTCAGGAGGCTCCCGTGGTGCTGAGCTGCAGGAAGCCCCTCCAGCACCTGCTTCCCCCTGGCCCTCCCTGGACAACACGGGGAGATTCCACCACCTCCACAGAGCGACACACAATGCAAAGGAGGACACACACCATCTGTTTGAACTGCCACCACCAGGCGGACGACAGATACAGCGCTGATTAACAAAAAACTCATTTAGATACAGAAACAATTTCTGCCCCCCAAAACACTCTGGGCCCATACGGGCGGGACATAGGGAGGCATTCTGTGACCCCTCCCACCAAGACTTTGCATAATGGGCTATAGATCTTATTCCCTTTACGGTCAATCTGATGGATTTAATACATTTAAATGTGTCACGTTTGGAGGCGCTCAGTGCTCTACTTTGGTGTGTCGTAAAACGATGCGCTTGCTCTCCGCCCACCCAGCTTGTAATGAGTCGCTGAGCGCTGCAGCGGTTTGATCTCTTGAGATTTGTGCCTCTGCTCGTATTAAAAGCTGCAGCGTTGGCAGGCTGAAATAAAAGCACATCGACAAACACACCAAGATACAATGATGCTCTGTCTGCTGCCAGTTCAGTGAGAGAGACAGAGAGAGAGAGAGAGAGAGAGAGAGAGAAAGAGAGAGATAGCTTGATGGATGGACTGGTTGAGAGATTTTTTGGGGGGGGTGAGATTTGGGTTCATTATTGGCAAATTAAAAAAGAAAACGTATTTTTTTACAATTCCTGTACTGGCATTGGATGTGTGGGAAGGGGCATTATCTTGCTGCAACATCCACCTTTGACCAGGACGGAACTTAGGTGTGACTCTAAAAAAATATCATAAAAGTAAAGTGGCATCAACTTGCTTAAACTGCTGACCCGGTTAAGTGGCATGGAACCATGTGCAGGATGACCAGATTTGGGGGGGTTTGATATATACAGGATATTCAGCCTGTTGTCCCACCATCGTCAGCCAGCAAAGATGTTAATGGGGCTATTGATGCTCCTTAATTGACCATATGGCTGTTTGCATTAGGAGCTGGAGACTGACCAGACAAAGCTCAGAGGAGACACACACAGGTGGTAACTCTCTCTCAAACACACACACACACACACACACACACACACACACACACACACACACACACACACACACAGAAGGAGAAGAAGCCAGAGCAGCATCATTCAGTTGCTTCCCCACTTTGCCAAACCATCAGACGGCGTCTCCAGACATTATCAGCATAACGCTGACAGTGTTGCTGCCTCTGCCGCCTGCCTGCTAATCCAGCTGTGTGTGTGTGTGTGTGCGCAACATACAACATATTTGCGTGTGTGAGTTAGTGGGTGGGTTCTCCGTCACCCTTTTTGTTAGGGAACACATTCAGCCTGTAGGCAACGTGAGTCTGAGAGAGGGAGAGAGACAGAGAGAGAGAAGGGAGAAAAAAAAAAGCCAATTACATGTTTCACTTCTCTGTCTTTTTCATCACAAGGCCTTATCGTCTCTTTATTGTTCTCGGATGATTAATCCAGTCGCACCTTTTAATTGCCGCGTATTCTCCTTGTGCTTACGCAATTTTGTTTCCGTTTTCTTTTCTCTCTGCTCTTTTGCCACCGTCGGAAGGTAAGCTAAAGCTAGGTCGTCGGTCGGAGCTGGTGCTAATTGTCCCTGTGGGGTTCGATAAAGCCTCATCAAATATTAACAGCTACATGAAGGGGGACCTGGACATCTGCAAGCAAAGCAATAAACTCCTTTTTCCCCTGCTTTCATCTGGAATGTCTCGAGAGTGCATGTCACAGGCTTCTGTTGGAGAAATATGTGCAGTTAGCAGTCAGAGCGCTTGGAGTGGCTTAATTTGTTGCCGACAGATTGTAGGGGCCCGTAAAGAGACTCTTAGTTCTGAAACATCGGCCTTTCGCGTCTGTTCGTCTTCAGTGAGCAGAAAGACTCACTAGGATTTTGAGTTCAATCCAGACTTGCTGAATAGTTGCTTTTTTTTCTAGAGCCACAATTTCTGATACATGACAGACAAATATACAACTGCTGCTGTGTGCTACGTTCAGTGGTATAAAACAATACATTCAATGCAGCCAATGCTTAAAGTAAAACTATAATACAAATAAAGTGGCAAGATTTGATGGTTCTCACAGCGAGAGCGCAGCTGATCACAGCATAAACCAAAACAAAGAGCAGAATTCTGCTACAATATGTGAGACTTTGAGTTCAGTTAAAATAAAACTGAAACACTTCTGTGATTTGGGAGAGTTCAGTATAAGATGTAGCTTCATCGGAAACACGGCATTGCGACAGATCTGGTAACAAAAGGCGACTCTCCCGACGTAGGAGCAGGTTTCATGCTCTTTGCATGTGTTTCCTGAAGTTGGGAGGCAGTTGCTTCTCGCCATTCCTAACAGTGGTTGGAGAGCTGTTCCGATGAGCGGGAGGAGGCAGAGATTCACACGCACTGACATGCACACATGGCCGCTCCGGCTTTGTTAGCAGAAGATATCAACAGACAGAGAGTACACATTGTGCATTGCCCCTTTAAGATTATCCATTGCTGTGTGATGTTCCACCTGACCTCATGTCATGACCTCAGCTTCGATATCAGGGTGAAATCATGGAACCCGGATGGCAATGCGGCTGTATAAGTGGACCTGCTCTTCATGGAAGCATAGAACAGTGAACCAATTTTGAATCTTTAATAACGTTGAAAATACACATATCCTCCTGAGTTCGAGCTGTAAAACGTGCTCACGCCTATGCTGCCATATCAGATAAAAATCTATTGCTACTCCTATCAAAACAAATCCCTGGATGCCCCTTTTTATCCTTTGGGGCTTCCCAAAGGATAAAAGAGGACAATCTATTCCATTTTATTGCCACTAGATCCATGTATATTTCCTCTCTGTCGTAAATAATAAATAAATAAATGTATATATATATATATGTATATATATATATATATATATATATATATATATATATATATATATGTATATATATATATATATATATATATATATATATATATATATATATATATATATATATATATATATATATATATATATATATACATACATATATATAATCTTTAATAGATCCAGCTGCGATGCCTCCGAGCCGCCAAATTTCTCCCACCTCGTCTGACTGACACTTGCGAAATGAAATGAATTCAAAAGAGTGTGTGAGATATGCCTCGGAACGCAATACACCCTGATCACCAAGTCAAATCCTCGCGTGTTTGTCAGGGGAGAAATAAATCCTCCCTGGCTATGGCGATGATGCAACCTCTTAGCAAAGCTCATCCCGAGCCCACCTGCCTAAGCGCGTCTGGAGCTCGGATCGGTGCTCCAGGTACGAGCGCCGCCGGCCCACCGTAGCTGCTGACTGGCGACAAACGCTGAGAGGTAAGTAGGAAGCTGCTGGCGTGAAGGGGCACAGCTGGCCTCTAATGCTGATGGACTCCCACAACCCACCCAACCGTCAGTCTTATGTTATGCCAGGAGCCCAGCCAGGTGCTCCACGGCATATGCACGCACGCACGCACACACACACACGCACACACAGAGACCGCGCATAAGATGCGTCAAGTCTAATCAGGATTTCCCAGCTGCAGGATTGTAATTGTAGCACAAAAACGGCGAAGAACAAATTTCTGTTTCAACTTCTTTTCCTGCGCCGGTCGAGGCAACATGGCCGACTACCACACATGATGCTCCATCTTCACTCCACCCAACGCTTTCCCCGACCCTCCCCCAAAAGGAGCCACAAATTACTCATAGGAGTCAGGAGGTCAGACCGCTTTTGCGTTAGCCTCGGCCGCCCAGCTGCCGAGAGCGAAGTTTAAGTAACGACTCGAGGTGGGAACAACTTCGATTTATTTCCCCCACGCTCCCACCCCCACCCCCTCACGACCCAACCTCTTTCCCAGAACCTCTTGTGTTCCTGTCAGCGCTCCCGACCTTCCCCATGTTTCTCATTTCCTCCCTCTTCCTCATCCCTTTGAGCAAACAGGGGACAACAGCTGGTTCCTAGCCCTCGCTAAAAATCCAATAAACATACGCTGCATCCCAGGGCTCTGCTGTCCTGTCTGAAATATAGTCAATTATTTTATTTCCCCCCCCCCACCTTTCCACCTCGTTTGCATCTTTGTCTCAACCAGCTCATCATTCCACTATGGAAGCGGAAGACTGGTTCTCACCTTCTGATTTCGTTGCATGGATAATGCAACGCAAATGCTAAATGTCACGGCTAAAACTTCACAGTTTTCCTCTCATTGTCTCGGTGGCATTC
Organism: Nelusetta ayraudi; assembly: GCF_046127955.1. Classification (NCBI taxonomy): domain Eukaryota; kingdom Metazoa; phylum Chordata; class Actinopteri; order Tetraodontiformes; family Monacanthidae; genus Nelusetta; species Nelusetta ayraudi. Next base: position 2,764,828 of record NW_027466083.1, read on the forward strand.
GCAGGCATGTTTAATGCATTTTATAATTATGGCCGGAGTCCCAGAGGATTGGAAAGGCAGGCGGTTATGGGAACCACTTATTTCTGCAAGAGGTGGCATTTTTGAGACATATTACTACTTTATTTGAAAGGCAAATCTCAGGGCCACCCGTTTGTAATTCATATATTTATACTGTGGGTGTGCACACCCACCCAGACACACACACACACACACACACACACAGGCACTCGTGGAGGCAATGCATGTTTTCATTTGCTTAAGTCTGCTGAAAAGTACAGGAGTGAAATGTTTTCATGCTGGCCCACAGAATGGAAAAGTCGGTTTGTGGGTTATGCAACAGATCAAAAGTCAGGACATATAATGGTGCAGCAATTTTTTTGGAATGCAGCAGCCCACACTCTGATGGTGATGGGTGATGTGCAGAAACGTGAGGGCAAAGATGCACGTAATGGGAAATATGAAAGGAAAGAAAGTTGCAACACTAAGAGGCGTCGTCTAAATAAGTTGTTGTTTTTTTTCTTCCGGCATGTTACTATATTAATGCAAACTCCTGTCAGGGAATGACTGGAAAAACGACAAGAAAACCTGGCAGGGTTATTATACCGTCGAATAATGGCAGGATTTGATGATCTGATGGTTTTGTTTTTCTGTCGAGCTATAAAGCAGTCAGCACTGGACATAATATGAAGCTCATCTGGGAGAAATAAAACACTGGCGTTTTCTTTTTCATCTTTACTCATTAACGTTGGTATAAAATGTTTTCTCTGCAATTGGAATGTTTGAAGAAACTGACTTTATTTCAAAGCCTGACAGCCAGAGCAGCAGGAAGCTAACACCAACTGCACACAATGAGTCACTTGGAAGCCTTGAATTTACAGCCGTGTATTCCGCAGCATTTTATTTCATGATTTTACACCTCTGAGATAACACACAAAGTAAAAATTGGCTATCCACCGTACTGCACATTTCACGTGCGTAAGTTAATACTTTTGGTCCACATGGAGCGAAAAGCATTCTGTTCCACTCACCGAGTTCCCGCGCCATTTTTAGCAGCATAAACACTATCGCTTGACAGATGACTCTACTAATTGCCTTTTCAAACTGTGGGGATATCTCGCTACAGAGAGTGAAAATTAAAAACGCACCACCCTGAGTATTCCTTTATTTATCTTTCATGTCTGGGCCCGCGCTTATCCACCTGAAATTAATTCTCTAATTTGTTTGTATGATAAACAGGGAATACTTGGGATCCCAATCCACTTAAAGCATCGTCTACTTTGCATAACCTCTGCCGAGCACTGATTCCTCCCCACAGACTCCAGCCAGCTAGCCCTGCGAGTCTTTCCCAATGAAATCAAGATGGTGTGTTTGGGGAGTGATGTGTGTGTGTGTGTGTGGGGGGGGGGACAAGTGATTGATTTTATTTTATTTATTTATTTATTTTGAACATGAAAAGTGATAAGAAACTGTTTGTGAATTGAATTGCATAATGCAGCAAAACCAGAGAAGAAATGCTCTTCTCTGGTTTTGAGCATTTCTTGTTCTACAAAACCCAAAACATACCAAAGAAAACTTAAAAAACAAACAAAAAAAAACACCATGTGCCTCCTGATAGGCTCTGCAAAACGCCTTTGCCGTATCACATCAGCACGCCGAACGCGTCTTCGCAGGCCTACACAAGCCTGGCATCAGATGCCCGGACTTCACGCCGCAGCTGTAAAGTGATTTGTCCTGATGTGTTATTTGCGCGCTTCTATTACAGCTGATCTGTACGGAGGTGGAGGTGATGACAAAAAGAAAAAACAAAAAAAAACAGAAGCTGTCAACTCATTTTCTGCGATGCCGCGTTGCCGATGTTGGACAGTCAGGAGCGGATTCGCTGTGACTGAAGTATCCCACATCACTTTGCCAAAGTGCTGACCTCGTCACCTGGGCGTTTCACGCAGCACGTGAGAGTAATAACACGACTGCAAAACGCAAACTGGTCAAACTGGCAGCTGTGAGGAACTTGCACTCGTGTTGCGTCAGACAGCAGCGGACCGGACAACTGAAACATGGTTCAAACATTGTTCTCTGACAGCGAGCGCCGGGTCTGAACTGATGACGAGGTACAGAGGAGAACCTCGAAACTGTTTTAAACTGTATAAGAGCGGAATCTCTGTCTCTCTCTGTTGTTCAGTTGGTTTTTCTTCGAGTTGTAAAAAACGCTTTGAGGCGCCTTCGGATGTGATTTAGCGCTAACTTGATTGAATCGCGGATGGTGTTTCTCAGTCGTCACAGTGGCTTCACACTCGCCCTCCTCTTCCTCATCGTTAACATTCACCTGGAGCTGGTTTCATGCGGGTTTTCTGAGGTGCTCGGCCGACACGTAGGTGCTTGCTTGTCGCTATTCATAAGTGGTAGGGCAGCTGTTCTGATGGGTGTGAGGAGGCAGAGATTCACATGCACGCAAGGCCAGTCAGGCTTTGTGAACAGAAGGTCAGAACAGGCTTGATTTCAACAGAGAGGGTGTCTGACACGACACTCTGCCCCAGTGGAAAAAGCACTTACCATTTTTTTTTTAGCACCATATATCTGTCAATAATAAATATTGTGTGTTTCCTCTTGAAGTGCTGCAGGTGTATTTAAATGTCCGCCTGCAGACAGTGACCCCAGAGCTATATCGCACAGCAGCATTTCTAAAGACTCCCAGAAGCAGCATAGACTCATAGAATATTTTTTAAGTGAAGATTTTATACTGAGGATTCTCAAAATACCAGTTTATGTATTGAAATTGTTTACATCCTACGTGTCAACAGTGGTAATTCCACGGATGGAACCAGGCCCTTTGTTATTTTCTGTCCATGAGCCCTTTTCAGATTTTTGGCAACAGCATTGTTGGCCCAATAAATGCAACATCCCTTTAATTATATCCCTTTAAATATAAAACATTATGTGGACACCTTTTATGTGCACAATTAGAGCCAACAACAAAAGCGACAACCCTGCTTTGATTGATGATAAAGCCTGATAAACAACACTTACAGTGCTATTTCAGTTTTGGGCCATCATGATAGTGTGGGAAGAAATAAATTAGGACAAATGACCACTTAGAGAATAACAATGAATCAGCCAGTGATAATATTGAAGCTAAAATTTGCGTGTGTGTGTTTTGTTTTCTTCCAGGCCATCGGGAGGTGACTGTTCAGAAGAAATGCCGGTCCTAGGTGCCTTAGTACATCACCACCGGGACCATGGCGACTCATCGGTCAATGAGAAGAGAGAGTTGCACCCATGGCTTCTCCTGCCTTGCTAGATGGTTAGCGTCCTCCTTAATGATCCTATGGTTGCCCTGGATGTTGCTGTGGCTGCCTCGGCCTGCCAGAGCTGAACAGTTGGGCATCGGAGGGCACGGTGGGAAAGCATTCCATGGTTCCCTTTCGTCCCCTTCATCGTCCTCGTCCTCGTCCTCGTCCTCATCGCCGCCGGCCAGCTCTTCGCTCTTCAGCACCCGGCAGAGCGGCGGGCAGCTGGACTGGCTGCTCTCTGAGAAAGGACCCTTCCACAGATGTCCCGAGTACACCGAGTTCAGAGAGCGGTTCCAGCAGGGATTCTCAACCAGATACAAGATCTACAGGTGAGGAAAGGCTGCTGGGCACCTATGTGTGTGTGTGTGTGTGTGTGTGTGTGTGTGTGTGTGTGTGTGTGTGTCTGAGTTGAAGTACAGAAGACAGTACAAAAAAAAAAAAGAAAGAGTGTCTGTGTGTGGCAGGGATTTGAGGTGTAAGAAAAAGTTGCAGTTATGACACCAGTTATCATCATTTCCATAAAATATTGAGCAAATTTCAAAATGGTAAATGGAGTGCACATGCATGTTTCTTACCAGCACCTTCGTGGTGCAACACAACGTTTTACAATGGCCTCCCATTCACCCATTCACTCACACACTGGAGGCTGCTGCCATGCAAGGTGCAGTCAGGCCCATTGGAAGCAATTTAGAATTCAGTGTCTTTACCAAGGGCACATCGATATATGGACAGTTGGAGCTGGGATTCGAACCCCCGACCCCTCATTATTGGACAACTACATACTATATGGAAAAAAAAAGTATTTTGTTTATATTTCTTCACAACAAATTTGCTTGTGAATGAAAGCATTTATAAACCGAGGAAACAAAAACAGGAGAACAAAAAGAGAGAGGATTTCAGGTATTTCTTAGTCAATTGGTCAAATTGCATTTGCATTAAACGTATGAAGATGTGTGTCATTCAAACGTGAGTGACAGCACACAAGTCATGATATGAGCGTTCGCTACGTCAGACCAAATACACAAAACCTGTTGCAAGAAAACATTTTAGATATTAGCTCTGATTAAAACTTTAATGCAAATTAGTGAAAGTTGTTGCTGTTTCCTTGAAATCGTGTCACGTTCTTCTATTTGACTATTAAAAGACCTTATAGAATTCACCATCCTAATCTCCATTCTGCAAAAGCAACAGATGACAGTTGGAGATAGATCCTTTCATGCAAATGCACCTTTAAACCGACATTCAGACTCACGCCTGAAACGGCATGTCTTCCCTTCAGCCTCTCACCAATGCATGTTCCCTTTTCTCTAATTCCTTTTCACATTTTCTAACTCAGCCGAGTGTCTGTGTCGTTAGGACGCGCGATGAATGAGTTTCTTCCCCCACTACCTTTCACCACAGGCTGCGGAGGGTAAATAGGTTTCAAGCATCTGCACGCAGAATGCCTGGTGTGAGGATGTGTCAAGGCATTCAATGCTTTCAAATGTTGCTTTTCAGTCTCTCTCTCCCACCCCCTCCTCATCTATGTACCCAAAACTGACAGGTTACATTAAAGGGACAGTTCACATTTTTTCTGTAATCTGTATTTTGCTGGCAACATGGATACATTTGTCCGTGCATCGTTGTCCGCCAGCAAGTGATGCAGAGCATCTGATTGCAGGTTTAGAACCTTCAGTGTTCCTTGTACATGAGTTTATAGACAAAACAGACTTGAAGCTGGAGTGTGTAATATGTGTGGAGTGCAAGATATTCTTACTTAAAGGTGCCTTTCTTTACTCCTCCTATAAATAAATCAGATGGTTCTGTTCATGTGCTCCTCACATCAAGAAGACATCAATAAAACAACCCATGCATGTTGATGTGAGCATTTGTTTGTTGGTACAAAACTTCTACCAAATGTTTACGCACTATAGTCAAAGATGTGGCCTCTATAGGAAGGGCACATGATCACATGATGTCATTCTTAGCTACATTACATCATCAAAGAGTTTGAACTTCTGGATGAAAACAACTCATCATTAAAACTACAGGAATAACGATGTACTGAGGGGAAAAGAGAGACATTGGGTTTACTGTGGGGTTAACTCTTCCCACTTCATTGGGTTTAGTAAGGCATTGTGATCTGTGGTCTTTGTGATCTGATTTCACTCTCAGCTCTGTTCTGGCTTTTCAACAAGTGTCTTCTTTTGAAAGAGAATAGGAAAACAGAAAGTACTCGCACCATCCCTTTTAAAATGACAAAACACAGATTAGGAGGCATAAAAAATGTATGTTGTCTTGGAGATTAAAGTTGTGTTTTTTTTGTTTGTTTTTTTTTAAAAAAAGGAAAACATTTAGTAGTAATCTGAAAATCCATGAAAGTTAGAGCTGTTGTTAAAGGTCAGCAACTAACAACAGATACAGACAGTGAATGCACAGGACTTTGTTATCAAAGTCTTCAGTCCCTCAATTTTTTTTTTTTTCTGATTTCTTCTGTTCAGAGTGATGCACTCAACTGGATCACTGTGGGGGGGAACAGGGGAGAGGCTTTTTGGGAGCAACTATTAAATCTCACGAAATGATTTATTTTTTTTAATTTTTTTGACTGTTCCAAACATTCACCTGTCAGTCATCTTTGGCAGTTTCTGATAAAGCGCCAAACTCATGAAAGAGACAAAAATCTTTTCATTCCTTATGTTGTTGTTTTCCATTGTGAATGAGTTGATTGAAGGCTGGAATTATGCAGCATTTTATCAAATTTGATCCACGGCCCAGTTCCAACTGAACCGTTTAAGTAATTCCATTGCCATTACACCAGTTGTAGTGTAAATGCATCACTTATTCTTCTGCTGCACGTGAGTTGGAGGATATCTGACCAGGATGTCTGACCTAAAAGCAGTGTAGAGCTACTGTAACAAGAACATAAAGCATGCTGGGTTGGCAATGTTGAACCACATTGGCATTAACACCGGCTATCTGACAAAAACTACTCGCATAAAACAGACAGGGGCTCTGATGAACTGACTGATATGGCACTGAGCTTTCAAAAATAAAGCTTGTTAACACCGAAAACCCATTAACAAAAAGAATCCTCTGGTCACACAGTGCAGCGCAAGCGCTTCCTGTCCTGAGCATGCAGAATCTTGGACTTTCCCATAACCGTTCAGCAAAGATAAGCTCAAGTAAAACATTACTTTATGACGGTAGGGAAGTGCCCGACAAAGATTTTCGAAAAAATGTATGAAATAATGATCGATAGACATCATAATTAACGATTTGAGACAAGTGCATTATTTTTCCGTGTTCCGCCCTTTTTCAGATAATTCCTGCTGAGTACTTGGTAACACTGAGTGGCATGAACAATTTCAGCACAGAATGAATTATTCGCAGACCAACGCTGTTGATTTATTGAGCATTGATCATGTCTGAAGGCTTTATTGACACCTTTTAAAAGTCCTGTTAGTAAAGGACTTAAATTAAGCCCTGGCAGTTGTATTAAGTCTTCCTGTTTTAGTCAGATTAGATAAGATTCATTGATTCTGTGCAAGGAAATCAATAAGTACAACATCAATATCAGCTGCAGACATATGGCAGGCATGCTGAGAATGGTGAACATTTACTGCTTTGTGTAGCACATTAAGAATGTACGGCTAGACTGGTGTGTGTGTGTGTGTGTGTGTGTGTGTGTGTGTGTAACAATGAAAGAGCGTGGAAACTATGGATGCTAGATCATATTATACTCTTAATTTACCAGGCTATTGTGGGAAAGAATGTAAATATCACCTGCTAACAGTCTAAACACCTGCTTAGTTAGAAAAAGATACGAACACTGGCCGAAACTACAGCTGTGCAGTGAGAAATTGTTTCCATTCAGTGCGAAGGTTCTTCGTCCTCTTTCCATAGCAAGATTTCAGGGCCTTAAGGTTGACCTGCCCCTGTATTGTTGAAGCCTACTTAAAGTTTATACAGTTGGACGGAGCTTATCAAAAGGAGGCTAAAGCAGAAGATCACAAAAAAAAAAAAAAGAAAATACCCTGCATGCTATCATTTGGCCAGCAGGGATGCAACCAAAAAAATCTGAAAAGTAGCACTAAATTCTGACCCTATAAATGGGCTCAATTTGTATTTGGCTTCATCACTTGTTAGACATTCATTAAACAGGTTCTAATGTCAATTTTGTCTAATTTGGTCTCATTTTGAGTAAAAATACCATTGTGGGTCTGGCTTCCGTTCAGTAGCCAAGTGTAGTCGACTTACTGGGAGGTGGGAGGGCATTGACTCACACGCTGTGCTCATGCTCAAATTATTGCTCACCTGCGGTACCACCCACACATCCAAATATGGAATCATTCTAAACAAACTGCAAACTCAAAGTGGCGCTGACAATCTCTTGGTTTCAAAACGAGAATTTGAAAACCAGTGGGTGACGTCACGAATGGCTCCCTCCATCTTTATGAACAGTCAATGCTGAGGACATTACATTTGTCGAAAAGTAAGTGTGTAAAATTGATCTTGGTTTATGATTTTTATGTTGGTAAAAGCTTAACATACTGCCCATAAATACATTAACAAAAGTGTATACTCGCAGTACAATAAAAGTAATTTGGTTTTTCTACCCCATATATATATATATACAGTATATACACACACAAGAATATATAAAGCAAGAGTCTTGCTCCTAGTTAGCTGCCATCTTGCACAACAACTTTTTAAGGAAGCCCACCTGACAGTGTGCCAAATATGAAACACGGGCATCAGGTGGGCTTCCTTAAAAAGTTTTACACACTGGACCTTGAAGCAAACTTTGCAAAACACCAACCCGATTTCACAAAGCGGTCTACACTTTCCCGAGTCGTCTACCCTGAAGACTACAGCCCAGAAAGAGGCGATCCAATCAGCTACGCTACTTACACATAGCTAGCAAGCTTGTCTTTTCCTACCACTGACCGGCTACCGACCTCCAAGGATCAAAACACTGCTGCTGATCGATAACTCATCTCGAAGCGGAATCCTCACAGGTCAGTGAAAGAGGACAGCAGGAGATGCGCGAATCGGCCAAAGCGCATCAAATATCAAAGTAACAACACAAAGACACGGTCCAGCTTAGCACGTCTACTGCCGGCGCAGGGAGCACGGTCTCCAGCTAAATAGCTAAGGAATGCAATTTCAAGCAATTTTTCTCATTTAGCTCCCCGTCTGACGACGACCCGGTCAAACACTGAAACGTGTCTTCCACGCAATCACAATCAATGACATGCAAGCAATTGACTGCGATCTGCAAGGTTAACATCATGCCTTTTGCCATTCAGATGCCCTGTACCAACCTTGGGACTGTCACTAATGACTGCCCATTGACACACACCATATAAAAAGTGATACTGCCAACTTCAACCTGTAAAACACGCTGATTGTGGGGGGGGGGGGGGGGGGGGGGAGATGTCAAGAGCTGCTCTGGCGTTTTGCTGTAGTGGTAGCTGGATTTCTAAGAACAATTAGAGGTAAGAGAGCTCGTAATCTGCCAGACAGCATAAAGACAGCCCGGCCATACTACCACTGTTGTTATTTCAATACGGCAGCATCAGAAAGCGCTCTTGTTGCGTCGTTGACGGCAAAGCCCAGTTTGATTGCCTCTTGGAGTAAGTGACAGTTGGAGCGACTCCCAAACCCTCCTCGTAATTACATCTGAACGCGGCTCAATTGTTTTCCCCACTGCGTTGCGGTTTGCACTGCGGTTAATAAATGTCAAATGGAAGTTGCAATCTGTCGGAAGGTCTGAGTGCGCCCCTGCTTGTTGTCAGCTGACTTGGGCCGTGTGTTATGAAACTGTTCTCAGTTGCTAAGAAACAAATAGGATTGTGTGTTCTGTCAGCCCGGATGAACATTTTATTCAGTCCTCACAGAATTAAGCCCTAAACGCGTAGAGAGGCTTTATTTTAGATCTGATCAGGTCCTGACTCTTGTTTGAAAGTCATGTTTTGTCACTTGCTGCCGCCTCCAATCTCCTCTCGTCTCTAACATTCATGTGTGTGTGTGTGTGTGTGTGTGTTTGTGTGTTCGTGCGGGTGTGTGTGCGTGCGTGCGGGAGTGTGTGTTCCACAGTGATACACTGCTGAGTTATCTGGGTTTTCCTTTGATTTGATTTGATTGCTGCACCCTGTGCCCTCGCCGCCTGTCCCACATCAACAACAAAGTGGTGCATTTTCATTTCTTTCAAGGACTCTGCAGGCACAATTCCTCCTGATTAGTATGAAAACAAAGACAGTGGCAGTGGAACAAGGCCAGTGGGGGCTCTAACAACATGCAATTTAACCCTTTATAGCCCGCCCGCTGAAATAGCGAGAAAGAAGACAATTTTGTATTTGGTTGGTCTTCAGTGTTAAGCTCCAAGATCAGTGGCAGGTCACTAATTTCACACCAAGGCCTTTGGTGATGTCCTTCCTTGCCTGTCCTAAATGAACACACCTCATAATATCATCATTATGAAACCATGGCTCGACAGTCCATACAGAATCACACGTGCACAATATATCACCTTAATTAAGCCTAGTCAAGAAACAGTTAACAGTTAGTGATCAGAATTCATAGCCGTTGGTAGTTAACGTCTCTCCACGTTTAGTGCACTTATTTTTCCACCTCTCCATGTGCTTGTCCAATCACAGGACACGTCGATGGACCTGTAGAGCATTTTAAATTTTCCAAAAATTTCAACCCAAAGTTGAATAACCCTAACTTTTTGTGAGTCGTGTATATTATTCTGTCCTGAAAAGGCAGATGCTGCAAGCCTGAGAGAAATGACAAAACTATATAATACAGAAGGTTTTTGGGTAGTTTCAAAAGTGTGTGTGTGTGTGTGTGAAAAAGTTGCTATATGTTAATAGCAAGGGTATTAAAATGGAATTGTTCAAAGAGTAATGATGATGATTGATGATTTCTCTTGTCTTTCAAAATCACTTTAAAATCTACTTCAAAAGTCATTCTGTGCTTATACATAAATGATTATATTGTGGTCACAGGCTTATCTGGACAAATGACAACTTACACTTGGACACTACGTTGTGTTTTCTGTTACTGAGTAGGTACACAATGTAAAGATTAAAATTCAAGTTCAAATTTCTAATGTTGCAATTGTTGCTACATTTTATACATTATTTTGAGGCTAATGGAGCAAGAAGTGGTGACGTCAGATGAGTTAAAGATGATGAATTCACACAGTGCGGGCATATTGTGATGATGGGACATGTAAATATCACCATTCCAGTGTATACTCCTATGACCACCACTCCATATGATGCACGTATCTGATTTCCATTAAAGAAAATAAGCAGCGACCGGCTTTTGTCTGCTGTCCATGGAGCGAGAGGGACTCCATTTAGCTTTTCACAAATGAGTGGAGAATGGAAAAGCAACATTTTCCAATGCCAGCTCTAATCCTACATACCCTTCGAAAACAATCATCGCACAAGAGTTGCATCATCGGCACTGTGCCTTTGAACAAGCTGGGAAGCTACCACCCTCGCATGTGAGGTTGGCTATCTCCTCCATTACAGAGTCAGGGGGAAAATCCGACTGTTTTCACATGACGGGTTTCATTGAGAATAAGAACTTTTAAAAATCGAAACAATCTTAGGCGGAACTGAACCAAAGTTGAGACACTTGAGACATTCAATCAAACTACATAGTTTAGTTTAGGAGTATGGATGAGCTTCAACATAGTTCTTTGTTGATTAATGACACTCTTCAACAATCACCTGCCAGAACCAACAAAAATAATTTGCTGGGATCTTCCTTTAGAACGAGAGGAAGGAGTTGGTGGAATTTTCTCATAGTTTCCTGGTGGCCAGGTGTGTGGAAGGCAGCTGTCGGAGTGTACGACCACAGGCTTCACCTGATGCCCACGACATCAGGGGGGTGGAGGGCAGAGGAAGCAGGGCAGAAACAGGCCTGTGGCTCTGTGATGTAAACCGTCAGGAGGCAACAGAAGGCATCGTAGGCAGCGTTCGCCTGCTGCTTCTGTGCCTGTGTGTGTTTGTGTTTGCCCTTGTCGACCAGCAACATGGACATAACACCAGTGGGGGTGTCAAACTGGCCTGCATAAATACATACAGCGATTCTTTTGTTTTCATATCAGCCCCTCTGCTCCATATTGATGGAAAACGGAGGAGGCCAATCGCATTTCCAGCACGGTTGCATAAAGGTCAAAAGGTGTTAAAAAAAACAAACAAACACATTCAGTATGATGCTGAGAGACAGCTGAGACTTCAAGTCTGAATATTTCCTACCTTTTCAACGCGTTTTATAGTGGGTCTAAACTGGACGGACAAGTAAGAAGTCTAATTTACCATTTACTAGTTTGATTAAGTGAACACCCGGAGGATTTTAACTCTTCTATATTCACCTCATTTGGACAGATAATAAAATATAATTTTCCGTAATTTCCGGACTATAAAGCGCACCTGAATATAAGCCGCACCAGCTAAATTTAGGGGAAAAAACAAATGTGTACATATACAAGCCGCACTGGACTATAAGCCGCAGGTGTTTCGTCAGGAAACGCGGTGCTGCGAGCCTGCGACTCTTGACTCGCACCTCGGATCCTTCCCGCTGGTCACCTCAGTTAATTGGTATGGAGTCGGACCAGAACTCTAGGCAGCGACGCACCGGAGCTCACGAAGACAGAGCGCGTAAAGACAAGAGAACATACAGACGAGAGCCAAAACAGAAAAGTTGCGCACTGAACCCACTGAACCCGCATCGAACTGCTGTCACTTTTTCTTCATGCGCACTGGAACCATTAAAGTCGCATGTCAGTGTTGCTCTCCGTGTCGCCGCTTTCTCGTTTTTGCACTTCCTGCTAAAGCGCCTCCTGGCGGGTGAAGTAAAATCCACAGAAAAGCCGCAACTTTGCAAAAGGTTCAAAGCGTGGGAAAAAAGTAGCGGCTTATATCCTGGAAAATACGGTATTTTCTAAGATATGAATGTTTTATTTTGAGAAGCGTTGCAAATAAAGTTAAAGTCCCAATGATTGTCACATCCCAAGGATGCGAAATTTGTCCTTCGCATTTGACCCATCATCCTCTAAAGGGAGCGGCGGGCAGCAAAACCCCCCAATTCCAACCCTGAATAATGAGTGCCAAGCAGGGAGGCAATGGCTACCATTTTCACAGTCTTTGGTATGACTCAGCCGCGGATCAAACCCACAACCTACCAGTCTCAGGGCGGACACTGAGACCACTGAGCTGGTCAAGTGATAATGCAACATAGGCGGCGCTACAGCATCATCCCATTTACTGCCATCCAGGGAGCAAGACATTTTAACAGCTTGATTAAAAACAAATAAATTTTGACCGTAACCATGTTGGGGGAAAAATAAAATCACAATATCTTGCTAATGCTTCTAAAAGTTGCCTTTTTTGCACTACCCAAAAACCTTTTTGACCAAGAGTTTCCCCAGCAGCAGTGTGTTATAGGGCTACATGGGATAAAATGTTTCTGCGATGTGTATCAAATGTCTGCTTTGGCAATTAAAATGGGATGATTTAAATACTGCTATCTTCTTTCCCTTGAATGAAAGAAAAAAACCTGCATGTTGCTGCAGCGCATAAATGCAGGGCAACGTTCTGCGCCATCAGCCATTAGCACAGACTACATTTAAAATATCTACACTACTGCTGCAGCATACGAGTCCACAGTTCTTACAAGCATGCACATACAGCAGCAACAACTTATTAAGGGTCAAAAAGTGAGGGCAGTGTTTCTTTGCTTTGTGCAGCAAACACCGATTTACACTCTGTAATAGGATTTGGAATTCAGCCGTTCCGCTTAAAGTCTAACAGACTAACAAAAGCAGGCGCTTATTTGCTGCATTTATCAAATCATCAATGCGCCCTATAGTTTCCACTTGGCTCTGAATGCTGAGAGTGAAAGCTGGGAAATTGGACTTCCGCTGTGCATGGTTTGAATTTCATTTATTAAAACATGACATAAACAGCAACTATTTTTGATTTCCGCAGGGGCTCAAATCTCTTGCATTGTTTGCTCGTGGATAAACCACAGCCTTTCTGTCAGTGGCTAATGTAATGAATTAACCTATTGTGCCTGTGAACAAGACCTTAATATACAAAGTATTATTTTTTTCCAAAATTAAACTCACGGTGGGAGAATGAGATCAAGCGCTGGCAAAGCTGCAGCATGTGAAGGAAAAGAGGGACATTTTTACCATTTGAAACATTTGGATTACTGTAAATCAAACCTGTATTGTGCAAAGTGTCTTCCATTATTTTAGCATGTCTCCATTGGGGCTTTTCCACTAGCACCTATTTGTCTCGACACTGTTTTGAAATTTTTCCATTAGACGGTAATACCTGGTAGCAGGTAACATTTTAGCACCTACTCACTCCTACTGGAAATGTGATGTCAACAGAGTGCAGGCCTTTAAACAGATTAGACTAGGAGTGACGACAAAGAGTGATTAATGAGATCTTTGCAAAATTGAAATCTGCCATTTATTCAAAAAAAAACAAGAGGGGAGGTGAGTAGTGTTAAAACTGCATAAATTGCTTAAGGGGATCTCATGGCAGCAGATTTTCAAACATCTAATTTTTCAATCACCATTGTCTTGTAAATAATATATCAAAGTAGAGGAGAAAAGCTTTTGCTGTCTGAAGTTAGTATATAACCTCTGGTAACATCTTTGGGCACTGAAAGATTGCTTATGTTTGTGGGCTTTCCCAGGTGATAGCAATCCTCCACAGTTACGAACAGCAAAGCAGGAATAAGCTGCCTTTGCCGAGACTCCTCAAATTGAACATATTTAGAAAAAGGGATCAAAATCTGATTGTGCTTACCGACCAAATAAAGACAATACCGGTGACAAGGGCCTTCTGCAAAAGAGGATTACGACTTGACTCAGCTCAATTACAGCCCATTCCCCACTGGGTTGTAACTGCATTGAAGCATTTTCAATAAAATGCACCACAAAAGTCTTCCCATGTGGAGAGTAACAATCTGTTTAACGTGTCTCCAAAGCTGCTTCAAGTTACACAAAAGTGAATATTTCCACCCGTGGAGGACATATTTACGGTTACATTGTTGCAAGAAGAGTATTGGTCTCCGTGGAGGGATTTGCGGTGTTTGGGGAAGTGGTTCATCCACTACGGACCTCCTGAAATGAAGCTTGTCCGTTGCTACAACTGTGTATGACCACGGGAGAACTTTGTTTGACCGAAGCGAAGTTGAAGATTTTTCACACTCGGTCGAACACAACACCGCAGAGACCTACCTCTGAGTGAAAACAGAACTTCATGGTTTAGCACCAGAGTTCCTTGGTTGTACCATGTTTAAACAAACACAGTGAAAGGCGACAGAGGTGAAGCAGCAGGCAACCGAGGGCAGGAGCCTCGAGCTCATTCATTAAAGAACCTGCTGATTACTGATTGGTACCAAGTGGCAGGTGTTTGGCAAGGTAGTTTAAACTAGAGGGGAGTCCCCTTGTGAATTACACATTGAGGTGCACTGGAAAATATGAAAATGGACTAAAGCCTTGAGGCAGAGATGAGGTGATGCGATGGGTCCTCTTTGTTTAACTTTTAATGGGATGCATTTATCAGTAATACACATTTCAAAGTCTTGCCACTGGACATATAATATTAGGGAACCCATCAGTATTAATTAGTGCGGTGTGGAAATTTCTTTTCTCTTTCTAATTTTAGCTCTGACCAGGAGCCAAAATGTTAATAAAATGGTAAAACAAATCTTTATTTGGCAATTTGTCAAGAAGGATTTTTTTTTTTTTTAGAGAAGACACTATTACTCTGTCTACATGACTTTCAAAGGGTCAGAACAATTCTATTACTATCGTTAAAGTTTTCTAAGTCCACCCCAAGTGCGTTATGTGAGCTTGAACAAGTTTGTCCAATAAACTGCATTCCATATGAGAGAACAATTGGCAATAACAAAACAACCTATTCATTGCAAATAAAAGTAAAGAGATCATTAGCAACAATTGTGTGTTCTGCCAATGTGCAATCTGCCACATTATTTACAGTCATCCAAATGTATAGCTGTTGTTAGCAAACAAATCTCTGGGTGTAGTTAAGATGTTTTGGGGATAGATGAGTGCTTATCCAATCACAGAACGCATACATATCAAGTGAAGCATAAGGCCTGTTAGCCGGCCACGGTGCTCTGTTGATTTTGAAGGCCTTAAAGTGATTTCATAGAACCTGACAAAACATCCATCCATCCGGTTTCAATACCTTCTTCTTCCTGAGCTCAGGGTCACGAGGGTCTGCAGGAGCCTCTCCCAGCTGTCTTAGGGCGAAGGCAGGGTGACACCCTGGACAAGTCGCCAGTTCATTCAGAGGCACATAGAGACAAACAACCATGCACACTCACATACACACCAACAGACAATTTAGAGTTCCCAATTCACTGCAAAAGGATGTTTCTGGACTGTGGGAGGAAGCCGGCACTCCAGCTTCCATTCCACAGTCCTACAACAGTCACATCAGGCCAAAGGACAACCCTACACAGTGTATGTGTATGTGTGTGTGTGCGTGTGTGTGAATGGTTGTTTGTGTCTCTACTTTGGCTCTATGATGAACTGGCAACTTGTCCAAATTGTAAACCAGTCTTCAACCCAAGATTGCTGAAATAGGCTGCGGCACCCATGACCCGAAGTGATAAGAATAAGCGGTGACAGAAAATGAATAGGTGTATGGCTTTTCCCCACACAGACATATGGGCTTCGGTAGCAAGACAGGAAAAAAAAATCCAAGAAATGTGGAAATCAGTGAGGAGTAGACTTGTTTGTGCTTCACACATGATCCTGTAGTCTTTTCCAAACAAGCTTGAAATAAAAATGTAATAAGGATCTTAGCATCAACTAATCACACAAGAACTGTAAAACATTTGCAGTCATGTATATGGAAAAAAGACATCAAACCAGAATGGAATGGTGCCAAGTGGCCATCTGGCCAGTGTGCATTCTTTTCCCTTGGAGGTTGTGTGCCTGGTGGCAGACAGAATAGCACGTCAGCTGCTTCATATACACACAGAGAGCCATTCTAAACACAGATGGTGTCATTACTCAACAGCCATTATATTGTGCGCATAACATTTACTTCATAACAATGAATTAACACACATTAAACCATGGAGTAAAGCTGTACAGGGGTTCTCATCATTTGCATGAGGAAGTGTCCATCGGAGCCTATGTGTTGACAGAGTTCCAGGAACAGAAAGCCTTGTGGAGGAGGCAAGTCTCTTTTCCGCTCGCTCACTCGCCAGTTCCAAACTCTGTCGTTAAGCCAACATTTTCTCCACTTTTTTTGGGGGCCCACGCATTTTGGATGACAGGAAATGTTCCCATCTAATTATTACTTTGACATGGAAAAACGACTGTCACGCTAAACAGGATCGGCATTTTGCGGGAGTATTACCTTTCTTTAAAGATCAAACAAACAAAAAAAAGATTGTGATAAAGAACACAAGTGTATTTCACTTGCTGTTGTCGTGACATGAAACAGTTTTGGATGGCACCCACATTCAGCCAAACAGACAGCCTCCGCTGGTTGTTTAACTTTGTGATCGCTTGATGTATTTCGGCTGTGTTACACAACTGAGTTCACAGCTTTTCGCACTCTGCTGTGTCTCAAGGTTGGATGATTCATGATCTGCCTCACAGTAACACATTTTACCTCCAGGGGTACCAAGTTTTTACATTCAACCGACGACTTGCTTCAACTATAAAACAAGCCTTCCCTCAATAGAATAATACGGAAGATCAGATTAACGACAGACGTAAGTTTGATATGACAGAAAGTATGACGTGTTTCCTTTCTGAATGTATTCAAGTTGTGGCATGTCGAAACAGCAAAAACTGAATTGTTTCAGCACTTGTTTTTCTGTTAAACTGTCTGTCAGGTGTGGGATGGGAAGAGGGACTTTTAAGCGAAGAGTGAAGTACAGTTAATGCCAGATTGAAATGTATAAGAAATGCAAGGTGTTAACTCCCAACTGCATTCCTGGGCTTGTTCTGCTTTGCCCTCAATGATTCTTAAGATGAAAGCAAAAACAAATTTGTTTAAATTTCTTTGAAAAGTGCCATGTTTATCGGACTATGACTGTCCTTTCCTGATACAAGTCTGAGTGGGGGAAAAAAAAAGACTCTCCAGTAGTTCATTTCCGTGTCATGACTTTAGCATATTGCTGAAATCATGATTTTCCTGCATTTTGTTTACTCGGTTTTGGCTTATCCTTCACTCTCGTGATCCCCAGACAAATCTCTGGGCGGAATAAATTCCCCAGTGGAAGAGGCATCAGCCAAACAGCTTACTCAGCCAGCAGACAAAAGACTTTTTGGACCCACAGCTAGTTAAAGGGCCAAAAATGTGTCCGGATATTACCTGGGAGAGAGAATGAACAAGAAAAAAGGCTGAGCGTTGAAAAGGTCCGCCGGGAGAAAATAAAAATAATGGAAAGGAGTGATAATGAAGAAGAAAATAATTGTCTGTCTGAGAGGGTTTGATAATCAAAAAAAAGAAAAAAGGAAAAAAGTGGGCATGTGCTCGAATGTGAGAACGGAGACAAATTGACCATATGGATAGGGCAGCAGACAGGGGCCAGGTTGTGCGAAGAACAAGTTAGCTGCACCACATTGTGTTGTTTGGCAGCTTGCCTAATGTTCAGCACACTGGGAACTGGCAAACTCCGGGAAACAAGTGCAAACTGCCACACAGCCGACGGCTGAAGGACCTCCAGGACGCGGCAAGGTGCATTTTCTGGCATTCTTAGTCCTTTTGGAAATGCTGCGCGCTGGCTGCACTCTAACAAATTTTGATAATGTGATTGAATAAAAATGCGATGTAGTGGCGCCAGGACAAACAAGCCGATATCCAGAATGTTAGTGCTGCTGACAGGAGGTAACACAATGTCATGAATAACTTTCCAAGGCAGCTCAATCATGGAGAGTTCAAGACTGAAATCCGCTTCTTCTTGCCAAACTCCAACAAAAGGAGCACGTTCAGTGAGACTCAGGATTCCATCAGCTATCAGCTTGTTTTAGTTGTGACAAGAACCAGTTGCCTTTAAGGCAGTGAGTGAGTGACACTGAGGCCCTGTCCACACGGGAACGTTGCCATTTTTTTTTCTTTCCCGGGGGCGAAAAAAGTCGCGTCCACACGCTGACAGATGGAAACGGAACGGTGGGTGAAAACGATGTAATTCGTATGCCACACCGAAACGTGGCGCTGTTAACAGACGCCGACACAGCCACCGGACCCACGATTTAGAAAGATTTAGAAAGAGGGCATTTCCGCTACACACTAAACACACAGAAAACAATAACGGCGAGTAGCGGAAAAAAAGTGAGTCTGAGGTTTTGTGAGGTTTTGTAGTAATATTGCAAACAAATCTCGAAGCGCCTGCGATACAAAGACAACTCCACCCTGTCCGTGTGGACAGGACCTGAGAGTAGCTGCTTCTTTTTCACGTGGAAGCTGCCATGTTGTGTAGTTGGATGGTATGTTCACGTTAAAGGAAAAAAGAATAGCATTGAAGGATTTTCTAGGTGCAGAAAATGCTTCCACCAAATGTTGACGTTGACAGTGGGCACTTTTGCTGGCGGTGAGACAAATTCAGAGGATTTCAGAAATTGTAACTCAACAGCAAATGCAGTCCTGCATATGTGCAATTCTCTGGAGAGAAGAAACTACTGAATTATTTATTTTTTTGATTTCCCAGCCTGTCAGAGTTCTGCTGGTCTTCCATTTCGGGCTTTCTAAACCAACCTTCGTCACAAGGTCGGACATCCTGCAACTGAGATGTCAAAGCAAGGGTGGAAAAAAAGCGTCCACAACAGCAGCAGTAGCACCAGCTGCTGCTCATTAGGCTTATTGCTCTGAGCTCAGTGTAATGACTGAAGGCGATCGCTGAGACCCACAATCAATACTTTCATCCACTCAGATCTTCCCTCCTCTGGTTTATAGCGGTTTGACTGTTAGGGGAGCGGTAAAATTGAGGGGACAAACGTCGATAAAAATAATGGTATTATCCATTTGTGACACAAAAACACATTGTACGTCGTTTTCCAAATAATAATTTAATTCAAAATGGCAATGCCACACTCGGTCTTGTGAACTAAATTAGATCAAGCCTGCACCGATCGATACTTTTTAAACTGTGGCGGATCATAATGTGCAATATGAGGGGAATCGCTCACCAGAGAATTTACTTCACTCCCCCTGCTGTTAGCAAGTTGAGTTAAATGAACATGATTCTCTTATTATTCAGACTCATGAAGGCCTGGGACTTTGCATTTACATGCGCCTCTTAATCAGATTACTGCCATACTCCTATTGAGGATCGGATCGGACAACTGTCCTTTTTCCAAGTTTACATGTCGGGGACATAACCAGAGTATTGGCTACAGTATGCCTGCCTCCACAGCACTGCACTCTCACTTCAACTGGTTGGTGTCACCAAACTTCTGGTCGATCTTTGACAAGAAAGACTGACAGTGCAGCGTACGAGGAGCTGGACAGTGGTTTTCCACACCTGCTGTACACATTTTTTGTGATGCAAATTAGATTGAGGGCTGTGTTGTTTATGCTAATAGCCAATGAAAGACGTTGTGGCTGTACAATACAGGAGAGTGCCACGCCAAGTGTGGGATTGCTGCTTAATGTTGCTCGCTAATACAAGGGCATCGTGTCCCTGAGCTGATCGGAGAGACGTTTACACATTATTTGAGTGACAACTTCCATCTGCAGACACCATTGTTATAGCTGTGTGGATTTCTTAAATAGTATTTACACCAGGGATGGGAAAATAGATTTGATCCATTTTTTCAGTGTTTTGTCATTTCAATAAAGAGCTAAACACAGTGGGGCTTCAAAGACACTGATGTTATTGTAACTTTGCTTTTGTTGATTTTCAATTGACATTAAAGCAAATGTTTTTCACATATCCTAGGATATATTTTTCCCTCCCATGAAGTGGGTCAGCAAAACACTCCATCCATCTGCTCGTTCTCTGGCTCCTCTGTCAAGTTTTAGAACCCATTGTTACCCACCCCTGATTTACACAATGGCTTTTTTTCAAACATTAGGGGGTCTTGACATTTAAGTTGTGTTGTAAATATTAAACAAATATAGTGATAGAGTGTGTGTTGATTTTCTTTAAGACGGCAGGCAGAGTGCTCACCTCAACACTTCTCTACTTACCACGTCACCTCAGTCGACTTTGGGGCCTGAACCGACTCGGTGCATGTGGAGTTGCCTCACAATGCCTACTCTGATCCCTATTGGAGATCTCCGCATCGATGGCAAGAGAAATCAGAACGATCACATAATCTCTTCCTCCGCTTATTAGAACTCTGATTGCACCGGTTTCCGTCAGATCAAGGTGTTTACGTGCATTTTAAAAATCTCATAATCAGACTTGTCCAGGTGTAACCTCATGGCAGCTGGGATAGACTCCAGCAGACCCCCGCAACCCTGCGTGCAGGAGGAAGTGGGTATAGAAGATGGATGGATGGATGATTAGAATCTGATTAAGGCGATACTCTGATGATCCAGATTGCATGTAAATACACGCACTGTTACACAGAGTAGTTTACTGTGACCTTTCACAAACATGCGAGCCATGTATGGCAATGGTGTAAAGCTCCATTCTAAGTTTCTTTGAATTGATGCTGCAGCCAGGACAGAGGAACAGGGAGCAGCCTTTATCGGGGGGAAAGATGTTTTCATTTTACCCCTGACTGGCTCTGGCAGCAACGTAGTGAAACCCCGTGGCACAGCACAGCTCACCACGGCGCAACGACACGTGCCGAGTTCTGAACCCCGCACCAGCGGGAAGCCCTCAGCTGTTCCCCTATGGCTCCACTTCAGATGTGGTCGACAGAAGGTTCATCCATTGAACCTTTGAAGTGTTTTTGAAACAACCTACCCTTTCCAAACTTTGTTGTTGGGCTCTTTTCCCAGATGGATACAGGCCACAAATCTAACAGATCTGGGAAATATTCAATCTGGCGTGTCAAGTCAGACTAGCAGCGTTTTTTGTTTTTTTTTCCTTTTCATTGTTCGAGTTTCTCATGTTCAGTATGGACAGCAACACTAAATCAGAACAGCGTGCATGTATGTCCTTGCTTGCTGGCTTTTTATCTATACTTCAAGGTGTCTTGAGAATTATTTTGAATTTTTTTTAAACATACATGGACATTTTACACATTTACTCAACTGTACCCATCGCACCCTAAAACTTGATACCTACAGCGATGTGATCGATGCATTGTCACAAACACGATTCATTCAATCTGATCGATAAAGTTTACTTGCCACACATAGGGTACATTCTCAGTAATACACAGGAGTGGTTGCCTGCTGTTAACAGGCCGTTCAATTCGTCAATACTGCCATCAGCTTCTCATAAAAGTCACACATGACCTTGGCGGCTCGGGGGTGACAGACAATCTTTAGCCCCTTGGAGTGCAGTGGAATTATAATTGGTCCTCGGGCCAACGTTTGAGCACATGTCCGCACAGTGTTGGAAGGCATTGGCGTACAGCTCAGCGATGCCTGCACAGCTTGCTGTGATAATAACTAAAGTCGGATTTATGTTCTAGAACATGTTGATTAGATTGCATCATCCAGGCCAGGGCAACCAAAACTCTCCCGACCAAAGTCGTTTGTGTTTAACTTGGAGCGGCTCTCCACTGGAGATCAGCTGGACTCAGGAAGTGACCTGCGTGACCTGCGTTTGTACGCTGCATACTCGTGCACTCCTTTTTAAATTAGGTGGAGTCAATTTGAATTATAACTCAGAGGTTCACTCTTTATTCAGTGCTGAAGAAATTGGTGCCAGTTAGGTCAGAGCAGGAGGCACGAGGATGAATTAGTGTGTGAACAATGACTCTTTCATTTTGACAAAAAGTGTCCTTTGAAAAAAAATGTTCTCTTATTATACAAATCAGGCCGAATGAGATGTTTTATCTCCTCTTTTCGTCACCCAGGTTGGATTTTTTTTTAATTTTTGATAAAGAAAATGACATGCCTAGACAGTGGCGTAGTCACAGGGAGAAATGAATGGCAGCACACTGAGCAAACTATTGGAAGCCAGGTACCAGTTAAGCAGGAAACTGTTCAAACCAATACATAATTATGTATAATGTAATAGAAATTTAAATTAATCTTTTTCTAAGAACACTAAAGTGAGGAAATAAATGGGTTTCTGATGACTTTTTTTTAAGATCCATCATTAGCAGAGATGCCATTCTAATTTTCTAGGGGGAAAATGTTTTGCCACAAGAACGTGATGTTTCTGAGGTTTATGTTTAAAATCAGATTACTCATGCCAGTTTAACTTAAGTTGCCAAGATATTTCTTGAATTGTAAATGTTGTGAAATAGAGAGCAACTCTCATTCAATAAATGTTGCCTAACATGTTTTTAAGAATGTTTAAAAAGGGGCAACATGTCAAATAGCTTAATAAAAATATGGAAATCTGAACCATGAAAATGTGAGAACATTAAAAGACAAGAGCTGAACTTAAAGTAAAATAAGTAAGATAGACTGAGTATAAGACTAATTTTTGCTGCACTTCTCTTCATTTAAAATTTGACTACAATGTAGTAGCGAGCTTGAGGACCAATACAGGGAGGGACAAAGAACGACAAAGACGCTGAATGTTGCTTGTTAAATATATCCCAGCAAGTGGTTAAACCAGCTCAATGGTTCACCTACTAAAAGCATTCACATTAATCACTAATCTCCTTTACAAGTGTGTCTGCTCATGCTCATAATGTGGCCACACATACTATTACAGTGACCACATCGGCAAGAGCTCCGAGGGCAATTAGGAACAAACCATCGTGAGCCGTTATTTCAGACCATGATGCATTAATTACCACAAAGTGTTAAGCGAAGTGGAGCATGTGGGTCCACCTTAAATAATGCACGCATCATTACACTGGTTCACGGCTGCTCTTCAGTCCGGCGTAATGTATTGTGATGCATTTGAAATTATCTGAGCTAAATTCATGACAGTTGTGTGAAATTATTTCCTGTTATGGTGACGTTATTATATATATATATATATATTTTTTTTTTTTTCATGTGTAATTTTTGATAACAGTGGATAGGAAGGCAAAAAAAGCACTACAAAGGTATGACGATGAATGCTTTGCAAAAGTATTTTAAGACAAAATGGAAGCCATAATTATCTATAATGACTGTTCCAATGAGTTTGACCAACTGTTTCTGAATGTCTGAAACAGTCACCTGTGATCTTGGAATACCTAAAAATCAATGTGTGACTTCAATAAATAACGTCAGTTACTTGTGTTCAAAGTGAAATGGATCCATTTGAACGCTCAAAGGGCAGTCTCAGAGTGATGGGACGCAAGGATAAAATGTAAATATTAATATTTCTAAAACTTTTGTCCTTTTTTGAACTAAAATAAGGCACATCAACTCGCTCGCCCGCAGACATGAAGGGAGGGAGGAAGTGTCGGTACAGCTCTCCAAATAGCCAGCAGAGATGTCCCCCACAAAGTGTCCCCCCTTGATTTTTGTCACAACGATACAAAGGCAGGAGGGCAGCTTGGTTGGTTGGTTGGTTGGTTGGTTGGCCAACATCTTCAGGGCACATCAAGCATGACTTGGGCCCACCTTCACATCCCTCTATGTAACTCCCTCTTCCCAATTTCAGAGAAAAGCGAGACAACGTTAGCTGAATCGTTGACATGAACTTTCATCATCATTCTATCGTCATCTATTTAAACTTCAAACTGGATGTTGTTCATCAAGATATTTTTGTCGTAGTTTTTTTGGTTTATTAACATAGTCTGTATTTGAAGCGCCCTGCAATGAACTGGCGACTTGTCCAGGGTGTACCCTGCCTTCGCCCTAAGACAGCTGGGAGAGGCTCCAGCAGACCCCCGTGACCCTGAATAGGAATAAGCGGCTATAGAAGATGGATGAATGAATGAATGAATGAATTTATTTGAAGCAAGACCATTTCAAACAGTGATGGGCTGCCTCTTCTTCTGCACTGATGAAATTCAAGGATTTCATTTACCTTTGTTGTTGTAAATCAGGCAGTTCTGTTAAAATTTCTGAGCCATGAGGTTGTTTTGTATTTAGATAGAAGAGAAAAAGAAGAAAAACAAAAAACAAAAAAAATATTTGTGGCACAAGTTATATGACGGTGTTGGATTTACTGCTAGGTGGTCTTTTTGTAGGAGAACCTTCAGTTGAGTTGAGGCAGTGTTTATGGTGCCGTGGGGTTTTCCTTTAAGTTTGTACTCCCATAAATTGGCTTGTGTTTCCAACCAACACACATGCATTTTTTAGCAAAGCTTAAAATGACTAACCTACTCTTTTCCCAATGTGGCGTTTCTAGCCTTTTATCTAGATGGTGTAATAAAGTAGCTTTCAGATGTAGAAAAATGTTTCTTCCCAGGACATCCATTTCATTGCATGAAAAGCTTCATGCATGCATATCTGTCATTAGTATCCATCCACAGAGAAATGTAACTCTCTCAAATGTATGCCGTCTGTGTGAAAAGGCCTCTGACACAGTTTTTTTGCCACATAATTATTCACTGGTGGTGCACAGCTATTTTTTGTTGAATTAATGAGTGTTATGTTTAAAAGCAGACTTTTATAAGAGTTTCAAATGATGGAAAGTCTTGAGTACCATTACAAATACCTCAGGTCTTAGAGGAATGCTTTCATGAGAGTTTGTGAAACTGGTTATTAATGCACAAACATAATTAAATTATTCATGAAGGCACCTTATCTTTACAATTTAAGCAACGCTCCAAAAAAAACAAAAAACAAAAAACATTGGGCAACAAACCTCTTTAAGGCCCAAAACAGTCTCAAAAATTCACTTTGATCACGTCAAGTCTCAACAGTTGTCACTGGCACTTGCTACAAAGCGTTGCATGTTGAAGCAAAGTAAGTCAGCAGAGACATGGAAAACTTTAAAAATAGCAGCCACTCAACCCAGAAATGCCAACCTTGTAAGTTGACAGGTGATACCTCACAAAGATTTGGGAGATCCTGTGAAATATTAAATATCATACATAAATTTAATCTGTTTTTCCTCCACTTTCATGTTATCAACAAAATTGAAATTATGTACAAAATTTCACAGCTAACTCTGCTTGATTTTCCATTAAGTAAAGTATGTTCGTGCCCATACATACAGTACATATACAAACACATACATGTACATATACTCCAAGGCGGTGTGTATATATACATGTCACAGGATCACATTTGTAAAGTCCCTTACTTTTTCTCTCCACTCCCAATACTTATCTGGAGATTTGTAATGGCTCTGACGGGAGCAACTCAGACTTCATTAAAAAATCATGCAGCAGCTTCCACCCTCCAGGCTGGGTGGAGTGTCTATTTCTAGTGGCCTCCCAAAAGACAGTTTTAATGAACCAAGATCCCAGAGTAAAAGAAAAAAAAAGGACTTTGTAATTCAGCTCAGTTTGCAGAAGAGGAAAAAAGAGCAGCGGAAATTCATTCCTTCCACTCATCAGAGACTTGTCGTGTCAGCTAAGTGTTTGATGAGACAGTTCGAAAAATGATATGAGGCATCCTCTTATCAACAGATCGCAGCTTTCCAGTGTTACCTGCTTATCTATGTATTTGCAATTTGCAATTTGCTCAGGTTCAAATGTATTTTCCTGGCTGCCATTTCTCATCATTCCTCTTCACTGCACGCGAGGCCTAATTGGCAGAGTCTTGAAACTTGCTGAAATTTTGTAGGCCACTAAAATCTGTCTTGATTCTAAATCAACTTTCATTGGGATCTTGAGAGCTTGACTAGAGTCTCTTTTTTTTCAGAACAGGAACTGCTAGGAGTGCTAATGCTTTTCATAGGCATCAGTTGTTAAGATGAAGAAATTATTTCTAAGAAAGTCTTCACTCGGTGCATCTCCAACAAGCAGCCTCCTCTGCAAAATAAAAGCGATATTTCTAGAATTTGACGAAGTATAATTGTGATTTGCAGGCGTTTCCATTGAATGGTGTGAAACACATAAGCCGTAATTGAGAGTTTGCTGTCAAGAATGGTTGTTATATTTTTCACCTTGAGGTGTAAATGCAAAGTGTTTCCATGATACTTTTGTGATATACCTCTATGTCGATACGTCTGAAAAACCACATCATGAGAACGTCTGTGACGGAGCGCCGGGAATGCCCCGTCATTCCCTGACCGGCACGCGCCGGCTCTCGCACTCTACGCCGCTGAGCACCGGTACCGGAGACGCGGCTCTCTCTCTCGCTCTCTCTCTTTCTCTCTCTCTCTCTCTCTCTCTCTCTCTCTCACTCACACACTCACACACACGCTTACCAGCTGCTGCTGACTTCAGCTGTCTACGGACACAGGCCGAACCGAGGCACTTCCGCGTCGTACCATGAAAGCGCTAGGTGGCGCGTTTTGGACTGTCACGTGACGTGGCGCGCACCATTATTGGGGAATTAGGTACTTTTTGTTTGTTTGACTGTTTTGAAGATATTTAGGTTTTGCACAATTCTAGGGGTAGTGGAAACACAGCTAGTATTGTAACGCTTAAATGCATTGCTAGGTATCCCTTTTTTACAATGACTTTTTTCAATAAAGAATCAACAAAGTTAATTCACAATGAACTAATGTTGCTCAAAAGAGGACAGCAAACCCTCCTTAATACTGTTGTACTTCTTAAAAGAGGAGATCATTTTATTTGCATCACATTGGTAATGGGGCTATAATTACTTCCTTTTAGCTTCTATATGTTCATCTCTCCTGCGCAGTGATCATGTTCCCCTGAGCCTAATAAAAAAAGCATTTGGAATGGACTGCTTAATGCACATATACCCCCAGCCTAATGACTCGAGCTTCATCTCCACAGAGGATTGTTTGTGGGCAGTAAAATGCTGGAGGAACTTGAAGGTGAACCACCAGAGTTGTCCCACGCAGTATGTGGGTCATTGCCTATTAATAGACAAGGCTGCGGCTGATCAGAGTGAAGGTGCTCGTTCTGGCTGTGTTCTCGTGTAACACGTCAAATTTCTTATCAGACAGTAAAAAGACAAGCTTGTTCTGTAATTGTGGGGAAAGTGCTGAAGTGAATGAAGCAAGTAAACTTGGATGAACTGGGCTGGATGTTTGGGTGGGTTTGTGTACTCGTGTTGTCCAATACTGTAGATTTGGGATTTTGGTTGGAACTCCCGGGATGGTCAGGAAGCCTAGAAGGACTTGGACTACACCAGATATCGTGAGCCATGCTTTGGCTATTCTAAAATGAATGACAGTAGTTTGGCGCATACGATTAGTGCAGAGACTTTGGGATTTTTGTTGCACTCTAACGTCGCATTAGGTGGCCTCCAGCATCCTCTTCCAAATGAAAGGAACGCTAACCTTTGATTAATAGCTTTAAAATGAAAAAAAGCTGTGTTTTAAGTTAAAGTTTAAGTTAGTGTTAGATTGTGTGTCTAAAATAAAATGAACCACCAACTTTTAATTTTATGTTAGAAGTAACTGAGCTGAACCAACGGAATAATAATTAAAAAAAATAAGAAAAACATCTGAACTATTACCTGACTTAAAATTCTGTAAAATAAGAAAATCTAGCACCCGCTAGTTTTGGTCTAAGTATCAGATGGGCATAATCAAGATTGAAATACCACCACATACTGCAGCAACATATGTCTGGAGAGATATAATCTAGTTAGATCTCTCGCCCCCCCCGCCCCCCTCTCTCTCTCTCTCTCTCTCAGCTGGGCTGCACTGATTAGAAGTGTTCTGCTGATACCTTCACCCGGAGATCCTTCTGTTGCCCTCTCCAACCAACAGTTAATAACATCCAGGTGTTCTTTTTCAACACACTGCCGGAGGACCCGTCTCTGGGAGAGGAGGGGGGGAGAAAATCTGTGTAGGCAGAGGTTTTTTATTCCACCTTTTTTTCTTATTAAGGTGAGGAAGAGAGGCGGCAGAAAGAAAAAAAAAAATGCTCCGCTTCAGCGGAAAACCTCCGGTGCCAGAGCTGCAGGTGCAATCAGCGCTGTGCTAAAACCTTTTAATTAACTCCATCTATCATCATTAGACAAATAGTCAGCCAACAGTCTCACCGTTAACTCTTAGAGAGCGATGCGAGGAGAGAAGTAAATGATGCTCCTCTCTGCTCTGCAGCGGCGGCGGCGGCGGCGGCTCTGCTTCACCATGCTCAGTCACCGCAGAGTCGCTAAGAAAACACATCAGTCTAAATCAGGCCCAGTTAATCAGCGGGCAACTGCTGGCTGCCATCCTGCGACGGGCCCGACTGGAAACTAAGCTACGGCTAATGCCTGCTGATGCATGGCATGGCTGCCGACTAATTATTATAGTTTGCCGCATTTAAATGAGATTGACCTTTGGTTGGGGATATCTGTCACGCAGCCGCTGCCGGAATTATTGCAGCTATATTGGTCCCGAGCATTGTGTGACTTTGGTTGTTTGGTTTCACTTACAGCCGTAAGAGGACGTCAGAACACATTTGCCCTTTTTTTCCTTTTTTTCTTTGCGTTTCTTTGAGTCGTTAGTCATGCAGCTTTAAGGGATTTGCGTGGAAAAGAGAATCTTGCTTGTGGTGTTGAGGCAGCACTGCAGACTTGAGTAACTTTGACCTCGGTCATTGATTCGTGGACATTTCGAGATGGAGAACATTCTGTCAAAGGGTGTAAAAATAAATAAATAAATAAATAAATAAAACAAAACCTATGTATATGTGCTTGTTTAATGGCTTGAACATTGGAACAGTGGAGGGTGTGGGTGGTGAAGGTCCACAGCTGGGTTTTGTATTTTCAGCCCTAATGACGACCACAAATCGTTACCGTTATATAAAATACTACATGGTAATGCTCTGCTATTCATCACGAGACAAAGCAAAAATGCACTGCAAGTAGATTCCTTCCCTTTGGTAAACTGTGCTTCTTCAGTCCCTGTTTACACTTTGTGTGATATTGATTTTTTTTTTTACATATTTCGTCTTGTGCATGAGAAATTTGCAGAAAGTTGGATCATGGCAAAGTATCACTTCAACACACAATACCAATAATGAGGGCTGCACCAAAACCAGATTGAGTTGTGTACCAATAGTTACATTCCAGTAGTCGGCAATACCGATATTGACTATATAATAAGGTCATTACACATTATAGAATTACTTTGATGATGTTCTGCTACTTGGACAACATTCCTCAGCATGTGTTTCTAGAACAGAGCAACTGTCTCACGTTTCACTGCAGTGCAAACACAAATTTAACACAAACATTGTCATATAAATACACATACAACTGGTATTGGTGTCATGGTATCGGCATGTATTTTACAAGTACGACCAGAAAGCTCAACCCTGGTATTGGTGCATCCCTACTAGATACGTAAGATAAGTTCCTAACAATAAGTCATGTTTGTGGAGAACACTGGAGGTTGACTCAGCACTTTGACCAACTCCTGCTTCCAGAGGGGCATCCTTGCTTATTCACGAGCTTTGACTTAAGGCTTGATTACAGACAACACAGTACCTCTGCAACTAGAAACCTGTTCGATTTGGCTGCCAAGAGGAAGTAATATAAATCATTTAGTCCCTCGACGGTAGCTGGAGGTTTCGAGTTAGTGCGTTGTGCTGAAAATCCAACAGAATGTGGGAATTGTAAATGTTTCCGATAAAACATCTGCAAACCAGAAACACCGCAGCTCGCTGATGTTTCAAGCACGAGTTCCAAACTACATTTTGCTGCTCGGCCGTGCGCCTGCGGGTGAGGTCATCACCGCTCGTGCTGAACAGTCATGAATCCAGTCGTCCCTTCTGAAGGCTCAGAGGCGGAGCAGCATCTGCAAACTCATTACACCGTTTCTGCCCCTCCATCACAATCACCCTTCACCGTGTTTCATAGCGCATTCCATTCAGCAAAGCGGCGTGCCGCATTTATTCCACTGGAGTCATGAAGCGTAATTATAGTATTGTGCCGTCAGCGATTGTAAAACAATGACAAGAAAATGAGGACTGTGAGAGCAGCCAGTGGGAGACAGTGAGAAGGCACATGTTCCTTCCTGCGTGTGTGTGTGTGTGTGTGTGAGAGAGAGAGAGAGAGAGAGAGAGAGAGAGAGAGACATTGTGCCACTGCTGGTATTTTGCTCAGGAAGACGGGAAACGTCATGGACTAATATTGACGTCTTGTGTTCGACCAGCTAATTTGTGCAGACGAGGTCGATCTCTGCTCCTCTGTTGGTATCTACATAATTCTCACACCTTGGGGTGCCGGCAAGAGGCACGACTGAAGTCATGAAATAATTATTAGCTGTTTTGAAGAGGATTTTCTTTTTTCCCAGACTCACTCCTTCTGTCACTATCGGCTGCTCTGCTCCGATGACCGATGAGTCTTTTTCTTTTTTATCTTAACGACCGCATTGATTTGGAAAAACAAACGAAAAACTGGATTGAAACTTGGCTTTGCATCAAAGTTGTAAACCCATTTGAGTTTCTTTTTGTTGTTCTTGCTGAACAGTTTTGTCAAATAAGTGCTGACACGAATAATGTGTCAGCCATGTCCTTTACTGTGCATCCTGTCATGGTTAGAGTTTTTAAGTTGGAATTGTTCCTATGGTCCATTTCCTTTTTTTTCTTCTCTGTCGCAAAGAAAGTCTTTCTGCTGATTACCGAGTCATGTCAGCATATCACTAGCGGCTGGTAGCGTTAGCATAATAAAGTCCTGCACTATATGTTCATGCTGATTTGATGGACCCGCACCTGAGTTGCACTTTATTTCGTCAACTTGTCACAAAGTTTGTTTTAACTTGGCTTTCGCTTGAATTCGCATCTCTGCACCTGGTTTGCCTTGACAGCTGGAGAAATTGTCCACCAAAGGGCAGAGGGTAATGTGAACTGTCACAGAAGGGAGGTGGTGATAATGCCCTGCACCCGCTCTGGTGGAACTGATCCTCTGAACAAATGCTGCCATGGAATGTCACTGCCTCTTGTAACTGATGTGCATCTTAATTTAAAGCTGTTAAATTTTTAGGATGACCTGCTGAATTATTTATATGTTAATTTATTTACATAAAGAGGGAAGAAAGTCATTTTACTTTTGAACGTACATGAAATTCAGATCTTCAAATCTTTATCATCATCATCATTATCATCATCATCGTCATCATCATCATCATCATCATTATCATCATCAACAACAACAACAACCAGAACAGGATCCACTCGTGATATTAAAATTAGATTTTGACCCATTTGAATTGACAAAAAAAAGTTGTCCGCTTATATTTCATTTTTAAAGACCATATTTATTTTATTTTTTAATGCCGTTAAATTTGCTAAAGCATGCGGTGAATGCTGCCCAACCAATCAAGTTTAGCTTCCGTACATTGTCCAGCTAAGCAAATAGGAGGAATAAATATTCTCGGTGCAACTGCTAAAGTAAACTGCGAACAGAGGCAAAAAAAAATATTTTCGTCCTGACCTAATTTAATTTAAAAAAATAAAGAATGTACTTGCTGCAGCATTAAAATCTATGCTTTAAAATTTGCCTCATGGTACAAAAATGAGAAAGTCCTGGTTCAGCACACAGGGCTAAGGCTTTGATGCTCGGTGCATGCAAGAAAATAAAAAAAAAATAAAAATAAAGCTTTGATGCTTCTTTTATGACCTTATTCACCTTTTTAACCCAATATTCAACATTGAAACGCGCTAAATCAAAGAATGTACTCTTAACAAATCGTCCGTGAGGCATTTCTAATACCTTTTTTTGAAGATCCTTTTACAGCCTGCTTCAGCGTGTATGTGGACCTTGCACTCACCTTGCAATGTTTCCATAATTTCAGGGAGTTCAGTCACTGGAAGGTGAACAGTTTGGCAACAGAGAAGAGAGACTTCCTCAAAGCTCCGCTGCCCTTAGCGCCAGAGTTCCTCCGCAACCTGCGCTTGCTGGGGCGCCGGCCAACCCTGCAGCAGATCAACGAAAACCTCATCAAGAAGTACGGGACCCACTTCCTGGTGTCGGCTACCTTGGGAGGTAAGGAAGGACTTGCAAATGACACGCTGGCCTTTAATCTGGAGGGGGGAGTGGAGGGGGAGATGAGTTTCCACAGGAGCAGAGCCAAAAAACAGAGGAGCTGCTCATTACAGCAGCTCCCGGTAAAAGAAGAGTGTGTCTCATCCTGCACTCTGGTCGAAGTGGGGAGTGCGAAGGATCTCGAGCAGGGGAGGGCAAACGTTGTGACTGGTGGGGCCACAATGGGTTCTCAAATTTGACAGAGGGGCTGGAGCAGCAGCAGATGCGTGGGGTGTTTTGGTGACTCACCTCATAGGAGAAAAAATATATTATATAGGGATCATAAATATAAGGATATGTTGAAAACCTGTGGTCTATTGAAAATTAACAAAAGTGTTCATACAGTATATATATGTATATATATATATATATATATACATATATATATATATATATATATATATATATATATATATATATATATATATATATATATATATATATATATATATATATATGCGTATAGCCAGCCCTATTAAAAAGCTTAGTGGGCCGCATACCATGCCTGATCTACAATGTCGGGAGCTGAAATGTCACGCAAAAAAGCAGCTGTGGCAACAATAACACACCTTTGCACCTGTGGTGCTGAGCAGCGAGTGCCTCCCCGCCCCCAACCAACCAACACGACACCCCCCATTTCCCCCAAACCCCCCTTGATAAGCACCACAAAAGCGCTGCGAGAGCTCCACCAGGCAGACGAGGGATTAGATTGACCTATTTCTTCATGTGCCTCCATCTATTGGTTTTCTTTAAAGCAGCAGCCTGCAACCAGAGGAGTAACTCACGGTAACAAGACCAGCAGCAGGTATCGATTGCACGGGCCCCACAAAAAAAAAATATATAAAAAATAAAATAAAAACAACAACAAACAAACAAAAAAACAAAAAACAAGTGAGAAGTGGCGCCGACCTATTGATATTGATATGCTGCTCATCCCGGGCCATCACACACAGCAGCAGTGGCCCAGGTGTATGAGGGCATTTACACATCCAGCAGTTACCTTTTATTTATTTTTTTTATTATTTTTTTATGATGTGACTTGTAGAAAATTGATAGCGTGTATTAACATTTCAGCAACTAAGCACCTCTTTCACAGCAGTCTGGCAGAGATTTAAAAGGCCAAGTTGCTCAGATCCGTCAAACCGGGTGACTTACAGCCAAGCAGTCTCCAGCGCTGCACATTCACCACCGATTGGACACATAATGGAATTTAAAGGATGACAAAATGCAAGACACCTCTGCAGCTTGTGAAGCACGCAATGTGGGCTACACTCTTTTAAAAAGTCTCCTTTAGAAACTCCTGCAACAGTCTCTCTGATTTGTTATGGACTTATGTATTTATTCTGCACTGATGCCTCATTTTGGTGCCATTTGTCTCTAAATGGGTGCGCCGAGGCATATTTGAGTCAGACAGGGTCAGGACAGATGCAGTGGCAGACTGGTATTTTCCACCATATGTAATTAACGGCCTTGGCTAAATGTGCCTTGCCTGTCTGCATACTGATGAGACTGTGCTTCCATGAGTTCAGACAGTTTTCATTTCCTTCTCTTTTCTGCCCGGATTGAATCTTTTGTCCTCGTCTTCTCTCACCTTTCTACCTCCCAGCCCTCCAGGGTTGCTTATGCGCAGCTTTGAGGTGTAGTTGGTGGTTAATGATGAATAAAATATTGACCAATTTCAAAATATCTGAATCAGTCAGTCATAAGTTGGGACGCTGGGGGGAAAAAATATGCTTTTCAGTGTTTATTAAGATCAAGGTTTGGTCATCATGGTAAAATTCTTAATAACCAAACGTGGTGAAGCAACTGATTTACAGTGATATTTTAGCTCTGGCTACAATGTGCTGTTAGAGTGTTCTGACAATCACAAGCCAAAAGCCACTTATTTTCACTTTTGATATAATATTGATTTTGCAGGCATGACTGTTGGCCAATACCAATATTGATCTGATTCAATATCAGCATGACTCATACATATTACATTTATTACTTATTTTGTAATGTTTAATGTTAGAAAAGGTTTGACCGAGCCATTATGTCATAACATATCCCACTCGTGTACGACCGAATCACGGAGAAGTTGAGCCAGGATAACCGAGATATCATCGTGAGGATGTGCACATTACCATAACATTGTTGAGGCCCCATCACATCGTGATCAAACCGATTGACAACAATATTCACTTCAATATTAGATTTGGTTTCTAAACTAACAAACGTTAGCTCAAAATGTCTTTCACTTTAACTTTCATCAGAGTCAGACTTGTTGCTACTGTTCTCACATTGCTTTTGAATGAGATGCATGCCACCATGCAGAGCATTCATGGAATGACTGAACAGACAACAAAAGACTAGTGAGCATGTATTTCTCCCTGATGTGTTTTGTGTCGTGCTTTTACAAGAAAATGATTCATTATTTGAATCTGTCTGTTGTTGCTGGAGCTGAGACAACAGCACAGTGCCTGAGTGCCTAAATGCTAATGGGACTATCTTGATGTTACCGGCTCACAAGCATTGTGTGCTGATTTAAAATGCACACGGTAAGCAATCAGTTGCTTAGGTCGTTTGATCTTTTAGGCCTTAGAGAAAGGACAGGCTCACAATATCCGATATATCCGTAGAACTGTGGCCCTTTCAACGCCTGAATATCACCAGACTTACTAGCGATGAGCTTGTCCAAAATGAATCATGAGTCATTTTTTCTGCTCACTAACTAGCACACTATTGTGTGTAGTTGTTGATATTTTCCTCTTTCTTCACAATAAAATGTATGTGTCTCAAATTACCTGTATATATTAGTGGAAACTGGAAGTGGGTGGACCTTGTGTGTTAAATGCATTTCTACACACTTTGGGTAATAGTTTCTCCTCACTTACACTGTGAGTAAGACTGTCTACTAAAGTAGTAGTCTGACTGAAAACCCAACGTAGCCACAAAAGAAATTTCAAATTTATAGCAACTAATTAGATTATATCCTTCTTTGCCTGAAAAATATATAAAGTTCCAATGTGTACTGCTTGCTGAAAGTGTCACCGGGTCTACAACTGACCCTTCATCCACAGGGGAGGAGTCTCTGACCATCTTCCTGGACAAGCAGAAGCTGAACAAGAAGTCGGAGGGCAGCAGCAACAGCTCAGTGGTGTCTCTGGAGCTGCTGCATCAACTGGCCGCTTCCTACTTCACGGACCGTGAAAGCACCCTTAGGCGCCTGCACCACCTCCAAATTGCCACCTCTGCTATCAAGGTAATGTCGAGGTGCATGCAAGTTGCGAGATGCCAAATCTTAAATATGAGCACAGCCCAATATTTGCTTTCAGGCAGTGTTGGGAAATGTCCATTTCACCTCAGAGCAAATTCCCTGTTTTTCTTTTGGGTTTTTTTCCAGCAGCATGTTGACATGTGTTTTGCAGTCCTGCGCCTCCACAAACAGCCACCCATCTTGACCGACATGTGAACATTAGCTCTCGCATAAAAATGTCCCTTTAGGACGTATTGCTCCGTGCCGCACCTTTAACAAATAGGTCTACTCGCTCTCAAGGTATACATTCGAGGCACATCATCCCTCAAACGCTGTGGATATGAGGAGAGAGATTTTTTTTTTTTTTTTTAAACAAGCTCACCTGAATTTAAAGCAACTCATCCCACAGAGACTAACATACAGTAAATGTCACATTCCTTAGTAGTACTCATGGGAAAAATAGGTTTATGCATAGTGTCCCCTTTCCTTAATGCCATCTGGATTAAGCCCGACAGTGATGCATTCACACCTGGCGATGATCATTCTTGTAAGTTATCCTTTTTTCCACACAAATGGATTACTGGAGCTAATTGAGCATCTGTATCTAAAAACTTTACATTTGTTATATGGACAATCAACACCTGACTCATCCATCTATTCCATATGTAGAATCATAGTTGTGCCAAAACCTAAGGCAGTTAGTAATAGTAAGTAGAAAGTCCTTCCCTTCTCTCCACTGATTGTTAAATAAATGTTTTTTTCTTTTTGAAGATACCCAAACACGCAGTGAATCAGCATAAAATCTCATAATGTCATCCTCCTAGTTTTGATCAGTCTTTCATTTCCTTGACTTGAAATTTCTTTTCTTGACATGGCCAAGCGATTCATTTCTCACATGGGAACATTCCATTCCTGTGGCAGCAGGTGTGTGGGTGGCTGGACTGTGCCAATCCAAAGATGATGCGCAGATATGATCTGGCTTTTATGAGTCATTGCTAGGTGTCAGCTTTGTCTTTACCTC
Source organism: Nelusetta ayraudi (assembly GCF_046127955.1). Taxonomy (NCBI): domain Eukaryota; kingdom Metazoa; phylum Chordata; class Actinopteri; order Tetraodontiformes; family Monacanthidae; genus Nelusetta; species Nelusetta ayraudi. Next base: position 2,801,455 of record NW_027466083.1, read on the forward strand.
ATATAAAGTGGATACTCGTACGTTTGTTTAAAGTGTGGCTCTGCAACAATACTGATTATACAAAAACCTACTCTCAGAATTTGTCTATATCTCCCAAACCTGAGGCCATGGACCTCAGCCGGGAAGCAGTGTATTTCCCCATCCTGGTCGGAAGGGAAGTCCTAACTCAAACGGAGGAGTTCAAGTCTCTCGTTCCCAAGTGAGGGTGTTAATAGGGGTATTTCTGGCATGGCCAATCAGACGGAGGCCCCTGGGGCCGACCCTGGACATGCTAGAGAGAACGTCTTGGGGTGATGTCTGGAGGTAGGGCGGTCCAACCTTCCCTGCTAAAGACACTGGACTGACACCACTACTGTGGAAGACAATTTAATGCTTGGCTCGAACTTGATCATTTTAAATTGCTGTATGTATCTGATGCTGCTGTGTATGTAGGAAAATTCAATAAAAAAAAGATATAAACAAAAATAAAATAGGTGGTTAATTGGATAAAATGGTATAGAATATTGGAAAACAACAAGGAAGCCCCCCTGAGAAGAATTAAAATTAAAATTGATTTAACGAAAGGCAAGTTGAATAGCCTTGCAGTTGAGCTACAGAGAGTTGAAGCTACAACTGGACAATCTTGCTGCGACTCAACTGTCAAAAAAAGTAAAGTACTTAAAAGTACCAGCTTAAGAACTTTAACATCAATAAAAAAAATATTTTTATATTTTTTTTTTTCTTTGCTTACTGAAGCCTGATGACTGCATCTCTTTATTTAAAGCTCTCATTTGGCCTCTGAGACACATTATCTGCTATGCATGAATTAATAATGAGCTGTAGGGAGAGGCTAACGAGCGACCGTCGCGTGGAACGCAATCCATTATCCTGTGCGAGGCAGTCAACAATTGTAGATAAGTAAATGGTTGACCATTAAGATCTCTTTTATGCACCAGTTAGTCCATTCTCTATGTGTCCGAGCAGATTCTGTGAAATGCAGGCTGTGCACATTCAGCACACACCACTGCTCATTCTTGTTTAACAGCATGTCTTCAGTCTAAACATCCACAGATGGCTGGAAAAATTTGAAAGAATCTGGTTTGGTCTCACCACTTTGAACAGGTCTCAGTAACGACGAGTGAAGAAAGTTTTTATTCATTAATTTATCAAGCTTTTAAGCAGGGAAGATGGCTACTAATTGTGATGCAGTGATGCCTCACCCACATTTTAAAAATGTCAGCAGAGGCGTTACTATGATAAGCAGCTCTCCTGCTTACGTAGAAAGTGAAGCAAAATCCAAAGAGCTCCTTTCAGCCCAGCACAACACTGAAAACACCAGCACAAAATTGACTTGGAACTTGATGTGTTAGTTGGCATGCCAGTAACACAAAAAGAGTTAGTTAAATATGTGAAAAAGTCAGTTATACATAATAGGACCCCTTTATATGTTTGAAAGCACGCTGGTGTCAGAAGTGATCTTTCATCAGAGGTGTATCCTGCATTACTATTTAATTGTGGGCCGTGCGTTTAGGGGCCGTGTGTTCAGCTGCACTTTTGTAAAGGCGTTCAGATGGAACTCTTCGGTGTCAGTAATGTAATATTAAAGTTGGAGGTGGGGAATTAAGGGTATTTTTAAACCTGGATCTCCATCTTTACACACTTTGCTAAGTGAATGATTCATGCTTCCAGAAAATTTATGGTGCAGTGAAGTGAAGACTGTTTGAAGTGAAGGCTTTTTCTATTAATTTTAGATATTGAATATTGGTACCTTGGAGTTGTTTTTTCTCACCATGCAAGGTCTGTTTAACAGTTTAACAATAGGTAGGTGACATTATGCAAAGTGTGAGGCTATGGGAAATCAAACTTCTGTGGAACAAGCCAGGGCGCAAGATAAAGAGGAAAAGTGAATGATTCGAATTTTACCTTATATTTTAAAATGTATATATACTCCTGCAATCTCAGGAAGAAAACAATTGTGTGCATATATTAGGTCTTAATGCTAAATTATCATTTAATAGTATGGTAATACAAAAACATGGTTGATTAAGGGATGTCAATGGACAATTTATTTTCATGTAATTATTTATATTAATGTTTTTAGCTTAGAAATATACATGAATATATTTATACATATTACTAATATATGGAAAATGGTTCATAACATTTTCCTGTGCAGAATCCTCGAGCTTCTACCAAATTCTTAATAGACAGAGAAACCTGGATTTTGCTTTTGCCACAAAGCCCCACCACCTGTCAGCAGCAAGGACATGCCAATAACTTTTCACAAACTCTGTTTAGGAAAATAAACCCTTTCGTCTCCCCAGACTGCCCCTTACCGCATGTTTGTCTGAAGCTTCACTTTCTTGAAGAAAGTTCTACAGCAGTGTGCTCCAGCCTCCGGCAGTCAAGGCAGGAGATATTAATGTCATCCAAAGAACTTAGTGCATTCATGTCCTCAACCTCTTTGTTGCTTCTCACAGTCTTGCAGATCATCTTTATCAATTGCATACCTTACAGTAACCAAGGTGAACACCATAATTGTGTTAAGTTTTGTACAATATAAGCAGAGTAACATTTATCGACTGCATCTTCTACTATCTTCATGACAGTTATGTGTTAATGTATTTATTCCCTGCTGCTAACAGTGCCAGGTGACACTGTTGAATTTTCAGATTTTTTCGTCGGTCTCACCTATTAGTGACTGCTGGCTGGTGGTATGCCTTCCTGTGAAATCTTAAACTCCATGCTTAAATAATAATATTATTCTCTTGTTGCAATTTGTTATTTCAGACAAAGCCAAAATGGTAGCTTACGTTCAGTGATGGGCCAGATTGAGCTAAAAATAGTGCATTTGTAGCAATAATGTATTACAATCTTGACATTTAGGGAGTTCATTCCTCCATCAACTCAAGATGAAACTTGGGTGGAAGCACTGTTGTTACCTGCCCACTTGTCAGCATCACACTACCTGCTTGTCTGACCTGCCCTTGATGAGCTTGATGAGATTAAGTCTTCAAAATCTTACAAAAATCTGTATACCTCGTCCACAGTCTTCTTCGTTGGTTTATCTGAAAACTTGAGCAGTCACAATACAATTGAAACGCGCTGTCAGGCAGCTGGATTGTCCACACCAGGGTTCCTTAGAAATATGGCGGTGCAAGATGGCAGCGAACTGGGAGCAAGATCCTTGACCTATGTATATTGTTAAATATAAATAAGAACTGTTGTATGGGTAGGAAGACCAAATTACTTTGATTGTACTGCGATTCCACTTTTACTAATGTATTTACTGGACCTTTAACTTTAAAAAACATTACATCTGCCATGGATGGTGATGTTAGAGGCCCTCTTTGTGTGTGTATTTGCTGATCCAGCGCTCGTTACACAGTGGGGAGCTGTAGATGTGTAGGTGGTCTGTTTGTTATGGTGTGCATGCAGTACGAAGGTCGCAAATGGTCCCCCCTGACCTTGACAGTAGCGAAACAGAGGTCCCAAAGCATTGCTGAAATACTCTTGTTGATGTACTCTGTGTCGCCAACACAGGGCGTCGCAAGCTCAGTGTCATTCTCTTCTCTGTTCTCCACTTCAAATTCTAAAGAGCTCTTTCATGCCAAAAACCTCTCAGGCTAGCAAACAGAATGCACAACAAACATTTACATTTTTACTTTGATTTCAAAACCTGTTGTGTTGCTGTCACTACCCTGTAGAATTCTTCATAGAAACTCACCACTTGTAATGTGTAAATGCAAATAAATAAATGAAATGAAAAAAAGCAACAACATAAAAATCAAACATGTTGTTAAGCATTCGCTGTTCACATCACAATCACATTAGACAACCACAACGGACCAGGAGAAGTGTTGCAGCACCAGTTTTCACCTCAAGCATACAAGGCTTCTATATTTATCTAGAGGCCAATGAATTATATGTAAATATCACTATAATTAAAATCAGACCACCACATTTGTTATAATGGATTTGAGTTTAATCCTGATTTGTTTTCTCTGTTTAACACATTGTCATCAGTCTCCAGCTCAAACTCATTGCAAAAGGCCGACTTTCAAACTGCTGCGCATTAGAACAAGTCAATCACTTTTTTTCACTCTGCCCCCTTTTGCTCTGTACATATACTATAAATAGAAATGAAAAAAAAAGTTGAGTGTTTATTTTTTTTTTTTTTTTGCCCCAGTTATCTAATCTGCTGGAACTGCTTGGATGAAGCACACTTACGCTGTTTTTGAAAGTTAAACTCTTCATTAATAATAAATAAAGATGTTTTCCAAACTGGAGCTTTGATTACTTCTTATTAAGTTATGTATTATTGATCTTGTAAGCTAAGTAAAAAAAATAATAAGTTAAATTATCCTGGCTAGTAGGCCAGTTCCTCAGCCAGAACTCCACCTCTCTTTATGGAAGAAGGGTTACAATAAGATAACCCAACAACTTGGCGAAACACCAAGTGATTGAAGACAATTCCCTGCTATCCAAAGGCCCTCTGGCGAGACTCTCAACTTCTCAGCAAGGCACTTGAGCTCCATTCGCTGTGGTCTGCTGCTCACAGACTCATGCTGTCTACCGTGTAAAATCAGATATGTTAGTAAAAGAATTAGTCATCCAAAATAATAATAATAAAAAAAACAAGAACTGCTCAACAAGTAGTGTCTCCCAGAGAGCAACGTCATTAGTTCACCCTGATTTATGGCAGCTGAATTGAATGCCTACAAAGTCACAAAGCTCCAGTCGTTCCTCCCTCTGACAAAACACGTCTCTTGAAACGCTGATAGGCAGATAAACAGTTGCTGTCTTTTGTCTGCAAAGTTGCGCAGTAGCTGTAATTTTTAGTTGACAGTTTCGACTGGCGTCTGAAGTCTTCCTCAGAGGTGCTGCCTGACAGCTGCTGTCATGTCAACAGCTGTTTTGAGCCCGCGTGGCCGGCCTGAAAGACCTGATGTGTCTGGCAGGTCGGCTCCGGAGAGATTCCCATGAGTGTGAGAGCATGTGTGCTCCCTCGTCCCTGCTGATGGGGCGGCTGATGCGTTTTCAAATATCTACGGCCTCCCTGATCCAGCGCTTTAGTTTGTTTATCGCCGATCCTAGTGACTATAGTGACTTCTTCCCAATCCAGGATGTGGTTGTTTCTTTGGCAGCGGTCTGAAATGAAAAACAAGACCACGAAATGGAAAATGTCACCTCACAACAACAAAGTTCTGGGTTAGAGTTGGCATGTTCTCCCTGTGTCAGCATGGGTTCTTGAAAGGTTCTTCGGTTTCCTCCTACAGTCCAGAATTTTTATGGACTCATGTGAGGCAGATCAGGAATTCTAAATTGGCTGTAGCTGTGAATATACAGTAGCTTGGATCGGCTCGAGCGACCCCTGTGACCCTGAGCGCAGGAGAGGCAGCAGTAGACATTAGACAAAGGTGCAAAACACACACAAACAGGAGAAAGTATATCATCATCATTTAAATTATATTTCTAAATGAGTGTCTCTTTTGTGAACCACCTGCTGGGATGTGTTTTGCCTGGTTGACTCATCGCCCAGGAGTAACGGACACTGAGTGGGACGCACTTGACCCGGGTCCACGGATACCTCTGAGCTCACTTTCTCCGCAGTGCTGAGTGGTGGGTGGAGACATTATGCATTAGCTTAACCTCCTTGACTGAGGAGGTAAAGCTAATGATTTTTTTCTATTAATATTATTGTTAATATTATAATTACTTATTTTTACCATTCTGTGGACTGCTTTTTTCTTCTTTGACATTAAATGGAGACGACTGCTCAGAACTTACTGTGACCTCGTTTAGTGTGATGCACAGAGACGCAGAGTAGCTTCAGAGCAGCACAGTGGTTGTCAAAAGCAGAATCCAACAGGGAACCGCAATCAAACACTTCCTCAAAAAAAATTTAAAAAATGAAATAATGCCTCCCTGCCTTGAAAGTGAGGATGATAACTGGCAATAAAAAGACTCAATGAAATAGAGTACAGCAATAGAATTACAGTGCTGATGTCTCATGTTCCTCTTTTTGGTGTTAGTGGTTGAAGATGAACTCCTTGGCCACTTGATTGGGTACACACATCTAGTGCCAGGGACCAAAGCAAGTGTCAAGTGAATGCATAGTTGTTGGCACTAATGTGCTGCTCTCATAACTGCTGATCTACTGGTTGACGTTTTTTATGAAATCGCAACCATCTCTCGGCTTTACGGAGAATTATGCGAAAAAAGCAGAATCATCCACACATTCATCCATGTGAGGAATAAAATGCCTTGTTGATGTCAGAGGTCAGAGTGGGCAGGCTGGCTGGTTCTGCAGAACACACAACACAGAATTACCAACCTTGAAACTCATTGCCTGCCCCATTCTTAAGCTCCCTTTGAACAAGCTGTCTTCATGTCATGTCTTGCGCTTGTCAAGCAAGTTGTGTTCGCCGCCTGCCGTCTGCATGCTGACAGGCACTGAGCTGCTGCCACTTGATCGGTTGATTAGCTATTTGTCATAACAAGCAATGAACACTGTTACAACCAGCTCGTGATTTTAAAAAGGGAAAAGTTGTAACATAAAAATAGTTTGAGGGTAAAAGAAGAAAATATACTTTATTATCCCGAACAAAAAAAGGCGAGGCAAAATTGCAACTTAGGGTGAACAGTTGGTGCTGTTAAATCAATAAAGAAGGATAACGATAAGAGACTCTTCAAAAACAAGAGCTATGTATCTAAACGGAAAATGTCAAAACGGGAACAGAAAACCTTGCTATATAATCTATAAACAAAAACACAGAAACAGCACCTCTAAGTCTGAAAAACTCTAACATAAAAGGCACTATCCGAAACAAGTTTATCTCAAAAACCAAAAGAAATAGAAAACAAATCTAGCCCTTGGCCGCTCCGAGGTAGTTTCGCTAACAAAGAATCTTGGGAGCACGAGTTCACGAGGCATTCTGTCGAATGTTCAGTCGTGCCGAGGACAAGAGGAATGGCTGCCTAAGTACGGGGCTGTCCCGTGATTGGTCGCTTGCGAGTGGATGAGCGGCAGACTGCAGGCAGGCTTGAGGGGAGGAAGCGGGACCGAGCATACCAATCGAACTTGGCGGGACAGCAGGCAGGGCAGCAGTGCACCAATCAGTGGATGGCGATCCGGTGGCCGTAACAAACAGTTTACCTGAAAAGTGGTCAGTGATTCATGTGTGTGTTTGATGGCCTCATATAACAGCAGAATAGCAGTGAAATGGTTTCCACTGTGCACATAGTTCACTTGTATATATTGCATAGCATAGTTGCCTTTATTGAGAAAACGAAACACAAAGTGTTCCAAAACCTCCCCCCAAAAAAGAGATGGCCCTGGGTATCAATCTGGCTTTATTGTTCCAAAGTGGCACCGACGTTCCGGTGGCACTTTAAATCTTGAGCAAACAAGGAGAAAAGGTGCCGCCGGTGTTTCATCTACCATGAGATCAATACACATTTGGTTGCGCAATAAAGGAACTGCTGTGTTTGTGTTTATGATGATGACTAAATGGACAATCAGGGATGTGATGCATCTCTCTCTCTCTCTCTCACACACACACACACACACACACACACAAACTGCTGTTTAACAGAATAGGGGTTCAGACAGGTGCATTAATAGTGAGGCTGGTACAATGTCGATAATAGTGTTTTCATTTACACAACCTCTTAAAATGCACACTTTTGCGGCGCTATTTCAGCAGTTACATTAATGTGCCGGGACAGACAAGCACTTTGTGGATTTTATTAATATTGGATGCCGAGCTGGAGGATGATTTGTCCAGACTGGAGGCTGGAGCGGAGTGGATGGGCAGAGGCTGGCTGGGTGGCAGAGGTGCTGACCGGGAACAGACAGGCCGGGAGTCAGGCCTGACAGGAGGGGAAGCTGTGGGGCAATTTAGTGCAGCATGAGGGACGTGAACACAAAGGAAATGAGGATTACCACAAGGCCCAGAAATAACAGCACTACACAGATTAAGTCACAAGGGAGCAGCGACAGAGAGCCGCTCAGAGTGGAGCAGCGACCAAACAGGCGGCGGTGGAGGAGAAGCGAGGTTGAGCTGATCTGAGGGGGCCAGGTGAGCAGCTGTGGCTAAGTCTCCCTCTGCTTCCTGGAAGCGCTCCCTCAGCGGCTCACTCGACATGATGGGACTTCGGCCGTCTGCTCTCAGTAAATCCACCATCCATTTCTCTAAGAAGTGGAACACAGCAGGAGAGGCTCGTGAGAATGCGTCGTTCTCTTCTGGTCCTCTGATGTATTTAAGTGGCGAAAGATGAGAAGTGCATTACGACGACTGACTGCACTGAAGTGCGGATGTGAATGAGCAATGAGCGGATCCTTTTCAAGTGTCATCTGATCTTTCATATTCAGTGCCATGTCCGATTTCCCTCCCGTTTTTGGAAAGAAAAAAAAAACCTGCTAAGCATTGTTATATTACATTAGATTGTTGATACTAAAGTCTCACAGAATCTTCTTCAATCTTTGTGTGGACAGAATCCAGGATGTCACCATGATTCGTTTTGGTGACATTTGATGACTGGTTGAAAATCCTTTTTCAGTTGCAACCGTAGAGACACAGAGAGGGGCCACTCTGTGTTTGCTTCTCTTCATGTGTGCGCTTGGAACATAAAAGTCTGGCTTTACCATTTCAGAAGAACCCTGATGTTTGGGTTCAGGCACCCACGACAACCTCTGCAGCTTTCCTTCGAACACAAAAGGAGTTTGAAAATAAAATTTGGTCTAAAGAAAAGAAAAGAAAAACACATGTACGTGCCACGAGTGAATATTGTGTGTGTGGGCAGAAAGTAAACGAGGTTGAACGATCTGCTCAGCAGAGGGCTCTTGGGAGTTGAAACAAAGGCAAGAGAGCAGAGGAGGCGGCTCTCAGGTGGATTGTCAGCGCAGCTCCTTTCACGAGGAACAAAAAGGACAAAACTCACAGTTCTGATGTTTTTCTTTCTGCAGAGAAATAAACAAACAATGCAAAATATCAGACTCTACATCACCACAGTCACTGACGATGTTTCTGGTCCAGTCTGTTACAAAGTAAGTTGGAAAAGCACCCAAATTATTTTTAAAAGAAAGAAATAGTAAAACATACTGGCATTATTGCTTCTTCAGCTGAAATTAGACATTTTCTTGTTTTCACAACCTGAAAATAAGAATTTCAAGTTAAGCTTCATGAATGTTTATTAAGCAAACAAAACCATATAGCAACCATGTTGCATATTTCAGTGATTTGGAATGGCACAGTAGCGTTACTTGCAAAGGGTAAACATAGTAAATAGGTAATACATAGTAAATAGGTTGATTACTAACCTTAAAAGTCCAGCCTGTAAAATTTGAAGCCGGGTATTTAAGGAAGCCCGACTGACAACATGTTTCGTATTCATGGCAGTGTCAGGTGGGCTTCCTTAAAAAAACGGTGGCGCTAACAGGGAGCAAGACCCTTATTGCTCCGTATTCATATGTATATTCTTGTATATATGAGAACCGTTGTAAGGGTAGCAAAACCAAATGACTTTTATTGTACCACAAGTATACACTTTATTAATGTATTTATGGACCTTATGTTGAGCTTTTTAAAAGTCATAAATCAAGCCAAATTTTACACATTGGACCTTTAGCGTGAAATGGTGTAAGACTGTTTTACTCTTATCAATGGACATTATCAGCTTCTACATATGTGGGTACAAAACACTGTGTAGTCACCTTTCCCCCTCCCCTGATCTCCCCTTGCTCTCCACATTCTGGCCTGCTTATCTCAGACATCTCTGTGTTTTCAAGATATCCCCGATGAGTATCTTACAGCACTCCTCAAGGCTTTCCTTCGTTTCTGCTGATAATGGAGCCAATCTGGATGCATCACAGTGTAACAATGAGGAGGATGGTGTTATTTTTGGCAAGAGTAAACACAGTTGCCCCCGTCGTCCCCCGATATAAAATTCTGAGATTTTGTTAGGACAGTAGTTGACCCAATTCCATTTTTTTGGGAAATATTCTTTCCGAAGTGTAAAACATAAACATTCCTTTCTTCCTTTCACTGATGAATGGCTTTTATTTTCTCACGCTGTGTACCTCTCTGTTGCCATTTTGTTTGACAGATGATTTTCCACTCATTGCATGTCAAGTGCAGTGTTTATTTGATCATATATTGTATTCATTGCCATCTAGGCCACTGTATCTGGGCCAAATATCACGACTGCATGTCACATTCATTGAAACTGAGTGAGTGAGTGAAACTGAGAATCAAGAACAAATTTTCTGTACGGGCAATAATTTGTTTCTATTTGTACCTACTAATAAGACACACGGCAGTGGGTTAAAGTCTGCATTTACCTTCTTTATAACTACTGTTCTGTGAATTCGGCCAAACCACCCAATGAATTGTGTTGATGTGACTGCATTACACACACAACACAGAATACAAACACAGTCTAACACGAGGACTCGGCCACACGCGTCTGCTGGAAGCCTCGATCGAACCTCCTCTCTGCTTCTCCACTACAGCTGCTTTTTATCGAACTTCTCAGACACCAGTGCTTGTGACTGCCGGCTGGAGACGGCTGACACAGTGCCAGGCACCAGTGGCTGCAGGTGTGGGAGTGAGACTAAAGGTGGCGTTGCTTCTCTGGTGTCAGAGAGCTCTGGCGCGCTCACTCCTTCCCCACCACTGCAGTCTCACGCTCTGCCTGCCACAAGCTGTGTTCTTGACTGCCTACAACAGGGAGTGAGCATCAGCAAATGTGGCAAGCACAAAACAGAAAACACATGTATATTTAACTAATCTGTCTGTCCTCTGTTTCCTAGGTAACGGAAACAAGGACGGGTCCTCTTGGATGCAGCAACTACGACAGCTTGGATTCGGTTAGCTCAGTGTTGGTGCACAGCCCAGAAAATAAGATCCACCTAAAGGGTATGGCAACACACACACACACACACGCACACACACACTCACAGCCAACATCTCCACCGAGTACCCCGCAGAGGTTCTCACCTCATGTGTGTAACAGTTGGCTGCTGTGACCCTTTGCTTTACGCTGCAGTACTTTATGTCTCTTCTGCCTGACTGCCTCTCGGCCTCATGGGAAATCTGTTATCTTACCAGATTGACCATGACGAGCCACAGTGACCCCAACCTAACCCCATCCAACTTCACATCAGTGCAGTCAGTGCACAAAAAAAAAAAAAAGACATTGTAATCCACAGGTGACAAAAGTCATTAGCAGATGATCGTAGTCGTGGGGTTGGGGTGGGGGAGGGGTGGGGAAGAGGGGGGTTGCATCAGCGCAGTGGGGGGAATCATCGCCATGATCTCACACCACTGACTTTTGCAAGCTATGAAGGTCAAGTGAGCACCTAGTTTCCCAGTGTGACAATGCCAAAGACAACTGTCACTCGTGCATTTTCATTCTGTAGTGCAAGAACAACATAAATAACAGCATACAGAAATATTTGGAATTACTTTAAGTCAATGTGGCGAGGGCCAATCACATGAGGCGATGTTCAGAGGGATATTTCTGTCTTTGAGTTCATATGTTCGCTGATTGTGAACCTGATACGACTGTGGCCTCTGAGATAAATCCCACTCAAGGTCTCCTGGTCTGATGGTCCGTCGTTGTGAAACATGCCGCACTTCTGCAGGCAACACAATGTGCAAAGCACTCATAGACAGCGGCTGAATGCAGCATGAGAGGAGGCAAAACTGAGCAGAGCACTCAACTGCTTTGGACATGCGTGACAGTATGAAGCGGATCATACTCAATAAAGAGTAAATATAACATGACCAATGCAAACTTTCGTTTTCTTAACTGACAAGCTTCTAAATCTGAATCTGAATCAAAGTCAGTTGGGAGAGCAGCAAAACAATACTGGCTACTGAGAAAGAACCCACAGATGCCTCTCACTTGAATCTCCTTTAAGGAGAAATACATACATACGATTAACACCATTAACTACCTGTTGAGTAGGGTTAATCCTATTCCCTGTTCCCGTCACGGTGTGTGTGTGTGTGTGTGTGTGTGTGTGTGTGTGTGTGTGTGTGTGTGTCTGTTGTCAGAGAAGAGTTTTTCTCGAACAACTAATGTAGAAAGTCTGTCTGAGAAGGAGGAGGACACATTTACCAGGAGCCTTTTGACTGTGAACACCATCTCAAAGTTTTTTAAAGGCCTGCAAAAAAAACAGCGCTGAAGCCAAGAAAAGCAGCAAGGAAGCAAGTAAAACTGTGTCCCAGAAACTAATTCAGATCCAAGTAGCCAAAGGCACCAAAACTGATCAGAACATCCTTCCTTCTGCTCTTCCTCTTTGTGTGAATCCAGGGAGCTGTCCGTGGTGCTGAAACTGCAGTCAGACAGGCCTTCTGTCCCCTGCACTCTGTGTGTGCTGACTCTTCCACCTTGATTTGAAAATAATGCATTCTGTTCAACAAAAAGTGACTTGCAGTCATCTTGTAGTGTCGTCACAGAGTGCGACACCTGGCTGCTTGTGTTCTAATAATACAGCAGTCATTACTAATTCATTGCAAAATTACAACTCAATGGTCCGATGGAAGACACGTTTAAAATGTTCCCTTTAAAAATCTGTTATGGTAGAGTGTGAGTGCTGCTTGATAGGGTTTTTACAAACAAAACAAAACAAAGAAAAAAAAACAAAACAGGGCAGTGTTTTGTTTGTGTTTTTTAAAATCCCGCCTCCAATCCCCTTTTGCTCGAAATCTAACATTGCCCATTACTATAGCACAGCACACCCCCTGCTGCTACAATGATAGTCAGCTGAACAGAGATCAAGCTCTTGTTGCCATTCATTGTTTGTGTGTTTGTTTTTGACATCTACAGCAGGTTGGACTAGTTAAATGGTCTTCCTATTGAGATTTAAGTTTATGGAGAGTTAAACTAATTTCCTCCTCCCAACCCCTCCCTCCCCCCTGTGCTCAGTTACAACCCCCCTTGTTTTCTAGAAAGGCCACGTTTGTTTAAAAACCGTATGAATAAATATGTGTTTAAGGTTTATGAGATCTGACAGAAAGCTTGTAGTCGAGTGTTTTTCCCATTTCCTTTCACTTGATATTTTTTTGGGTTGGTGAGGTTTTTTTCTTTTTTGTGGGGGGGAAGTGGGCGGCAATGTCACACACAGGCTTTCAATAATATATATGTGAAAAGGTAACATATTAAACGAATTTAGGATCAGTTGGGGGATAATCTTCTTAACAATTTACCAAAAAAATATATTTTTTATTTTGACCATCTCACAAATCCTTTAAATGTAAGATCAGAATTTCACATACGTCATTCCAGACGAGCTTCAAATGCTGTGCTTGAAACTGTTGTGAAGAATAATTTTAGTCCACCGAAGCTTTTTATCTGCCTCTGAATTTGCAATCAAACAGTCTAGGACTTTTTATTGTTCAGTACATTTGTCTTTTATTGCTCGCTGATAGTTTCATTCTGTCGAGGAAACAATAATGATACAACCTTGGATTGAATTTGGTTTGCACTCTTCACTGCAGGTCTTAATAATTCAAGAGGTTCTTTCTGAACACAACTTTGAGCCTGATCACAAGATCTTTCTCTTTCTGGCTCCTCACACATAAGCCTGTAGTGAATATTAAGCGTTGTGCGCTGACTTTGTTATGGACAAAAAGATTAAAAGTGCACAACACAAGCAGGGATATCAAAGTACCATTATCCCTCCCAATCACTTGGCCCTATCCTCTCATCACCTCCTCTCAGAGCTGTGAGCTTAAGGAACAACCACTCGTGCTGAATCTCGAGCCTCCTCTCAAAGGGAGACAAAGAAGGGAGCTGAGTTTCTAGTAATTTAAGCTTGTCCTTGAAACTGCACCTGATCCCATGTGTAAGGTATCACACATTTCACTGAGCCGAATCTTCACAGTGGCCGCTTCGGAGTTATCGTTAAAGCTGATGTATAATGTGCTTTGCTGTTGTAAGGCCAAAGGCAAGGATGCTGCTGGAGTAAAATGAACCTGCCTTTTAACTCTGAAATGATGAGTAATGTGGTGACAGAGGGATCTTTTTTAAGAACTTGCTTTGTTCTAGAATAATAATGAAACAAAAGAACATTTTTGTTTGACATGGTGTTCATCATAAATGAAACGCAAAAAAAATATTACACAGTTGTAATACGAACAATAGCACATCCATACGACATGTAACTGCTCCCTTCATTACTTTATGGGAACTTAACAAATTAAAAACAGCAGCATTAAACATGTTGTGTACATATGTATGTCCAGTATGTAGTAGACACAACTTTTAGAGACAATGAGCTTTCATACTGCCTTTCTTTCCTCAGTTATTAGATCTATTGTAGCAATGTACAGGTCACATTAGACTTTTCATTAAGACAACATGTCCTTGAAAAACCAATTGTATTTGTTTAAGGTAACAGAAAATACACTAATGTGAAATTGCAATTTAGAGGGTTTACTGGGCCAAAAAATTAAATTAGACATTTATACTGGCACTGAGAGGATTTGAGCATTTTGTTAGGTAGACCACAGCAGGACCATGACTCCTCAGACCAGGCAATGTTGACCTTCCTGCTCTGCCTTCTGGAATCAGCAAAGCATGTTGACCCAGGGAGCTGCTGCTCACTGGATATTTACAGTTTTCTGGACAACTTTCTCTCAACCGGGGAGATCAACGTTTGCGTAACTCACACAAAAATCTGATATTCCATGTTCAAAGGCAAAAGCTTAAAAATACCCCATTCTTATGCTCAGTTTTTGAGTATTTGAACAGATCACTTTGATGTGCATAAATACCAGGTTTTGATAAACAAGAATACCAGGTTCCCCTTGGCCAAAGCACAGCTTCTTGTAGTAAGTAACCCCATCGCTCAAGTTCATTGATTTTAAGGAACTTGAGTAGCCATTATGACATTACCTTAATCAGTATCTTTACACAAGAGGAAGAGCTTAGGCATCTCATTAGTCAGGCGCAGTCAATTAGGATGTTGGTCCTTGTGCTTCCAGCGAATCTCTTAGATGCAATCCCATACAACGGACTGAATCAATAGTGGATGATTTATTTCTGGTTTACAGATCTCCTTTCCAATTCTTTTTCATCAATTTACTTAGAAAATAGTCATTTAAAATGTATGTTGCATGTCAATTACAAATGGAGTGTTTCCCCAGCAGTGAGCAAAGGTTAAGTCTTCTTATAAATTTAAGGAATTTTGCTTTAAGGACTATTGTAGAAATGAAGCTGGTCTTAAAAGACCAGCATTGCCTCTGGCTTTCATAATAAATGAAAATTATTTTGCATTAAATTGTCACTTTCCTTTAAATAATGTGTTGTTCAACCCATTGACTGCACAGAAAGATGGATAGAGTTTCCGGTTTCAAAAAAATATGCCAACGTGGAATTGCACAAAACCTGCATTCTATCATTTAGCCAGCAGGAGCTGCTTAATGGGTTGCAAAAAAACTAAAATCAATGTGGAATAGAGTTTTAAACAGGCTCTAATGTCCATTTGGTGTGATTTGGTTGAAATTGAAGTGAAAATGGCCAAAAAGTTGTCGTCATGGCTACTGTTTAGTATCCAAGTGTAGGGGGCTTACCAGTAGGTGGGTGGGTGTCGGGGCACCTTTATCTCTCTAGAAGTATTTAGAAAAAACAAAAACAAAAAAATGACTCTCTGTAACGTCTGCTACATTATGTGTGCAAAAAAAGTAACACAAATTCAAAGCACACGGTGATCATTCCCACACTGTATTATTTTGACATCATTTCAGGCGATGTCCTGCTTTTAGGTCAGAAATAAAACTATCAACAGCTCCCTGGACGCCCTTTTAAATAGACTGTAGGAAAACTTCTAACAGTAGCCCAGTTGCGCCTTCAGAACTCTGCTGGACACCCATCAATTGCAGGAGCAGAGCCTCAGGACAGATGCTGTGTGACACTGGTGAGCTACTGCGGGGGTAAGCGGAATCTCAAGTGCTTCCCACTGCTCCTGGCATTCACTGAAACAAATTCTCAGACCACCTGTCACCGTGTACGATGGGATGTGTAAAGGTTTCCAAAATTCTCAAAAGGCCTCTCCTCTTCATGTTTAAATCTCAGAGGTAAAAGCTTCAGAAAGAGAAAGAGAGGAAGAACTATAAAGAGGCAGAGGAAATGCATCATCCTCTAAGAGGTCCTTGGAATTTGATGAAGACATTTTTCCCCTTGGAAACTGCCCTCTTACGGTCGTGTCAACTCATCAGAACATACTCCATTTTTGTTCGCAAGCTTTGCGCACAGTTACCACCCGCAACAGAAAATATTTTGAAGGTTTTTGAAAAGTGAAGGAACCCGACTGAGGAAAATGTGCATTGGAACATACATACAACATACAGTCACGTCTGGCCGCCAGATTTGGCACCAAGGGCTTCTAAAGGGTGCGTTCCCATATAGTCAACCCAGAGCTTAGCGCACCGCAGAGAACACACACACACACACACACACACACAGTGGGACACAAACAGAGATAAGAACAGGGCGGTGATCACGGGGGAGGCTTAAGAGCGTCAAATTGCTCAAAATGGAAAGCCCAGCCTCTGTTGGAGACTGGCTGATATGGAGCGAGGGAACCAAGCCTCTGTTATTTTTTCATGGCTCTGCTGCCATGATATAAATCAGCTCCTGGATGGGAACAAATCTTTATGGGTAATGACCCTAAAAGCCTCCATCAGAAGTTGCCCAGAGATTTTTCACCCAAACTCTTTGGTGAAAAGTTATCTATCTGTGTTGACATTCTAACACAGATAGAGGATGACATGATACATTAATGATGATGTGCAAGTCAAGTAACTGACTGACCACCAACTCTTTCTCCTCACATAATGTGAATGCACTAAAATATTATGTCATATATCTCTCTGCACACAGAAACATTTCAACAAAATGAAAAATGCCATTGTAGTGTATATTACTATGGGTGCACTACATAGATAGGGTTGGTTCCCATTTTTTCAGTCAGCGATCCCACACCAACACAATAAACTACAGGACAGGACTTTTCTCTGAATGTCTTGCAGTGTTGCTTTCACCAGGGTGTGTTTTGTTGTGAACACAGTGTTAGCACTGAAACACTAACTTGCCAGTATGTGTACAAGTATTGATTGACATTGGTCAGGGTTAAGTTCTATGCAGTGATGCAGAGCCTTTCCACTGAGTTGACATGTATATAGAACAGAACAAATTACTCTAACGGAACAGAACGGTCGCATTTCAAATCAAAAGTGTGCAGTTAAAAAAGAAAACGGGTGTTTCTAACAAACAGCAAAAAACTGGGTAAGTTCTTTAATTAATTAATTAATTAAATTCTAAATAAGTAATACTCCAAATGTGAATTACAAGAATACGATTCGCAGCAACAGCAGACAAGTTGGCAATCTGTACTGTGTAATATTTCTATAAACAGAAAACTAAATTGCAACTGGATTTTTTTTCATTTTTTATGTGCATTTCAAATTGACAAGGGACTAAGGAAATAGTATTGTAATAGAAAAAATATTGTAAATTAATAAGTTCTCAAATCAGTAATTTAGCAGAGAAAGAGGCTGCTAGCATGTCATTTTTTTCTTTCTTACTGTCAGTTGGCTTTTCATTTCCCCCTCATTGATCGATTGCACATCCACAAACTGCTCTTAGCCTATAGCCAGTAAAGATTGATTGCTTTCAATTTCCACTGTGTTTAGTGGCCATTAAAGATTGATTGATTGATCCATTGAGTTGTTAATGGATTGTCTTCAGACTCCTCTTCACAGTTGTGCCTAGTTATGAAAGGACACCAGTGTTAGATTAACTATGATATAAATAAAATGGAAAATAAACTGTTTAACAGCTTGTCGGCTGTATCTGACTGGGAGACTGTGAGAGTGGTGGAAGCATAATAAGACTTATATCTTAAAACATCTCGGGAAGATTGGAGAGGTTTGTTTTTATCTTCAAGCGCAAAGGATCTATATACAATATTATTTTACTGCAAGGTTATGCAGTTTTGCACTGTATGCACATCACTAACTCACTGCACATCCTTAGGGCCTTCAGGGTAGCGAGAGGGGCTTTGATGTGCAACTTGTCAATTGTGATTTATGTCAGTTATTATACACTCAAACAACGTTTTCTCTGCTGTTTGTCAGTGTACTGATTGTGTATGTTGTCAACCAACTGATAGTTTTGTTTATTTTTCCACAACTTTTTTATGATGCATTCTGGGAAGGGTTGGAACGGATCAATTCAGTTCTTCCGTCTTTTTTCATGGTGTGTATGTGTGTGTGTGTGCGTGCATGCATGCGTCTGCATTTGGTCCAAACTCATGTGAAATCTTGTTTCACTTTTCTGCATATTATCACCAACGGTTGCTGGCCACCTGCTTGAAGGTTTTTATGCCGCGGTTTGAATTACCCTGCCGCCCATTTTCATTGAGTTCTCCAGAAATTGGATCTGATTTCCTTTAGAATATCTCTCAACAGAATCCCTGGAAGATTAATATTGGCATATCAGTGTGAATGAAGCAGAAGAGAAAGCTTGCCAGACATAGCAACAGTAACCATGTGGGCAGGACTTGAACTGAAAATGAATTGTATGAAAACGATCAAATGTATGAGGTGAACTGTAAATTAAAGTAACATATTTCAGTGAATTCTGTATTTTCGCACAGTATAAAACAATACTCCACTGCAGACACCATTTGTTCCCAGAATTAGTTAAAGATAGCTATTATTTTATTTTTATTTAACCTTCATTTATTCAGATCTCGTTGAGACCCGGCGCCTCATTTTCAAAAGATACCTGTCCTATATAACAGTGCAACATTCTTTGTTCACAGATACACTAAGTGGCATTTCGTGGAAATACTACAGGTCTAATGCAGAGACAGATATGTTCATCATAAAACATCAGACATCCATTTTCAATATCCACTTGTTTCTGCACTCAGGGTCACAGGGGTCTGCTGGAGCCTGTCATAGTGCGAAGGCAGGGTGACACTCTGGACAACATCAACATCAGACATCAAATTGTACGAACACAAGTGCTAAGAATGGAACAGGGACAAGTTCAAGAAAAAGTTTTAGGTCCCCAAGGGGAATCAAGTTGGATAACTTCAAACTCTGCTGCAATGAGTTCCAAGTTGAGAGGGTAGAGGAAGTGCATGTCATTCTCCCAAGCTTTGTACGGACTGAGGGAACATTGAAAGTCATGAAGTCCTGGGAACGTAGGCGATAGATTCTTATTGTTTGGTGAAAAGAAAAGACAACTCTCCTTTAGTAAAGTAAAAATGAAGAGCAAACATGGTTGAGGTAGCCAGAGGGACCCGCTGCACAGTTAACAAGGCAGTGAAACTATTGTGGTTAGACTCGGATAATCATACTAGGAGAAAAATAATAAAGATACAGAGGTACATAAAACCAGTGAGGTAAGAGACAGAAAGCATACAATAAAACAGGAACCATCAGACAAAGGTACAAAGTGTACACTGTGAAGACATTTCATTCCACTTATATCGCATCTTGGTTTTGTGAGTGTTCTGCCACGACAGGAAGAAAAAGCTTTTGTTCTCCACATCGACTCTGTCGTCACAGTGGCCACTCCGCTGGCAGGCATTGAACAGTAATAGATGACTTATGGGCTGAAGCAGCATGCTGTGAACACAGTGCAGTTCAAGAAGATAAAGAAGGCGAAGGGAAAGAATGCAATTCATCTCTATCCATTAAGTATTTGCTGGATGAAGGTGCCTCCCTGCCACTTTTATCTGCTCAGAAAAGAAAAATGCCTGAAAGTGCAACAAGGTGAAGAACCGTGAAAATTTTAAAAAAAAAAATTTCTGTGAGCTGCTCACTAGAAAGACTGGACAGAGAAGGCACTCGATAGTGGAGGTCAACATTGCCAACATTATTATTTGTGCTGACTCCACATTCATGTTTGTTAAGATGTTCGAAATGTGATTCTAAAGATTAGGTGGCAGTTTTTCAACTCAGTATTATTGAATGGTGACATTTTTGTACCTGATGGCTGTTAAAGTTTTGTTTTTGTTTTTTTTTGTCCCTCTTTACTTGACGCGTCATCTTGTCCTTGAGCAATTTGAGTAAAGGCGATCCTTGCAAAGCCAGAAGAAGTTGGTTAACATCAACCCTGGCAGAATGACAGCAACCTAACCTAAATAATAACACAGGGAGAAAAAAAAAACAAGTTGAGTGGAAATAAGAGCGGAAGACACACAGAAACAAGTGCACTGAAGGCAAAAGTGTTATTTTCCTGTCTTCCAAAGTGAAGAAGCTCCTGCCAGACTCAGATATATAGGACACAGCAAACACTCACACATTGACACCTACACACACACCTGTACACACGCAAGTACTGGACTTCAAAGCACCTGCCAAGCCACGGAAGAAGAGAAATGCAGCTAATTACACCTCTTCCCAGGCTATTCAGAGAGAAAATACCAGAGCAGAGGCATGGCGGTAAACGGTGGCATTGACCTGGAGGTGGCAGTGCTCTCCTCACGTGATGCGGCTAGGTAGGTTGGGAAGCAAATTGCTAATTATTAGACAGGGCACAGGAGGAACATGTGACCAACAAACCGATACGAGGGAGCAGGGTGAGCACAGCATCATCATTCCGAGACATTCCAGGGCTCCTATTGGATGAGCTTTTGATGTCTGCCTTTGCTAAAGCTTGAAATTATCTCTGTTAATTGGTGACGCATTATTCAATTAATCTGTGGCTGCTATGTTTCAGTAGGCCAGAGGCACCTACTCTTTTTTCTAGTCTGCCTTCGTCACAGCAGCCAATTTTGTGGAAAAAACAGAGGTGTTCCTGATGCGATGAGCAATGGCTTTGTAAAGACAGGGAGCCATTCTCATTTCTTCATGGATGTCTAACCTTGAATTGTGCACCTGGATCGTTCAGATTACAACTCGCTCATCCATCTTGTCAACCTTCAGTTAAAAGTGTTTTCAATTGGTCGAAAAATTACTGATGGCAAACATGTTCAAATTGTAGTAGAATTCAAAGACAATCAGCTTCCCTTAATAATAGAGAGATAATTGTGTGAAGCGACTGCCCGAGGCTGCTCCGCATGTGTGCATCCCAGTTGGACATTATTGTCACTTTAAAGAAAGAGCGTTGCAACAGCAGTTAGGACTCTGCTTGATGGCTGATGCGGTTTTGCTTTAGTCCCAACTGGCTTTGGAAAGTGTGTGTAGAACACCGGGGAGTCCAGTCAGCTGCCACTTTATAATCTAAAATTGCTCGTTGACAGATTGTGTGGGCAATAGAATGAGGAAGAAAGGAGACTGAAGTGACTTTGAACCTTTGGCGAGGTTGTTGGTGCCAGACATGGTGGTATGAACATTTTACAGCCGGCTGATATACTGGGATTTTGACACAACAAACCATGTGTAGGGTTTACAGAGAAGGGTCCCTAAAAGTGAAAACACCTTGATCCCTTGTAGATGACAGGGGTCAGAGGAGACAGGGCAGACTAGTTGGAGTTGACATAAAGAGAAAGACAACAGTAATGCAGAATACCTTGAAGCAGCACACGCACTGGCCACTTTATTAGGTATCTGAAGAATCGTATAGTGGGTGTCATCTACAGCACAATGGCTGTGGCATGCAGCTAATGTGGCAAAGTCACAAATCTGGTTGGTCCACAGGAATGTGATATACAGGCAGTTTGCCAGAAACCATCCGAGTTTCCCCTCCCCTTTCCATCTTTACCAGAGGGATGTTTGCAATAAATCCAAAGGATTTAGGAAACATTCCATCTGCTGTGCCAGGCTGGAAGATCTCTGACCCAGGAATTTACTGCAGTTTCATAGATCAAGGAGAATGAGCGATGCCAGAAGGTCAGAAAGTGTTGGTTTGAGTTCCCTTGAGAAAATACAGGAGCTTTTGACCCGTTGTACAGTATTTTTTATTTTTATTTTTTTGTAAGTTAGGAGGGGGGGGGGTGGCATTTTTGGGTGGCAAGCATTGTTGTGAAAGCATGGCTTTAGTATCATTGAAGAAGTTCCATCCCATCCATTTTCTTTGTTTTAGATGCAGCTCTTCATTCTCAGAATAATCTTGGTTGCCTTTCAAAACTAAAATTATCTAACACTGTGCTAAAAATGAAGACCTTACCATGTGTTTTTATTTATCAACTTGTTTTTTCCAGGCTTGCAAGATGTCCTGCCAGAGTTCCTGCGTGGGCGTTTTGTGGAGGCAGCCCTCAGCTATGTGGCGTGTAACTCAGAGGGCGAGTTGCTCTGCCGCAAAAACGACTGCTGGTGCCGGTGCTCGGGCAGATTCCCAGAATGCAACTGTCCCTTCGCCGACATCAAGGTCATGGAAGAGAACCTGGACAAGAGCAAACAGGCCTGGAGCGGGTTCAACCAAGAGTTCATGGAATCAGGTAAACTCTATAGAATGCTATCGTTGGGCTACAGGCGATGAAGAGGTGTTGAAGATAGTTCTTAAGTGCACAGAAAGAGACACGACAAAACAAAATAAAAATAAAAAACTGTGGTGGGAAAAAGTTAACTGCAGTTCTTCTGTTTGAACCGATGACTCAGCACAGCAAAGCAAACATGGTGGTGTAGCCTAGAGTCATGGAGTACGTTTACATGCACAGCTTCATTGAGCTATGCTCGCAATTCCAGACTTTTGTCCCGGTATACATGCAACTGAGAAGATCGAATTATTGACAGAAACGTGTGTAATCCTCTTCAACGGTCAAGGGCGAGTGACAGCATATACACTTTACAGCCTGTGATGGAGGCACAATATGTCAAAAAAGGGAGATGAAGAGGGTCACCTTGTGGAGGAAGGGTGAGCGCTCCACCCACAGCACTGTGCAGTACAGTAACTGGGTCGATGGTCAAAAGGTTTGTGTTTCCGTCATGCAACCTGTGCACAGCCAACTTTATGTCACGCTTATGACATGTTTATGAGGTTCATGTCATGTCAGTATACAGTTGTACAGTGACACCATACTTGTCACCAGGATTGAAATTGCAGCTGTTGTCTTGTCTGGTGGTGATTTCTTAGTAAACAACGGTTTGTGAATTTGAATGACTCTTCTAATGAACGTATTTGATTTTGAGTACAATGTGTCCCATTTTCACTTGGAGCCAGCTGCTACTGTATATCCACACTGGTGCAAAATGAGGAAATGATAAAAAGAACACAGCGCTCCTCTTCTTCGTATGGCGTCCCAATCATCAACGGATTACTGAAATTCAGGGTGACAGTAAATGTAAAATCGAAATTCATTTTTCTTAAATCTATTTCAAACTACTCTACTTCAATCACTCACAATTTTTCATCTGAATAGCAGCAACTTTTTATGTATCGGTTTGTCATCGGTTTGATTACACAACTGAGATGTGGCTGGCTGAGGACCACCTGGAGTGGACAGGTTGGCTGGGATGTGTGGAATAAGATGTTCCAGTTTGAGGTGTAGCAAGTGCAACGGTGGGGACTGGCTCCAACCTGGCTGCAGTCACTAACACATACCCTGTACCTGTGAAATGTCATTTTGGAATTATCTCAGACTTTTTTTTTTTTTT
>NW_027466083.1:2830000-3042500 GCF_046127955.1 Nelusetta ayraudi
TGCACTTATATAGGACTTTCCTGCACCGTCACAGTACCCCAAAGCGCTTTACAATGGCCTCTCATTCACCCATTCACTCACACACCCATACACCAGTGGGTGGCTGCTGCCATGCAAGGCGCTGCCAGCCGCACTGGGAGTAGTTTAGGGTTGAGTGTCTCGCCCAAGGACACTTCAAACGTGCGGACAGTAGGATGGCAGGTTTTGAACTGCCAACCCTTCAATCATTAACTTGCGGTCCGCTCTACCAACTGAGCCACAGCTATTAAATGAGTTAAAAACAGCAATATTATATTATATTATATTATATTATATTATATTATATTATATTATATTATATTATAATGAAAGCATTATAATATATGTTTTGGGGTTTGTATTTTTGAAGGGATATTTATTCATTTAATACGCAAGTAATAGGTCCCTCCTGTTAAAGAAAAACAACTCATTATTGCACTATAGTGTTTTAAGTGGAGGGATGGTGGGAAACATTCATTTTCAATTATTTCTCTAATGGTGAATGTAAACAGCTCAGCCCCTGTGGTGAAAATATCCACATGTATTTCTGACTGCACTTTGGGTTTAAGTACCTGCTGTGTTTTCCCACCATCTCATTGTAACAGCTGGCAGCCGCGTGTCTCCAATGCATCCATAAGTCCCCATCATAAAGGTTTACGTCCCTGTTTCTCGGCAAACAGCCTCGTCTTGCCCGCAACCCCTCTGTTCTCCCTCTCACCACTGCTCTTGTAGTCCCGCCGCACGGCACAAATTGTTTAATTGTCTCCCTTCCTCCATTATGTTAATTAAAAAAGCATCGCTGCAAGCAAACAGGAATCTGTTTGATACTTGGAACCACCTACTGATCGTCCTGGCACGGATTGTGCTTGACGCTATCAGGACTCTTCCGCTTTGAATCTCTGCCCGTTTCCGTCTTTAGTGGCGTCATGTTGTCTCGGGGTGCCAGCGTAGCACATGCACTTCCTGGATTTGTCAAAACAACAGAAGAATGAGGGATTATTTCAGTCCCAGAGAAGGATTCTGACTCCGCTCGAGATTTGGCAGCACTTCCTCGACTTTCCAGTTTAATTTGTTTCACAGGAGGACTTGGTTTGGCACAGGAAGCTCTCCTAGCGCATCGCCATCATTCTTCTTTTGCTGTCTCTCTTTCTTTTTTTTTCTTTCTACCTTGCCTTCTGCTTTGTGTTTTGATGTAACTCTTTGTGTAATAGTATTTCATCCTGCTGCTGGCAGCAACACGTGAAAAAAAACTCAGCGAAACTCATTTGAATATGTGCTTACGCAGCCAAAGTTTCTCGTCTCAAAGACGAGGTCGCGTCATTGTTGAAACTCTTTATTTGAAAGTACAACAGTCATTCTGAGGTACTCTGTTTATGACATGACATTTCTAGGGGGTAGGTTTGTCTACTACATCTGATACGCGAAGCTGTCATTATTTCATTGTTCTTAGCACACTTAGAAAACGCCTTTGAAAGTGGCATTGTTGGAGAGTGTGTTTGCTGTTAGACAGGGAGGATTACGACTGACTGCAGTTCCACAATGATGAATCACTCTGTAAATCCCAAAGCTGTACTTACCCCCTACCTCTAAATACATAGAAACACAAGAACATGTTCATCTAGACGTTTTTCTTATTCAGCAATAAGGAGGCAAAAAGAACAGAAAGCTAGCTATTGTATATGAATAAATGTGTGTTTGGAAGAATGACGTGGCTTCTTTCTTAAGTCAGATTTCAAAAAAAAAATGTACCTAACTTTAAAAGCCCTTCAGCTTACCTGTTTCATTTGTTATTTTTATTATTGGTGTGACTAACACATAACAGGATAAATACTAAACAGAAACAAGGATTGCATGCTGTTCTGGTCTGGAACACTACACATTAAAAAACAACAACACTGAGACCTGTTTAGGACTGTAGTTATGACATTAATAGGATTTTAGCTAAACAACAACAACAAAAAAAAAGAAAGACAAGATTCCTTTCATTCTTGTTTTATCCTCCAATAATTAGCAGTCAAGGTAGAAACCACCCCTTCAGGCTGAATGACACAAACACTTGTTTTCTGAGGTCAGTACAGCTCAAATTAGGAGTTTGTTTAATCGGTGGTTTTAGAACACCAAAATGAATTAATCAACAACAAAAAAAAACAGCTCTATCACTAAAACATTGTTTGTTCTCTATCATCTGCTTCTTGGCTTAGGGAAATGTGTGGCCCAGCTAAGATTGTTGGTTTTAATGTCTGACTCACGTGAATTTGTATTTCAAAAGCCCTGCTACCAGAAATAAATATATAAATTCATTGGTCCATTTGCAAAGTTGGCAACACAGTTTTCCCAGTGTTGCCAGCTTAGAGGCTTTGACTCTACTGTATTTTATCCAGTGTTCAAACTGTAACTTTTGACATTAATGGAAATCTTTGGAGCAAGTTATTTATAGTCCTAATTATATTTTCACATGTTTCAGTATTTTTACTCCCACTTTATCTTCACCAGAGTGTTATTACTCTTTCGTACAGCGTCCATTGCAAGTACATGCACATTGCCCATAATCCAAATGAATCGATGATGCAATTTGGCGACATTTAAGAAGGCCGGTAGCTACTTTCCTTCCTGCGGAGTTGGCAGCACTGAGGGTTTTTATCCAGACAGTGATCTCACAAGGGGATGTTAATCATGTCCACTTTGCTTGTCCCAGTGTTTTCTTTGTGTCTTATACATCAGCACCATTGCTCACCTTCGGAGCTCGTTGTGAACTCTGTTAAGGCTCCACCGGGAGAGGATTGATGGAAAGGGGGCAGCAGGAGTGGGCAGTCTCTATCTTGGTCGGTGCAAACCCAAAAGACTTGACCGCTGGCATCCGCAAACCAGCGCAGATGTCTGTGGGGGAGGACTTGGCATGAGAGGAAGGAGAAGGTGGCAGTATATATGGGAACATGGAGGCGATGGAGCCGCTCAGGCTTCACGTATGGCAGGTACAGTCTGATGTCTGACGGACAAGATAAGAAGTGTGGAGGTGGGCGATGAAGAGGAAAAGAAAAAAACACGCAGAAACAGATCAACTTTTCTTCTTCACCCTCACACCCAAGGGTGTTCACTCCCAGGCTGAGAAAAAGGCAGCAGTTCATCTCAGGACTACGTTGCGGGTGGTATGAGGTGACTACTGTTGCTCCCTGGCCTGTTTGCTCTGAATCCTTTAAAAGTACCATATGTAGAAAGGAGGAAAATATGAAATGGAAACAGGAATGAGAGCAAATCAAGCCAGAGAGAGAGAGCGAGGAGAGGAAGGAGTAGAACTAGCGGGGGAGAGGAGACGAGGAGATGAGATGAGATGAGGTTATGTAACAGCAAAGAGAGCAAGCCGGATTTGAAAAGGAATGGGTGATAAGACATTGACGGAGCAGAAGAAAAAAAGTTCCACTGTTTCAAGCACCACTCACCTGGAGGAAACCGAGCGCCATAATAAGAGCTGCAAGAGAAGCAAGCAAATAAAACGTTATCAAACAAAGAAAACGAATGAGGTGAGATTTGACAGAATTGCCAGTTAAGTTTTCTGGAGGAGCTGTACTGGAGAAGTTCAGCTCTTATTCTTATTTTTTTATTATATATATATATTATTTATTATTATTATTATTATTATTATTATTATTATTATTATTATTATTAATAATAATAATAATAATAATTTAAGTTCTGGCAGGCTGGCAGAGTTTAGTCACAGCAGGGGTTGAGACGAGACTTTGCTGCTGGATACATAAACGCTCTCTCGCACTCCACAGTCTCAGCCTTTTTTCTCTTGATCGCAACCTTCACTACTCCCTACAAAAAAAAAAAAAGCTCATCTTTTCCACCCTGACGATAGAGATAAGAGGAGGAGGAGGTGTCATCCTTCCCTCCGGGGGGGGTCGGTCGGAGTTATAAACACTCTCTTATCACCTCGCCCGTCGCACTTCCCGGAGTCGACCTGCCTACCGCCGAACGCAGCTCAGCCCACGCTGCAGAGCCGCTACGGGGCTGCAGCATTTAACTACTGCACGGTCAGTTAAGGCAGCTGGTTGGTCGCAACTTCAGTGAGGGCGGAATTGCTTGCTATTAAACATATGGCATTTGCATTTCATAGTTTTTCTTACGTTTCAAGGTGCTGTTCATTTTTTTGGCAAAGGAGGTTCTTAAGCAAAGGCAAAGGACAAACAATCAAATATATATACATATATATACACACACACACACACACACACACACACACACAAACTCACATATAAATTGCATTATGAATCCCTCTTAAGAGGCATACTCCACTTGCAAACCAGCATTTTTGAGAAGTTATTTTTTTGTCTGCTTATTCACATTTCAAAAGAAGAACTGAACTGCTTCTTAGGGCACAAGTCACCAATTGGCTTCCACAACACAAAGGTTTCACAAGTTACGGCTGACGATGCAGTGACATGAGATGATGGTGGAGACTTTCACCACCATTACTGCGCAGGGTCATAGAAGCCCAAAGTGGCCTTTGTTTATTGAAAACAACAGTGAAGACGGTCAGGTTAGATTGTTTCGATGAACGTGGTGAACCTAAACACAACTCCTATTTTTGTTTGTTTGTTTTTGTAAAGTGTGTGTGTGTGTGTGTGTGTGTGTTCGCGTTGCTTTTGTAAACCACTGTAAAGGCTGTGATGCGCTGCTCTTCTCAGCTGCTGTATGTTTCCATCTGTCGGCACGGCAGACAAGCTGAACTGAGGTGCCCTGTGCCAGCGCAAGTCTCCAGAGACTCAATTAGGACGAACACACATGCATGCGCACGCGCACACACGCTATCAAATGTCGTCACAACGTGAGTGTGTTTGTGTGCGTGTGAGCGAAGGCATTCTTGTGTGATTGTAGACTCCTTTTTTTTAATCCCCCTTTACATCTGTGCACGTCAGTCAGTCGGTGTGAGTCACGGCTGCATTCGGCCGGCCAGACAGGCCTTCCTGTTAATGAGCTCCTCATTAACGAGCCTGTGCAGCCAAACACTGTCCTTCTCCACCCTTTCTTTTAAAGTTCAGCCACTCTGGAATTAACTTTAAGAAAATCTGAGAGCCAGACGGGAAGCCAGACACCCTTATTCTCATGTCCACTTCCCCCGTAGCCTGATCCCAGACGTCAGTGTGAAAAACTCATATTGTGGTGCCATAATAGCATGTGTGAAAGGAATTAAAAAGAAATTTGGCTTACTTGAACAATCTGATAAATGAAGGATGGGAGAGAATATTCACTGTTGTGGGAACAATGAAAAACAGTTCAGCGTCTCACAATTTCGCAGCATTTTAAAAGTATAGCACACCAAACTACAATATGTGCATCAGTTTGCAGGGCCGGGGGCCTTTCTGTGTGGAGTTTGCATGTTCTGCCTGTGTCTGTGTGGGTTCTCTCCCTGGCTGCTTCATCTTCCTCCCACAGTCCAAACACAAGCATGTGAGGCTAATTGGGAACTCTGAATTGTCCATAGCAGTGAGTACAAGTGCACCGTTTCTATGTGGCCCTGTGGTTAATGGGCCAAATTGCAAATGTAAGTGGAATTGTAAATGGACCGCAGCCTTCATCCGAAGACAAAGTAAGAAGAAAAGCAGCCAGACTGATTGGCCGACAGCAACGTAGATGTTACGTTGCTAACGCTATTTGTTCTCACTCAATAAACCTCAACATCAGAAGCGAGCTCTCCTCGACAGCATCTGACACTGTTTGAGAGCCAGAACCATTATGGAAACAGCTTGAACAGTTAGTTCCACCGTCACTCGATAAGCCGTGATTCTGGCGTCCCGGCAGCTGATTCAATCAGCAGTTTATCTGTCAACAACAGCCATCGCCTTCGCCACGTCGCACCAGAGATATTTACAACCGCTCACCTCCTGCTCCAGTCGCTCTGGTCGGGCATCACTGGCACCCGGTGTGCTCATCATGAATTCACAATGGGAACGGGAATTTCATTGGGATTTCCAACCGTCTCCCTCCACTCACAAGGTGAAGAGTGAAAAGAGGGAACGAGAGTCTGCCTCAACTTTTTGGCTTCCACGGGGCAGTCGCTAGCGCTTGCCATATGCCTTTCAGCAATCTCTCCATCGCTCTCCTTCTTCTCTGCACACCTCATTTAATCTTTCTCTCTCTCTCTCTCTGTCTCTCTCTCCCTCTCTCTGTCCCTCTCTCTCTCTCCACCTGCCCTCCGCAGGGAACAGAGTAATTCCCACTGCTTGGATGCGGAGGGCTCAGCAAAGCCCAAAGCTCTCGCAAACATCTCTTACCTTTGCTTTGCCCCGGGCCCAGAACAAGTGAGACGTCTTGCAGGAGAAGCTGAAATACTTCTGTCCTTCACTGCAAAGAGCTAAGATTGATTGCACTCTACGAGCACTTCTTTTTTTCTTTCTTTTTCTGGAGAGGCTTTTTTTGTTTTTTAGCTGTGATTACTGACACGCCTGCCATGGGACACCCTTTACCCGGCAGTTTAAAGCCAGCCCAGCAGAGAGTAATCACACTTGGTTCAATGAATAGAGGCAATATTTGGCATCTCGGCATAGGACCTCAGTGCTCCTGCACTGCTGGGCTGTCAACACATTAGCTGTTATGTCATTGACCACCAAGGGTACAGAGGATGATTTATGTCAGTGGGAGGGGGATTACTGTATTCATGGAGGACTCTTTCTAAGTACAGCTCAACTGTGGTGGTTAATGGAGATTTCCGCAATGCATTTTATAAAAGCCTCCTTATAGAGCCACACGCAGATGTCGGTACAAAGAATAAGTAGCTCGCAGGGTAAATGCTACTGAAGATTCCAAACAAAATGGTTTTTGGAAAGAGTGCCAACGTAAAAAAAAAATAAATAAAAAAAATCATTCTACTGAGCTTTGTCTTGTGCAACTCCACTCAGGGAGATGGTGCCAGGTTGATCACTTGAAGCTATAAACTGGGGTTTTGCTGACAATTAAATTCACTTTATCTGCACTTTCTGGCTCTGTATATATCGCCAGATCGCTTTTCAGTCTTTCATGTCTTTGGCTTGCTCCACTTTTTGTAAAGAGCATGCCACAATGCACACTTCTGGAAATTAGCCATCAAGGGCACTGATACCTCCTCTGAGGTATCACTCAGAGAACGCCTTGAGCGCCTTGTATTTTTCTATGTGCCAAAGGTGTGCAAGCTAACGCTGAAGCTCCTTTGTGCATCCTCCTAGGCTCTGAGCAGCCTCTGTCTTTCAATATCTTTTTCTTGTTTTGCCACTTGTGTGTTCATTGAGCTATTCCCCAATGTGACAAGGCTTGGTTTGGGTTTGCGTGTTGAGTCGGGTCATGGCTGCCCTGTTTGCACGCTGATTTATTTCAGCCCTGGCTATCCTGTGGGGTGGATCCATTAAGATAAAAAATGAGCTTCTGAACTGCTGATGTGTGGTAATGGAGGAAGCTGAGTCCTTAACATCTTTCTCTAATCTCTAATTGCACATTATGGTAATTTGATTTGCAAGTATAGTAAACATTTTACATTCCAGTGTGCAAAAAAAAATGACATACATTTTACAATGTTTTATTTTTCCATGGTAATATAGATCAGATTATTATTTCATATGGATGATTAGACACAGTAACTATGGAATATTATGGTCTGTGTAATCCATGTTTGACCTCTGTCCCATACACATGACCTTTAACATATAATGTGTGTCTCATACAAAAACACTCTACAATGATGTTGTTCGTGTTAAAAGGGGTCTCACCTTTTTGCCTTATTCATTTGACTATTTTCACCTTCACTCACTCTGGGGGACCCAGTGATAAAAGGCATTAGAATATCTAGGAACAGCTTTGCTCTAACTTGGGACCATTTTCAGCTTGACCTATGAATTCTGCTCACAGGCACCTGGGTGCCTTTTGCTGTTTGACACCTTTGGAGAGCTCCAGGTCAGTGCCCCACTTATTACAAACAGCGATCAAGTCCTGGAATAGCTTCTCCTTAACGCATAAGGGGCAAATGTTAAGAAACATCTGCTATAGTTAAGTGGAAGTGTGCCGTTATGCATTTGTCCTCCATTTAACCTTTATTAATAGTAATAGGCAGGCTGATGGTTTCTTCACACCCCAGTGGGAGAAAAAAAAACACAGCGTAGACTGACTTTCTCTAACCTGTTTACATATAGATGAAGTATTTGGATGATTATTGAAATCCTTCCCACGAACACAGTACAAACAGCAACAGTGAAGAAAACTAGAGTTTAGGTTGACATTTTTGCAAAGGCTTTGTCCCTTGTTGCTTTTGAAATCACGGGCGATGGTTCTAGATGGTGAGACATAACGGGGATGAAAATCTGAAAAGCTTATTTGCATTCTATTGTAGTAATACTGTTGGATACTCGGCACAGCAACAACTTCCCCATCGTCATTGAGAAAAATATCACATTTAAGCTTCACACGTTTGTTTGTCTGCAGTGCCTTCAAGTCCTGTAAAGTTTGCAACAATTTGTGTCAAATTCACATGCAATACATACCACAACCTGACCAATGTGTTTGTCAATATAGCCAAAACATTTACCATTTAAGTTACCATTTTCTCTGACATCCAGACAGCCTCCGATTCATTGACAGGTGTGACGTGGCACATTCTCCAGGTGATGGTGCCCTGCAATGCTGCATCTTAGACAACATCTTAATCATGGCAGATGTCAGTGGAAGCGAATGTTCAACTTTTGCATTTAAAATGTCCTTGAGCACCCGGCACTTGCTCTCCTGGAACAGCTTAGCATCTGGCAGCAGAAAACTGTTTTTGTTTTTTTTTGAGCTGGGCAGCTCCAGACGGGTGACCTGGCGAGATCACACTTATCCCGACCGCTCCCGAGAAGTGTGTGTAGCCTGGGCACTGTTCCAAATAGAGCGCAGATGAAAGAAGCACGTGTGAGTTGTTGTTTTTTTTCTTCTTTTTTTTCTGCCCTCCGCAGCTAGAGAGAAGAGGCAGGGAATCAAAGAGAGGGTTTCCACCCTCTGCCTGAATCAGCTCAGAAGACGAGCTCTCTGGATCGGCCCCCACCCCTCACCTCACCTTTCATGTTTACCTAAAACCATTATCCATTTCTGCCCTCTCAACATAAGTCAGAGAGGAGGTTCGCCTTCAGAACCTTCATGCTAGAGGCTCAGCGGAATCCCAAGGTGTTTGTCTCAGCCAATGTGGACTGGGTTTTGACCTGGAGCTAATACAGTAGAACAGTGAGAGGGATGAGGAGCATTTTTATTCATGCTGGCCAGAGGTTTCCAAGAGAAAAGAACCAAGGCTGAAAAGGTGGATTGGTCAAATACAGGCGGATTCATCTACAGCATGACAATGTCCGCTCTGTCTTAGGGCTTAGAAAATGTAAATGCACAAAACAGAAGTTCATACAATGAATGGAGAATAATGTGTCAGTTTTTTAAATTCAATGTCTGACTTTCCTTGATGCGTTCAAATGAGACATACAAAAGAAAGGATTTATAATGACTAAAAGTTCTACAATTGAAAACGCTGAGTAAGTGGAATCACAAATACAGGGGACAGTTGCCCAAAATTTGCTTTAATGGAGCTTTACAGTGGGTGACCACATCTTCCTTTACTCGGGCCTGTCCTCCTTTTGGGTCCTAAATTTTGTCCGAGGGGATTTAATAAAATTTCTTGAGATATCTGGGTTTTGCTCAGCGTGTTCTACAAACCATCTATTAAAATTCATTCAATGAAGCGCTGCACTGGGCCACTGGCATTATTCCAAGGTGCCTGTCACGGTGTTGTAGGCATAGATGTGTCGTACACACAAAGACCCAGGCGGCTCCAATTCTCAGGCCAAAACAAAGAAGATTTGCGCTCTCACATAAAGGGACTTGCTGAAACATAAATTTGGATTTACCGCTGAATTGCAGAAAAAGTATCAGTTTTTTTATTAAGTTTGTGGCTGTTGTGGAGCATGGTGTTCTGCAAATCTGGCACCGGTGTGTCTGTCACCAATGAAGGTTTTGGAAACTACAAATTAAGTCAAAGAGTGAATCTTCTTTTAATACAGAGTTCAAGAGAAACTTGCAAGGCGAGGTTTTTTTTCACATCATTTTGATAATTGAACTTTCATTTTCAAGCATCTATGGGTAATTTTGCAGTATCTCAGTATCCTTGCGGTGTCGTCTTGATGGGTTTTCAGAAGACGTTCACCCTAACTTTTGAAACTAAGGACACTTTGGTTTATGGGCAGCTACTCGCGTTGTCAGTCACCCAGAGTGACACACACAAGCTCCACCTACTCCCAAGGCAACCAAGTGATTTCTGCATTTTGTAAGTGGGGCCGGGCGACCTTGAGCGACAGGGCAGTTCGTTCTTTCGAGCTTCAGCCTCACAGCAGGGCGAGCGAAAGAAGGAGCTTAGTAGAAACACCAACCCAGTGGCTTTGCTTGTCCCACAGGCCTAATACAGTCATGATGATGATATATTTTTCACACATGCAGTGAGTGATTGTTTTTCACGGTTAGCTAGCCAGTAGCAGCATTCCTGTTCTGGGTCATCTGCTGAGCTTTCTGTTCAAACAAGAAGGCAGCATTAACCTGGACTGAAACACAAACAGCTCTCAGTTCTCAGCTAGAAAAAAGGTTCAAATGATTGAGCAAGAATTTATTTTTTAAACTTTTGAATGTATTCATCTTATACGATGACCGTAACCAACTCAACACGTATGTATAAATCTGTTGCTGTACGATGAGAATACCAACCAGGGGATCCACTGATTTAAAAAAAAGGGGTCTTTTAATCCACCTCGGCAGCCTTTAACATGAAATGGTGTCACTGGTCCTGGTGTCTTTAGGGATTGATATGCCTTTTAGGACTTGGAGAGGCTAATAGGAATGACTCAGATAGTTTTATTTTTTTTTCTTTTACACTATTTTCCTCCCACAGCAGGCATCATGTTATGCCAAAGCACATCTCCCTGCTTTAAAAGTAAATAAATAAAGGATAAAAAAGCAATGCTTCTTGGAAGCTGCTGACATGCCAAGTGTGAGTTTGCCCTGTGCTTGGATTTAGGTGAAGGCACGTTGGCCTTTTACAGAGACACGCCAATGTTTTATTCAAACAACGCCACTCAAATGCAAAGCAGGTTTGTCTGATGTGGGCTTTGGTCGCAAAATGTCACAATTCCTCAGCTTGAAAGCCAGACCATCCCAGCAGCGGTGCCCAACACTGGCTGAGTGTCGCTGTCATTTAACATAGATACTGATGATGACGCTAAGTGAGCTAGCCAAAAAAAATGAATAAAAGATCCTGGGACTGCCATGGCGTATGGCTTTTCCTCTTCTGTGTCCTTAATGATTTATCACTAGCCAGCATCCAAAGCTTTGCATCTGATTTTCCATCAATACCAGGTGAAGTGAATAGAATTATAATCTGGGGGCCAATTTGGATGGTGGTTGCTGATTGACCTCATGAAAAAAAAGATAAGAATAAATTGGGGGAAATAACCCTTTAAACATACAATGGGAACAATGAATCATTTATTCCATTTCAGCTTGTTTTTATCTGCTTACATATTATGATTGTTTGAGGGTGAATTAAAAAAAATGTTCTGAAGACACAGCAACAAATGAGGAAAGATTTATTTTTTATATCTGTGATAATACAGCATTTAAATCAAACAGCATGCAAAATTACCAATACACTCACACAATGAACATTTAACCAAGTAAATCACGGAGGTGTCTTTGCTGCGCATTCAGTGGTGAGAAAAAGCCTGAACTTTTCCACCCACTGCTTTCCTCCCTCCTCCAGTTCCTTCACTTTCCATTAATGTTCCCCCATACAACCTCTCTGACCATATTTTCCATTTGGAGCATGAAGTTCTAAAAATATGGTTTTCAAATTCAGGTCAGCACTTGATCTATGACTGGAACAAAAATCTGTCAGGTCAGTTTCTGATGCTGATGGAGAGGCAACGGAACTCGCACAGTGGAACAGCAGCAATTTTAGCTGTGACATGCAAATGTGAAAGCTGATTCTATCCACTGAAACAAAGTAAAGGGGGAAAAGTTCAATGAGTGGTGTAGTTGAACAGATTTCTTGATGTTGAATTGTATTGCTCCAAAAACACGTATTTTAAGGTGACAGTAGCTCGAGTGTATCAGCTACCTTCTGCACAACCATGAACCAGCACTTGTGACTCAGGGTGCTCAGAAAGTCCAGTTCATTTGGGGTTGGTATCAATACCAAATTGAACAGAAAAAAAACTGTTCTGTCTGAGGGCAGCTTCACACCTAGAGGTCGGTGTGCTCGCTGCAACTGGGGATTAACATGTGTCATTGGGTTCAGCAAGCATTCCCATTGCACTTTATCAAGTGCGGCAAACATGACAATGCGATGTGTGGTTGTTGAAACGGTCGTTTGTCTTTTCGCAGCAACTTCCTGATTTTGCTTCCTGTCCCATGGACAAGCATGGAGTATCTATGCAGACGACTGGGATTTCTGGTTTGGATTTGGGGTTCCTACTAATTAAACATTTTAGAACAAGGCTAACAACACCAGCAGTTAGATAAACGGCAAAATGTTGTGTATTTCGTCCTTAAAATGAGTGAGAGAGTACAGCCGCAGAGACTGACTGACTGATCTTCTGTGTTTGGGTTGGATTGCATTTGCACCCTACAGAATACCGAATGGGAAGGCTTGGAAGAGAAGCGAGACCCTGCTTTTTGTCGCACCACAATAGTTTGTTTGGTTGACGTCAAGATTTGGATGGGCATTCACACTGGCGCAAAGGAACCGTACCTTCCGATATTAAAATGGAAGCATTTGTTTTAATAGAACTACATTGTGTAGGTGTGAGGACACCCTATAAACTCAGGTCTCGGTCCACTTCAAGTTAACCAAATGCAGGAAGTGCAAGACTTCTTCATTTTTTTTTGTCCTGTCCTCTCGTCCACTCTAATTTTTGCTGGAGTGCAGGAAAGCCAGACAAGGGCTGCTAATGCGCTTTGCTCATTATGTCTGTGCTAAGTTCAGGGAAGACAATGAAAAGAGAGGAGGGAGCTTTTTGTCGTTAAAACTGAACTGCTTTGCAAGTGTACTCATCTTTCAGTGAGGTCTGCTGTCTGGTATCTGCTTGGTGTGCAATGCTTTTGCAGAGAAAATGTTTCTTTGTTTCAGTTCATCATTTTAGTTTGGTGCAGACTGATGTGCTGGCAGTACGTGGGAGTTGAAGGACTTCTCTTACGCTCTGCTGGCTTGGCACATTGTCACAGTTGAATTTGGTTGGAGTGGGCCTTCATGTTTGGCATTGCATAAAATTCGGATAAGAGATGAGAGAGAAAACAGCCTTTTTTGTTTTTTTTGTTTTTTTTAAGAACTAAAATGTGAATATTTATATGGAATTTGTATCATAATAGAAATGAATACTATATAATCTAGAGTTCAAGGGTTGTCTGAAAGTGTTGTGTACATTCCTCTTGGAATGCGTTTTCACTCACAGCCTAATGCTTCCTGTGTAATGGAGCTTGTTTTTAAGAGTCCTAAAGCCGATGCTTTGATCTGCAGAGGAAAATTATACTTTAATTAGTGTTAATAAATAGTTCAGTGTGTGGTTGCTCGTGGATTCATGAAGTTCAGCTGGGCACAGATGGCACTCTTGTCCTCTTGAAGGATTTTTCGCTAATTATGCGAGATATGTCTGGAAAAAAAATCTGCAGGTCTGCAGGGGATTATGGGCTCATCTGGAAAACAAAAAGCCTACTTGATTAAGAAGCAAATGTAATTAGAGCCCACAGTAATGAGCTTCCTGCTACTGAATGATTTAGACCTATCATATCCCCGTCTTTACGACACATCTTGTGCGACTGGACCTACAGACGTGTGCGCGACTAAACTAACACGTCACACATTTCACCGCAAACTTTGGCCTTTTACACAGTTTCCACTTTCAGCACCCACGACTTCTGCAGCCTGCTGAGTCTTCTGGTGCTTTGTGTTAGCCATCAGCCATTGGAAATTCTGACCGTTCCCCCTCAACTTAAAGGATTTACTGTTTGAATGAGTGAAGTGTTTTTAAAAGGGGCCGGGCCTGTGTTCTGAGAGATCAGTCAATCTACTGAGCAGTGATAGATCTTACTTCAAAACAGGAATTGAAGTCGAGGTCTTTTTTTTTTTGATGTGCGCGATCTGCGGAGACTAAAATTCCTCCCTGCTTACTATATTGTGTTGGAGCGTTGCTGCATGATGGACAGCGCCTTTAATGTGGCGCACGCACTTTGAAGTGCCGGAGCTCATTCGACAGCTCTGGACCCTTCTGTTTTCCGCTGCGCGTCTCCCAGCCAGTGTCGCTGCACAATAAAAGCAGCCTCCCGCGCCTGAAGACATCCCGACTCCAACCTCGCTGCCTGTCATGTTTGCGACTGAATTAAAGACCTCGAGGAAGAGCGGCGATTATTGATGTTGCTGCGAGAAACCACGCGGGATTTAATGAGGGGATCGTCGCTAAGATGTAACTGACAGACGGCGACGCTGCGCGAAGGGAGGAAGACGTTCCGCACTCTGCTGTTCTCGGCTACGTGTGACAAGCGCTTGTAAAGCCGCCACTTCCAATCCCCGCTGTGACGAAGACGTTTGTGACGGTGACTCGCTGTGTGCAAGGGTTAAGACTAATTTGCAGCCTGTATGTGGTACAAAAAAGAGAAAATAATGAGTAAGAGAAAAGTTAACAGTCCCGCTTCTTCTTTTCATTTTTACGCGCTCACGGCATCGTGGTTCCAATCACCGTGACAGGGTTCACCTCATGATAGTGAGTCTGTTTTCACAGCTCAGTCTATGGTAATTTTATTCTTTGATTGACCTTCACAATATGTGAGCTTGCTTGTATAGCCCATGACCACTAAAGTTGTGCTTTCAAATAGGAGGAAGGGATAACTAACAGTCTTTCTCCATGTTCCATTAGCATACTGTCCTGGACTCCCCCCAGGAAAAGTCACCAAAAAACAAAAACGAGTTTGAATGTCAGCTGTTTGATCTGCTTGTTGCCTGAACATGTAGTTTAGTTCAGATTTTAGCTCAACAGACATGCCACCTAATATCTTTATTTCCATATCTACTTTAGACTTTCATGGCAGCTGCAGCAATATTCAGTATTTTCAAGTGGCCTTAAAGTTTCACTGTATAACATGACCATTTAGCATCCCATTCTTATAAAGAAACCCATCCATCCATCTTCTATACCCAGGGTCACGGGGGTCTGCTGGAGCCTCTCCCAGCTGTCTTAGGGCGAAGGCAGGGTGACACCCTGGACAAGTCGCCAGTTCATCGCAGGGCCACATAGAGACAGACAACCATTCACACTCACATGCACACCTACGGACAATTTAGAGTGTTCAATTGACCTCACATGCATGTTTTTGGAGTGTGGGAGGAAGCCGGAGAACCCGGAGAGAACCCACACAGACACAGGGACATGCAAACTCCACACAGAAAGGTCTCAGGTCCGGGCCCCGGAATCAAACCCACGACCTTCTTGCTGTGAGGCGGCAGCGCTAACCACTGCGCCACCGTGTCGCCTCTTAAAGAAACACAGAAAACCTTTTGTCACATGAAATGTTTACGTTTACCTTGTTGCTCCCAATGATGTATAGAAAGATGAACTGAGTGATTGTGCTATCACACATTGAGGTGCTGTGAATATCCATCCTTTCACAGTCACCATCTTCAGCTTCCAGTCGGTTTAGAAACCAGAGGATTCTATATATGGATGTGTGGGTGGTGCCAGAGGTGAGCAGTGATTGGAGCCTAAATGTAGCAGCTGCAGTGTAGCTATTCTGCTCTGCCACTGCTAAGCCAACTCCAGTTGGCTCACAAACTAGCCACGCCCACAATTTTATGGCCATTTTTACTTGAAATTAGATAAAATCGCACAAAATAGACATTGGAACTATTTTTGACCAGTTTGGGAGGTATGAATGCAGCGGCCTCGCCCCTGCATGATCGTTTACCTTGTCTCGATGCCAGCAAAGTTGTACATATGTCTGACATATAATGCCACAAGTAACAGTGCATTAAGGTGTAAGCACAACCTATCGGCAGTGCAGCTCCAAAAATAAGCAGTTCTCTCTGACACCATGCAGCCTGTGGCTGTCCCCAGTGCTGCACACTGAGGCCCTTTCAAAATCCCGTTGCTCACTTGTTCATATCTCCTGTGCTATTTGGGAGTTGACCGAGGTGTGCCCTCAGCCAGCCAGCCACTGAGCTGTCGCCTCTGCCTGATGATGTCATGTATCACTGGCCCCACGCAGCAATGAAGGTCTTCTAAGCCAGACAGTCATGCATTATGGAAAACAACCGTCCGTCCCACCGCATACACACACGCCGCCCTCTTCATCAGATAGATTCCGAGTGAGCCAAATTGGCCATAAATTTTGCACACGGAGTCATAAATGTCAGGAAAGGGGAGGAAAACAGACAGACAAATTCCTCTGTTGCACTGGCAGGGTTAATGATTTTCTGTTGAGCAAGAAAGAGAGGATGAGATGGGGCTTGATATGAAGCATTTTAGTCTGTATAATGGTGGACAAATCAAGAAAATGTACAAAATATTAAAATAAATAGAACAAAATTAAATTCCTTTAAAGTTTCAGAATGGACAACCTTCACTTGATAGAATGGAAAGGCAGGCGGATGTTTTGCAGACACCTTTGATCAAAACAAGAGCATGCAACCAAACTAACAAAACCATTTTCTTGACAGATTATCTTGCCTACCTTACTCAATGCAAAACTATGAAAACCTTTTTTAAAATTGAGCAAAATAAATAACTGAAGTATAAATGACTTCCCATTTAAAACATGGAA
Organism: Nelusetta ayraudi; assembly: GCF_046127955.1. NCBI lineage: Eukaryota > Metazoa > Chordata > Actinopteri > Tetraodontiformes > Monacanthidae > Nelusetta > Nelusetta ayraudi. Next base: position 2,846,852 of record NW_027466083.1, read on the forward strand.
TCAACATCAAGCGCAGTATAATTGATATAAAAGAAAATAACCCAAATAATGACAAATATGTTAGTAAAAACTGCAGACTGGATGAAAGCAATGCATTGCACCTTCTCAAAACATGGGTAAAACAAATTTTGACCTCCAAGTTCATTTGATCCTATTTTAATGGACACATTTAATTATGAGGTGTCTTCAGTGACTTGTGAAGATCGGGAGAGGCGACGTGAAGCGGTCCAAGCAAGGTTCCTACCTACCAATTACAGAGTTAATGTTGCTCTGTTAATCTTGCCCTAACGTCGACATGTGGAGGAAGAGAACACGATGAGGAAGTTGGAGTACCAGTTGCAGAAATGTATGAGAGAGAGAGAGAGAGAGAGAGGGATGCCGTTGGAGCAGAGGCAACGACAGAGAGAGAGAGAGAGAGAGAGAGAGAGAGAGAGAGAGAGGGGGGGGAGAATTGGACAGAGCATGAAGTCATTTGGGATCACTGAGCACTGTAATAGGCTTGAGTCTCATCAGTGAGGCGCAGGTCAGCTTGGCTGCAGATTCCCTCACTGTCTCCCTGCCAGCTCACAGTGGAAGGGAATATAATTCTGCAGCAGACCTCAAACTACTCTGAACTGGTCTAGTTTATGAGAGACACACAAAGTGAAAAACTAAACAAAAGAAGTTCAGGGTTCTCAGAGGCGTCATACTGGCAGTGTTTTCACCCACTTGTTCATGATGGCACCGCGGTGATCTGACGGCTGGAAAACACTTGGCAAAGCCGGCGGAGTACCAGCGTGTCGTCGGTGCCGGCTGGGGCCTGAGTGTAATTTACTCCAAAAGCACCCTGACACACACACACACACACACACATACACACAGACATTGTCTCTCTTGGTTTCACCTGGGCAGTTGCGGGCCGTGTGTCTGGCTCGACACAGCAGGTATTGAAATCACTGATCAGTAAAAATGTGTCCCTTTTCTAATCAAAGGCCAGTTAAAGCCAGACAGACTGTCTGGAATACTAATTTTTCTTTTGCGTTCAACCCAAATTTTCTGAAATTATAGCGAGGGCTGCGAGATTCATCACAATACTTTAAACAATGATTTTTGTAACCTTGCAGAGCGAGCGCCGAGAACACTTCAGCAAAATTACAGTTGTGACAGAAAGAAATGGCATCGACATGACACAAATGTTCCACAGTGAAACAATGTATGAAGAGCGAGCGATGCAATCGACAGGTGGAGTAGCTGGTCTGTAATACAAAGATGATTCAAACATTATATTAAATAACAGAAGCAAAACTTGTTTTTTTGTCCATATAAAAAGGTTCACTGTTCTGTTTTTCCAATATATCAATGTTGGCCCACGACTTTGTCCAAGTTTTAAATTGTGGCCCCACTGCGTGTTTGAGTTTGAAACCCCTGGTCTAAATGTAAGACAGTTTGACTTTAATTCCTTTACTGTTTAGAAATGAAATAGAAAAAAGTACAAATCAAGTTGAATGGAGAAGAAATAATATTTATCCATCTGACTGTTTACACTTGACCTGTGTTTCTGTGTTTTTTCCACTGGTGCCCATCGAGAAACTCATCACAGCCTCTGGATGTTCTGATTCAAAGTGCTTTTTCAGCAGTATGGTATTCCTTTGGCAGCTTTGGTTAATGGTTGTACCTTGTGATCAAGCTCTGGCTATGTACAAGTCTGGACTTACATTGATAAAAAAAAAAAAAAAAAGACTTTATAGGGGCAATTCAGTTTGGCATTTACATTTTATTGCTGTGCGTAACAGAGACGGAAGGGATGCTCTCGCCAGCACACCGCATACACTTTTATTAGTCTGTTTAGCCTGTGATTATGGATTTACCCTCAACTTGTTTGGGCTGATCAAAAAATAAATTGCAATATAAATGAAAATGACCTCCTGTGCGTGACACCACGCTGCCATACATGAGTAACTACTTCTTCTAAAGGTGCAGCGGTGCAGGAGCCTCGCCGTCCTGAAGGCGAAGGCTGCTGCCACTGACTCAAAGACGGGTGTTTGCTCCACAATGGCAATTCATTACCACAAAACAGCTATATTTATTTTCCAGACACACAAATGCTCCTCTGACACACAACAAACATACTTGTGACTCAAAGCATCACAGCGTTGCAAACGTATACGTTACTTTCCAGACTCTAAATCGCCCCTCCCTGTTTCTGTCCCTGCAGATGAATTCAAAGCCTTCCTGAAGCGCCTGCCCACCGACCGCTTCCTGAATGTGTCGGTGATTGCCAAGTTCTGGGCGGCTGACTTCTCCCTCCAGAAGCGCTACGCCCAGCTGGAGGCCAGCACTGGCCTGGTGGTGGGGAAAGCGCAGAAGATCATCAGGAAGCTGTTCACTCTGAGCAAACGTTGCCCCAAACAGCCTCGCATCAGTCTGCCCAGAGAGAGGTGAGCCCACTGGAATACTAAAGAACACACACACACACACACACAGTTTGGTCATTACTGTGTGTTCTGGCAGCTCCCTTTGTTCTGAATCATTATAGTCTGAAGGAAAAGACACGGTGGAGAAAACCTAGAACGACGTGTGCGTGAAGAGTTTAGCGCAGCGCAGAACTTAGAAAAACTCTCCAAGGTCTCGAGCACAAGAACAGGGAAAAAAGTGAAACTTAGATTACTCCAAACAAAGGTATATTAACAACATGCTGCACCTCTTTTTGGCTCTGGTTACTTTTGTAAAACACACACACACACACACACACACACACACACACACACACACACACACAATTTTAGTGGTTGCAAATCATTTTTTGTTTCGTTTTTTTCAATAAAGAATCCTCATCAGTGTAAAAGTGAATAGCACCACCCAGTGTATTGTGATGTTTACTAACTCTACATCAATGAATTATCTGAATTATTCTTCCTTCACGGCCTTGAGGGGAAACAATCAGGTCTTAGGATCCGCCCACAAACTTTGATGGGCGAGGTTGACAGAAAAATAATAATCATGATGCATTACAAAAAGGAAAAAGGAAAAAAAATGTGTTCATGTATTTTTATATACATTTTTACATAACAAATGACATTTTACAGGGACTTTTTTATTAAGTAACGACACATTTAAGTATTTCATTTTGCTGCTTTTAGCCTGCTATACATAATTTGCTTTTGCGGAAGAAATTATATTAATATTAAGTAAATAATAAAATGGTTGTTTTTCATTAACTTTTCAGTGTTTTAAGAGTCATTTCATTGAAGAGCTAAATACCGTGAGGCTACAAAGACAAATTATTTTTTTTTTCTCCTACGAGATGGGTCACCAAAACCCTCCCTCAATCTGCTGCCGTTCCGGCCTCTGTGTCCAATCTTGTAACCCATTGTGGCCCATCAGTCAAAAGGTTTGCCCACTCGCCATAGAGCTTAAAGGTCGTGCTAAGTGAGTGATGCTCACAAGGATTTTTAACTCGGAACTAAAGCACTTGGGCAAGGGGATGCTTACCTTAATCCTAGTAAAAGGTCAGTCCATTGGAAGGATTTCCCCCCTTCTGCCTGTTCTGCTCTGCTTCCAAACTGTGTGTGCAAGTCACTCTCAAAGAGGGAGCGGAGAAAGACACAAGGACATGAGAAGCCAGTGTGAGAAGTAAAGATAATGGGATTGTGTTAACAGTGGCGGGAGCCTTTGTGGGTGAAGGTGCACTCTGTTTTGGCAAGCTGTAATGCCAGGCGGACAGCTCACCGCCTGTTTACAGCAAATGTTAATTTCCCCTGCAGACCCTTCGCCCCGACCCATCACATGCCCCCCCAACACCTCACACTCTGGCCCACCTCGCCCCTCAGTTGCCGCTCACTCTGTCCGTCTCTCAGCTGCCACTCCCAGTCGTACCCAGCAACAACAGCACGTTATCAGGGAAAGCTCGGCTCCAAAGGCGTCTGCTTGTTGCTGCACAATTCCATTTGTTCTACCGTCGCTCATTTCTTTTCACTATTTATGCGAGCCTGGGGCGGGGGGGTGCGGGGGGGACCTCGTGTGTTTAGGCAATTTTCTGTGTGATTCGATAAACTCAGCCCAAGGATAGAAATCTCAGACAGTTTTCAGTCTAAACTTGCTTTCACTGTTAACATTCCATAGTGCATAGTAATTAATGTATGCCTGCCTTTTCATCTTCCGTCATACTCATTGCCAACGAATCAAACTTCCACAGCTGGTTAATCTGAAATAGAAGTTACATGGAAAGACTGTCAATGGTGCTAAAAGATTGGACGCAAACCAAATTCAGAATTTACAAACATTTGCCTTCTTCTGTGTTTGTACACCTTATTTTGTTTGAACAATGTACCCTGAAGATTTTGCTTTTAAGGATGTTGAACAAAGTGGATTTTCCTAGGTTAATTATACTGGAAGTAAGTAAAAACACATCGAGGCATTGTTTAATGACACATTAAACTGAGAGGTGAAATGAAACATTACAAGTGTGTTTAGTTGCATGTTTACAGCCAGACATGAAAATCTCCTTAAGCTCTGAACTTGTTAAAAACAACATTATTAAGGTCTTTGCTTGGCACCAGGACATCCTGCTGGCTTCAAACTAGCAAGTCGTTGAAGCATGTGAAATATGTCTGCAACAAGTGTTGAGTTGGATTTGGCTACAGTAAATAACTACTAGTACAGTCGCAAAGACTGGTGATGGCACTTTATGTGCGTGAAAAGAATAACAGCAAATCTGAAAAGTTCATGCCATTGTTATTTTTTATTTCATGTATGTGCTTCCTTTTAAAATCAAAGAAACATTTAAAAAAACAAACTGAAAATATAAATAATATTGGGCTGGGGGTGAGTAGTTGAGATGTATAGCCAGTAAATCTGGCTCTAGTTCTAAAAAAGCAAAAAGGTGACGGAGCAAATGCTAATCAAAGAGCCATGGTTGATCCAAAACACAGATTTTTTGCAAAACAATATCTACAAAAAAAACAATATCTGAGACCCAGTTAACAACAGATGGGATCAATATGTCTTTACTTTGCGTTTAAGGTACCCTGGTCACTCCTGTCACCTCATCATATCATACCACTGTTGTTTTAAGCCATTTGATCAACCTTGCCTAATCTCTCTTAGCTTTATGTTCAGCACTACATGAAAGAAGTCAATATTTTTGTTTTCCTCTTCATGTTGCAGGCCACTTGGATTTTGGCTGAGCAGGGCTCAGTCTTTGCTCTACTGCAGCGAGCACGGTGCGCCAGGCTTCTTCTCTGAGGAGGTGAAAAGCTGCATCTGTCCTGCAGAGCATCCCACGTGCCAGGGCGTCATACCGTGCAGTGTTGGCACCTTGTCCACCTCCTGTTCAGCATGTGCTACAGACAATGCAACCCGCTGCGGAGCCTGTCACCACGGCAACATGCTACATCTTGGCTCCTGTCGACCAAGCATTGCCGCATCCTTGGATCACTACCTGAGCTTTGACTTGGACATGCCTGATGCTGAGGTATTGACACATGCTTCTATTTGTAAGCCAAGCAGCGTAGTGTTCAGTTGCAAAAAACAGCAAGAACATTATTACTGACAACAAAGACGATTAAATGTCACACTTTACCTGGGCAGTTTACGAAGACTACTACTGGTCTACTTTTTTGTTACTCTTGAGTTCATAAAACACCAAACAAGCAAAGTTTCAAAGACTAACATTATAAATACAGCTTGCAAAAGAAAATATTATTTGTACAGATGTGCAATTTAAAAAAATATAGATGACTTCTACTTTTTTATATAGTGTATATCTTCACCGATACATTTTTGTAATATCTTAAATTGCCTTCGACATAATGCATTATATTTTTTAAAGTCTGTTCAATAGAAGTATTTTCCACTCTGATCCTTCCACTCAATCAGGATGCATTTAATGTTCAGTCCAAATTTCACATTAAGGGATTCAACAATTAGTGACTTGTATGGTTGTTATTTTTTCAATGGCTTTTGCCTGTATGGCATTTGTAGTTCAACGTCACATCTAGAATTTGTTCTGAAGCAGACTGAGACCAACCTTTTCAAATGATCTTAGTCTGTTAGGTTGATTTGCATCAAGGTTTGTATGGTATTTTTTTAATCAATATCTATATTATGCAAAACACATTTACTGATGCTTTCTAAGAGTAATATATGTCATGTAATGTGCGTAACAGTGCATTATTTATGGGAGATTACAAACAGAGTGCTAATATGTTTTCCTGGGAAGTCTGTAATGAAGTATTTGTCTGAAGATCCAGTTGTCTGTCATTGTAACAGTGATCTGACAGTGTATTTGTTCCTCCTCAGGTGAAGTACCTCCTACAGCGACTGGACAGCAGGATAGAGGTCCACGCCATCTACATCAGCAATGACGTTCGTCTCGGAAGCTGGTTTAACCCAGCGTGGAGGAAAAGGATGTTGCTGACGCTAAAGAGTAACAAGAACAAGTCCAACCTTATCCACATGTTGATGGCCATTTCTTTCCAAATATGCTCAACAAAGAATTCCACCCTGGAGCCAGTGCCCGCCATCTACGTGAATCCTTTTGGAGGAAGCCACTCGGAGAGCTGGTTCATGCCAGTGAACCAGCCGGACTTCCCCGACTGGGAGAGAACTCGAGTGGATTCTGTAGCCACAGCGCAGTGCTACAACTGGACGCTGTCTCTGGGGAACACGTGGAAGTCGTTCTTTGAAACCGTGCACATCTACCTGCGAAGCCGCATCGTCACAGACGACCCGACAGTCAACGAGACTCTCTTTTATGAACCACTGGACCTGGATGACCAGACGTCCAACCTGGGGTACATGAAGATCAACACGCTCAAAGTGTTTGGGTACAGCATGCAATTTGACCCCGAGGGCATCAAGGACCTGATTCTCCAGCTCGACTACCCCTACACGCAAGGGACACAGGACGCCGCCTTCTTGATGCTGTTGGAGATGAGGGATCGAATTAACCGCCTGTCTCCGCCGGCGCCACAGCCATATGACCTCTTCTCTTGTCTGCTGCGGCACCGGCTCAAGCTCTCAGCCGGGGAGGTGGCACGCATCAAAGATTCTCTGCAGATCTTTAACTCCAAACTTCCCAATGCTTCTCCTGAACCCGAGCTGGCTCAGCTTTGCAGCTAGCTAGTTCAGGGCCGGGAGTCCAGTTCAGGAGAGACTTTACGAATGGAATGAAGAGTAGCTTCAGGAAAAAGCCCTCGACTTAACAGGAGATGTTCGCTGCAGTAAAATTATGTCTTGGACCAAAATCAGCTGAAATTTTGACTTTTGACTCTAAAGGCTTCAGTCGGTGAGATGTGGCAAGCTTTTTGGTGTCAATGTTTTGGATACATTTCTATGAGGGCCTTTACAAGAACAATACATTCATTTGCGGGATTTTCTGGACAGCTACGAGTGGGATTCTCTTTCTGCAGAGTCTACTGTATTAACCTGGAGGCTTACTTTTGTTATTACTGCCTTGCTTTTGGCAAACTGTATCACTGGATGGAGTTTAGAGACTGTGATTTGGAGCCTCAGAGAGCCTTGAAGTCTTTAAGTATACTCAACACCTCTGCCTTGCAAATATAGAGGCGATTTTGATATGTAAAGTGGAACTAGTAAGGGGTCTTCGAAACTACAAAAAAAAATTGAAGAGGATATCCCCTTTTCTAACCATATTTTCTTTGGCTACAGAACAGACTTATGGGAAGGGAAATGGGATACTATTATATATGTGGTGAATGAGTTATGTTATGCTTAACCAGTTTAAAATTTGATAATCTGAACCCTGTTACTGTCATTGAATAATTCTTTTGAATATCTGCCTTCCATTTTCACTGGCATTTGAAAACGTGTAAGTATCTTATGCTTAACATCCGAGTGGGAAGCCTGTCAGTGATGTTCTGTCCTTGGTAGTGTGTCTATACCAGATGACAAGGTGAACACATCAGCAGTGTGCTCAGTTAGTTTTGATTCTGTTGAGCTGAAAATTGTTAAGAAATCTTCTGATGTGGTTCCAAAATGGTCTGCGGTTATAGCGCTGTAAATATGCTCCATCTAACGCAAGTGGACAAGTGCACATTGCTTTCTAGATAAACTGAGTGCAAAGACCAAAAAAATGATTAAAACGAAACAAACAACAAAAAATTCCAATGTTTATACAAGCTCATGCCTTATATGGAGAGTCAATGTTAAGAAGCACATTTAGTTCCTGTGTTTGATTTCCCTGGCAAAGCTATATTGCTTTTTATATTTCAATATTTCTACAAAGACAGAACAGCAAACACATTCTCCCATGGTAATCTAGCCTTTCCATGTAAATTGCACTCAATGCTTAACACAGTTAACTTGTTTTGATTTAGTGTTGTGATATTTTGCGTCTCTATTCACAGTGCACATAAGTACTTGCAAACTGTTAATTGTTCTACAAATTCCCCCTTCGATTCTCAGTAACCCATCAATGGTTTGGTCTCAGGTCAATAAAACAGTTGCTTTTGTTTTTTCTCAAATGTGCGGGTCCAATGACGGCAGCCAAGTTTCTCCTGGGAAGCGATGGTTCTTGGAAGAGCTCCAACCTACTAGGATGATTCTTAATATGATTTTCCATTAACACCACTAATTTCTCACTCAAAGTCAGCAAACCCTGTATGTCATTTTCTGCAGTTCTTCTGTGCTCAGCTTGCTTAAGTAAAAACAAAGTGGTTTATGAATTTGAGATTCCTGTTGTTGTTATTTCCTCTCATGCCACATTCACAATAACACATGTCCAGAACGAAAAGGAAAATTGCATTTTCATCAAATGTGTAGGGATGTCATTAAGTCCTCGCCAAAGCAAGAAATTAAACAATATCATAGAGAGGCGTTGTATTTTTGGCATTTGGCTTGTGGTCTTGTGACCACACCCACATCGTGCCCATGATGACACACAGTATAAATGCACGACCTCTCGCATAGCACTTCTTTTACACAACAGCAGGTCTAGGCCTCGCAGAGAACAAGAAAGACAGAAACCTTGAGCATATTCATACTGTCAAAGTAAGAATAGGGCTTAAGAAACTTAAGAAAGAAAGCAAGCAATAATACTGCAATAGTGAACAAAACCATCATGGCAGTGACAGTGTTATTACCAGGTTACTAACTATAACAGCGCTCCTTTTCAATAAAACTGACTATTTCATTCAGCTCAGCCACAAAGAATCTTTCCATTTATTTAATACAAGCCCCTTTTTGAAATTTCTGTCTCAACCTTATCATCTACATGCAGCGGGAGGTGCCAGTCAGGTCTGCCACGTATCATACCTCAAATAATGCAAGTGCAAATAGATGAAAATACAGTAAGCTACACAATTCAACATCCGGGGGTCCTCCTGTGCTGATTCTATGCAAACCCCCAGCTGCTTAATCCCGTGGCACTTACGCAAAGCACTGCTGAGATTTGGTCTGAATCTGCATCTATTGCATCATAATTGATAAGGTAGACTTGAATTATAGGGTTATTTTGAACTACTATTGTTATAACCCCTACTGTAAAAAGCTTCTTCATGTAAAAAAGGATAAATCCCACCCATACCCTGCAAAATCCAGTATCAATCTACTATCATGTGCCAAATTCTAACATAATGAATACAGACTTTCTAAATTGAGTCCTGGATAAACCTACTACAGTCGTTGTCCCTGTTGCACACTCGTCTTGCAGTCACTCATCTGTCAGCCGTGAATAGAGATGCGCTTCTTTCATGACTGTGTTGGTACTGCAAGGTAAAGCTTTTTTCAGACAACCTATTATGTTATAATACAGCTTTCAAAAACAATGCTTGTGCTGTCATGTTTGATAATATTAGCCTTTGTCAAATAAATCATTTGGGAAATGCTGATTTTCAAATCAACCAATCCTAGCGTCTCCTTGAGAATGTGTTCCCTTCATTTTAAACACTAACAAAAACAATACTTCTTACAAAAAATTCAAAAGTTACTCGCATGACATGAAGACTTATTTCACTCATACATGAAAAACCAATGCAGTAGATATTAATGATAAGAACTGACAGTCCACTATCAAAGGCACAGACAATAATACAGAACGGAGGGCAATGAAACAGTGGACATGTTCAATCAGCAGAGGTAGAAACAGAACACACACACACACACACACACACACACACACACAAAACAGGAAATATCAGTCAATCAACTTTTATTTGTACATCGCTAAATCACAACCAAAGGCATCTCTAAGCGCTTTGTGCAATTAGAGAAAGAACCAACTGGACCTTCAGAGCAAGCAGTGCGACAGTGGCTAGAAAGGGAAGAAACCCACAGCAGGTCCAGACTCCGGAGAGCCGTCATCTGCTTTTGACCAGTGGAGGCGAGAAGGAAATACAAAAAAATGTAGCGAGAGAGAGAGAGAGAGAGAAAGAGAGAGAATAATGAGCACAACAACAAAAAATAAATTGCTAGGAAAGTTAATGAATGACATGCTAAGTGCAAGCCATAATGAAGTGGCATGCACAAGGGAGCTATATAAATGTGTATTTCACAAGAACAGTCTTTTTGAAATTAAATAATTCCATCTTTCTTTACTTAGCTCATTTTTTTTTTTTTTTTTTACCAAAAAAAGAAAGAAAAACAGTTGGAAAATAACTGATTAACCTTCACTACTGTATTTGAATTCTTCAACTGCCAAGGAAAATCTTAATAATGTTGGACAGGGAATAAAAATGGGAAGTAAAATGAACTCTGCTGTGTGGATAACCACTATCACACTATTGTATTCAGTTACACCTTCAGAATGAATGGCTAATGGCTGATAAATGTGCAATGCAGCTGCTGTATTACTTATATGATTATGCTGACACATTGACATTAAACTGTAAAACAAACAAAAACACAGTGCAGATCATTCAAGCTGAGACTCCACAACTTAGTGTGTGAGGGTTTTGCCTGAATGTCTCATTGACTGAAGGAGGAAAGGCCTTTGTAAAGTTCCCTCTCATTGTGTTGCCATCAAGTGCACACATACGTTTCCAATTACCCTTTGCCTCTCATAATAAAATGAATGTCATCTAATTTTGTTGGCCACTCTTGTTTTTTTGCCTTATTCATTTATTATGTTGGGTTTTTTTTTAAGATGAAAAGCCAATTTCCTGGGTTGTCAGGGAGCAAACAAGAAGCAAACCCCGACTGTCACATTGCATCAGGTGGCAGGTTTATCTGCCGGGTGGAAGGTGCGGGAGTGACAGTCGCTGGGAGGTGGGGAAAGAAGAGTGTGGTCAACCTGAGCAGCGTGTTCCTCCCTTCCCCCACCCTGTCTTTCTTGCACATAATGAGGTGGGGACAGGCAGAGCCACTCTGCATCGGGTTAATAAACAGTTATTCATCTTCAGCGTGGCACCCAGGAAACAGGAGCGGGTTTGCCCTTGGGCTAATCTTCAGGCCTGCGGACGACAGCCGATCCATCAGAGCGCCGCTCAGACAGCACACTGCAAACTTTCCTGAACTGCCGAAAGAAGCAAAGGGGACTGAGGGAGAAAACGAGAGGGTGATTGAAAGGGGAATAGATGACATAGAGGGTTGGGGCTCGAGGGAGACTGGGGGAGGGGTGCAGAGAAATCGAAAAGGAAAGAAAAAGTGAAAGGGGCTGAGCGCCCAGTCCCGCGGTGATTTATGATGTTTAGAAAGTCAGGCCATCGGAATTAATGAGGTAGAATTGGCGAATTGGACTGGCACGTGTGTGTGCATGCGGGCAACTTAGTGTAGTGTTCATGTACCTGCAGGCCGTTTGACGCAGTCATCAATAACAGTGTGAAAATCGTGGGCCTGAAATTACTTTTAAATTAGGGCTTTTTACAAGCATACACGAGGAGAAGATTAATGTTGGGAGACGGATGTTCAAATGCAGCATCAGAGCTCACCTGACCTTCACCAAAGGAGAGGCCGAGCCAGAGCTAAGTTGTTCTCACAGCGCGGCCGATTACGACTCCATCAGCGGTTGACAAATAGGAAACTCTGCTCTTCTAGCGGGAAGACAAACAATCGTTTGTTCCTCATACGGCTGTCCAAGACTCACTTGGCGAACCGCTCCATTACTGAGAACCAAGAATAGACAAGGTCACCTTACAAATTTGCCACCATTTTCTCTCCCCTTCTCTAAATACAGAAAAAAAAACAAAAAAACAAAAACAGAACTGGATGCTTGCTCTGCCAATTTACATGTCTGTCTTTTTTACGTCTTGTTTTCCGTCTGTTGTCCTTGAAACCCTCAACTCGCACTCAAGGTTTCATGGCTGAGACACCCTGCTGTTTTTCAAGGTGACGTGCCAACTTCTACTTTGAGAGACATATGACATACGTTCCATTGTTCCACCTGCTGCTCTACCTTGAACATTCTGGGTAACGATCAGTAATGAAAAAAGAAATGTTGAAAAAAATCAGAAACACAAGTAACTATACTGCATGATGCCCTCAATTGAGGTAAAAAAAAAAAAAAAAAGAGAAGAAGACCCACAAGATGAAATAATTGCAGGTGTAACAGCTACTGTAGGGATTAATGTGGATCACGCAGCACTGGCTGTTTAATGAGAACTGGATGGCACTGTCAGATCAAAAGAAGAAGTAGAAGGAGAAGAGCAGCCGGGGTTTTGTTTGGCAAAAATCTGTTGCTATATTTCCTCCTGATTGGTGAGAGCTTAGCTTAACACAAGGTGAGCCTAAATCAGCACCAGGGTCTCCGAGACTTTTGGGAGGTGAAGGTGAAAGTAATTCCCGTCCATAAAGCTCTAAATACATTCCCTATTTCATATGTGAAAAATACTCTGCATCATGACCCATCTTTATTATAACACAAAAACAAAGTCTAGGTCCAAGCTTGTAGAAGTTGTACATAAGACATTTACCCAATGTCCAACACATTGCACCTCCTACAGCTTCTAAAATGTCCACATTATGAAATTAGTGAGAATTATGAGATGACTGGGTTGCGTTGAGGCAACAGGACTGGTTTTGCTATCTTGAAGACGTTTTGCCTCCCATCCGAAAGGCTTCTTCAGCTCTTAAAAAAAGAGGAGGTGGGGCAGGGAGAGTCTCATGTATTTAACCACCAGGAGGAGGTTGGAAGTGGGCCCAGAGGCTGTTTGTTCCTCCTACACGCAAAGGTGTTATATCATGCTAAAAGGATGTCGCTCACCCTGACGACCCACTGGGGGTGCCTTTCTCCTGCAAATATGCACGGCTGAATCCTGTCCTGAGGTGCTGGTCCTTCCGTGTTGGGCCATGCATTGTGGAGTGGTTGCTTGGTCGCACTAATGTAGAGATCAGGACAGTCCTCACTGCTTTGGACTGCATAGACCACATTGTTCAGTCTGTGCCTTGGTGTTTTGTATGTGGGTCATGTGTTACCGGGCCGCGGGACTTTAGAATGATCTGATGGGAAAAAAAATAATACCTGATGTCAAGATATCAAAGTCTGATCTAAACACAATAATTGTTCTACAAGGGGAAAGCAATGGTGCCAACGGGTAACAAATGAGAAAATTTCCTGTAGGTACTGTAATGGACAAATAATATAGCCTTATAACTTGACAAAGAATTGTCAGACTAAATGAATGCAGCATAAATTGCAAAATTGGCCTGTCCACTATACAAACAATTCTGCCAGAAGTCTGCAATTACACAGCAATTGGTTGAGCAAACGGATGACAGAGCAAATTTTCTTTATGGCAGCGATCAAATCAATCTGCTCCATCTCTACTTCTATGTTGCGCAGATGTTTAGAGAGAGTTAGCAGCTGGTTCAACGCAATGCCCCAATGACAAACATCAAACTGAAATTCAGAAGCCTGTAAACTGGGAGTTAAATATAAGAAAATGACCAGTGAGGCAATAAACCTCTTAGTAAAACCAGCCACCTGTTCGGGTTCAATAACATTCTCAAGTGTTTACCCCTAATAATACCGTAACATGTTTATTTACTGAAGAGAACATATAAGATTTACTGCTGGCCAAACAGCAGGGCACCCTCAAGATACTTATGTCTAACTTTTCTGAAAATGTTTATTATCAGATTTATACACAATCCAAAAACAGTGTATTGTGTATTGGTATTTACAGTGTATAGTATGGCTAAGAATAATACAGAAACAATAGCCTTTTTTCTGAATGGAAATACGAGCAATAAACCAGAACTCTTTGCTCTATAGTTAGATTAATTAATTTATTTTTGTTTTGACATTTTCAAGGTAAATGTAGCTACAAGAGCTGCTCATTTATATTGCGGCTGCCAGTGATTTCCTGTTTGTTTGTGGCTGCCTTAATCAAAGCAGTGTGAAAGACTTCAATGATCAATGTTTCACTGATCAATAAGAGTCTCAGTGTGTGATTTAATGACAGCTGCTAATTGGAGGTTAAGCACAGATGGAACAAGATTTGTCTGTTCCACTTTGTAAACATTGCTGGAAAAGTGACAATAGTAACGTCATTGATCCAAAAGATGCCAGGGCCAAAAAGTGATTTCAATTTATCTTGATTTTTTTTCTATGTAGTTAAGGCATATAAAAGTTTGACTATTCCTGCAATTTTCTTCTTTTATATGCAGATAGTGAAACTCACGGATTACCTCACCCTGGCGGGACACGAGGAGAATTTCTCGAGAAGGTTAACTAACAGATTACACGAATACCAAGAATACTTATTTTCCATTACAATAGATAGATAGATAGATAGATATTTTCTATCTGCCTCAGATGGTAGCGGTGAATACCATTGGAATGAAAACATTCACCGTTTTAAATTTACAATATATTTACTGTCATCCAATCTCCTTTATGACCCTGAATGGACTGTATGGATTATCATTCACCTTTAACTCTCTGTTGCATTTTCTCTGTGGCAATATCTAGAAAATCTAAGTTTCTTTTCTTCCTCTGTGTTCGTGTGAGTCATGGAAGCAGTGTCCTCACTCTGCCCGGCAGGATAAACTCTCCCATTCTGTTATGTCCCATCCTGTTCGGGCTCCTGCTCAAATGACAGAATTACTATCACTAGGGACAGCCACTTCCACTGGGGAATATTTGCATGTCAGCCAGCCTGTCCACTTCCTTCTCCGTCTCAATTTGTCATCCTTCCAATGTCTTTTATCCTTGTTTTCTTGCTCCCTCTTTGACTCCTCCCAACACAGTTCGTCTGTCACTCATTGTCCTGCGGAGAACAAGGGATCGGCAGTAGGGGAGAAAATGGCTCGCCCATTTCTGAGTACAAAGTAAATTCCTAAAAGGAAAGCAAAAAGACTTAATATTTTTAATGCAAATGTGCCGACTTAATCCTTCCTGCCATGTTTGTTCTTGTTCCTATGCCCCCCTGAGCAAAGTGTTGTTCTGTACTTGAGAAGGCTTAACAACATGTCTGAAGAAAAAGCTTCAGAACTATAGAAACAGAAATCCAGGAGGCTTTCTCTCCCCTGTGATCTTATCAGAAGGATTTCAGCTAGGCAGCAAGCAGTGGCCTATGGGTCTGGTGTTGGGATTTGTTACCCTTTGTGATCAACCTAGTATAGAAAACTGCAGCTGATTTGTTTCTAGTCGGTTTTCAGTCTCAAGCTTTGGTTGTCCATTCTGCAACAAACAAGGTTTAGTCTGGCCAAATCATGTATTGGTAACTGTAATAAATTAGTAGTTTTATTTTTGCTGTAAGGTTTGACTTCAGTTGAGTAAAATACATTTAAACAAGTTAGGAATATAAAACAAATGGCTTTGGATTTAGTGGTGGGTATGTGTGACTTTTACGTCAGCTTGATCACTGAGATTTTAACTTAAGAAAATATCCCTGGTGCGTTGTGCCAAAAATGCAATTTTTGGTACAATGCACTAATTACTATTAAAATAGATGCCAGTTTTACTTTTAAAAGAACAAAGTGCAGCTGCAAAAGGTTTTCAACAGTGTTAATGAGAGTGGTAAGAAGAGACCGCAGAGATGATAGGAAGATAACACTCAGTCCTCAATATCCCTGTTAGCCATCAGCATGCTTTTTTAGATTCCACCCTTCCCCCTTTCCTGAACCACAACCGGAAACATTTGAAGAAAACATTTCACATAGGTAACAGAGAAAGAGGAAATTACTCACAGCAGCATAGTACGGAGCATTGTTTAATCTCCACGGTATCCAACAAATCCACTTAAAGTTTGGCACCATGAGCAGCTTTAAAGAATGGAAGTGGAAAAGCAACGATTATTTCATTTTTTGTTTGTTTATTATCAAGCCAGCTTTATAAAATATTGGCAAAAAATGAGTCTGACCCACAGTTTATGTCAGGTTTTTGTATGAAAATACAAAGCACCAAGGCTCTGGGTTTTGGGCTGTGCAACGCTAAACAGTTGGCTTCACTGGCAAATTTCTCAATCAATTCATCTACTTGAAAAGCACAATGTGCTTCTCTGTAGGGTGCAACATATTGCATTCAAACATGAGACCATTTTTGGGTGATCTTCCAAACATGATCTCTCCCGCTGCTCGGCAGCTGGGTCGGTGGTGAATCACATCCATGTGGCTGAGCAACATTTTTATTTTATTTTATTTTTTTTCAGTTCGCCCGCTTGGAACCCCAGCCGAGCTTGGACTAAAATGGTAATTGTTGGTAATGGTTAGAACCTAGAGAAAACACCCAAAACTTGACCCAAGCCAAGTAGCGGTAGTGCAAACATGCCCTAAGTGACTTTGAATGTGGTATAGTTTGACTGGCATGTCAAAGTATTTAAAAAAAAAAGCTGATCTAATGGGATTTTCACAATGTCACTGACAACTATTCTCCGTCTGTTTAGCAGAGGGTTTACAGAGAATTTACAACGTCCTCTTGACTCATTCTGGAATTAGCTGTGCTGTATGATGTATGCTGTGTGAATTTGTAATGATGGTATTTTACATGTTTAACGGTCTCTGGGCATATACATTTTATTTATTTAGACTTTTTATTGACTTATTTTTTTCAAAGGCATGTCTTCAATTGGAGACACTGAACACATTTGTGGCGATGAAAATGTTTTTCCAATATGTTCCAAAGGCTAAACAGGCTCTTTAGTCTGCTGGCACCCAAAGCACCCACACACAGAGCTATTCTCTAACATTTGCCAAAGCCTTTCTCTCCCTCTTGTGCCAAGAGAAAAAAAAATAAATCTAATCGCTTCTACTGCAAAAGTCAGAAGGGTGCAACAGTTTAATACATGCTGCCTTTTGCAAGGTGATGGTCTTCAAAACTGACAGGATAAGGATGCAAAACTGCTCACTGCCAGAGTGTCAAACTAGATAAAGAAGTTGTTGAGCCTCACTCCATCAACGTTTTCCAGTTAAGATTAATAAGCTGTCACCTAAATTTACATACAGTGCAATAAGAAATTTCAAGTCCTTTTATGTATCTTTGCTGTAATTGTGATTCAGGTAGTTGTTATACTACCTTGTTATGGAGCACCCATTGTCAGTAATGTCACTCACATACAGTTCCCTCCACCTTGCAACGGGTGACACAGCATCATGCCGTGATGGTGAGGTTGGGACTGTGATTATGCAGTGTCTGCATAAAAGTGTCAGGTAAAACTTTTATTTCAGTGTGGCAATTTATCGAGTTAAAACTTCAGCAGCTCAGCTGAAGCTCTGCTGTCTCCCAGGAAACAATTCCCCATGGCTGTGTACGTCCTGGAGTCACAGGATCCTCAGAGAATGGAACCTCATCAGTCATTTGAATGTTAAACCTAATTTTTTCCAATGGCAAAAGTTCTAATAATCTCATTTGAGCAAATTGCTGTGGAAGCCATAGGAATGCAAAAAAAAAATAAAAAAATCAGCAACAAGTCAGCAATAGATTGTAGCCAGCAGGGAGAAATAGTTTCTCAGAGTTTTCACTGATTAAGGGTTTACTGAAGGGTGGACATACTAATGTTGTAAAATGACAAACAAAATCAGGTGAGAGATGGAAATCTCTCCCTCGTGCGTACCTCTCTCGCTCCTTCTCTCCACTCTCCCACTCACATGTGCGGCCAGTTAAGATGGGAAGGGGCACCTGCAAGTTTAAATGCACTCCTCTCTCTCTCTCTCTCTCTCTCTCTCTCTCTCTCTCTCTCTCTCTCTCTCCCTCTCTCCCTCTCTCTCTCTCTCTCTGTGTTTGAGTCTCTCTAACTCTCTCAGGTCCCATTTACGCAAAGACAACAAGAATGACAAGCAACAGATTTCGGTTACGGTTATAAAAGATGATCGTCCTGATATCTTCACCTTTGATAGTGGACAACGACATACAGTGTTCTTGAATCGTTCATGGATTATATGCCAAGTGAAAATAAACAACAACATTTATTTTTCAAACCTCTTTTTAATGATCTTTTCATTTTATTTTTATTTTTTTTCAGTTTTTTCTTGAAATCATTGGTCAGTTTACCCCTCACTCTGAAACGAAGACACATGGCTTGGCCTTCTCCTGGATTCATGAAGTCCAAACTAATGAGCCAGGCAACTGGGTATTGATAGATTCTGACGATTCTCATTGAATAACATATTTTCAAGCCATCATTACTGATGTAAACTTGACAATAGATTCATGTACATGAGACAAATGTATTATTTATGATGAACTGGAATTGGATATATATTTTTTTTATTTGATACTCCTATTTCTTGGTCCAGTGAACTTCCAGGCAGAGAATGCCCTGAGGGTTCCCCACTGATCAATAGTACTGAGCAAAGGTTGTGATACTTCATGTGATTATGTACATATGATTTGTCTTTTATTTTTAATACATCTGAAAAAAATCTCAAACATTTTTCACGTTGTCATTATGGGATGTTGTGTGGAGGATTTTGAGAAGTGAAACCATTTTGGAATAATGCTGTAACATAAAATGCAGAGACTGAATGTGAATACCTTTCAGATGCACTGAACCGTATCATACAAGCGATCATAATACAAACAGATGTATTATGTATGTTCTGATGTTTAACATTGTTTTTGCAATTTTTGTTTAGTGCTCTTTTCATTTTCAATCAATCAATCAATTAACTTTTGTCTGTATAGCGCTAAATCACATCCAAAGACGTCTCAAAGCGCTTTGTACAATCCCAGAAAAGGCAACCAACTGGGCCCCCAGAGCAAGCAAGTGCGACAGTGCCCAGGAAAAACTCCCCTGTGGGAAGAAACCTACAGCAGATCCAGACTCCAGAGGGCCATCATCTGCCTATGACCAGTTGGGGTGAGAAGGGAATACAAAAATTGTAGAGAGAGAGAGACAGAGAGAGAAATAGAGATAGAAGTAGCCAGAGTGGCAGACAGGCCAGAGTGAGTTGCAGGGTTAAAGCTCTCACAATAAACAGTAGATGCAGATATATAAGAACGAATAATTAAAATATGTATATAAGTGGATGTTTTTGTATCATATAAATCAAAACATTCTAGAATCTAGATAGGCCCAAATGTTGAGTGGTGGGGTGGTACAGCCGCTGTCCATGTAGAGTGTGTAAGTCTGTGTTTGCTGTCCATGTAGAATGCACTTGTTTATGTTTGGGAGGGCAAAAGTCCATAATGGTCCATGATCTGCCATGAAATCCAGTCCTCGTCCTGATCCTGGTGGCAAAGTTGAAGCGATGGCACCAAGACTCCCAGGACCGCACTCTCCAGCTCCAGGGGTCGTGGTCATCACCTGCTGGAGACACACAGAGACTGCGGCAGTATCATGCAAACAATCGGTACTCCAGGTGGAGAGGAAAAAGCGATAGAAGCGCCACCTGCACAGAGCGACAATCCCTTTTAACGGGAGAGAAAGATCTCCCTCGGCGGCCTAGGCCTATAGCAGCATAACTGACAGTGGGTAGATACTAACTGTAAGCTTTATGGAAGAGGAAGGTCTTAAGTCTATTCTTAAATAAACTAATGGTGTCTGCCCCCCGCACCGCGGCCGGAAGGTGGTTCCAAAGTAAAGGAGCCAAAAAGGGAACAACTTGTTACTTTCTGTTGTTTTGGGAACAACAGAAAGTAACAAGTTTTTGACCAATGTCTGCTAAGACGTTGATGAATCTATGATGATGATGATCCCTTCCAGACATAATTTAATTAAGACCACCTTTGCGTATTCACATCATTACATTGCACATTTTAAGCAATTGATGTCCCAAGACGCTCCTAATGCTTGGCAAGTTGAACATATCTTTTCACAGTGAAAAAAAGCCCGGGATCGATTATTTACCCCTGTGCCAAAAGTGCTTAGTGTTCAAGAACAAGTAAGAAGAACTCAACAGTGCGAAGGGGAGAAAAGTCTGGGAAAGAGCAGATAAATTGGCATGCAAGCATTTGTCCGTGGTCAGGCAAAGATCTGTGAATCGATAGGCTGATGGAGGGCTGACAGAATGACAGCTCCATGCTGATCAGTGAAGGACATTGAGGAAAGGCAAGCAAGTTGAAGATGGAGTTAGAAGTAAAAAAAAAAAAAAAGAAAGAGAGCGCTGGCAAAAGCAGGAGTGAGAGAGAGGGAGGGGGAGAGAGAGAGAGAGAGAGAGAGAGAGAGAGGTGAGGCTGCCAGGCTGACAGCCAGTTGTAATGAATGATAATTGTTCATCAAGTGGACGTGCTCAGTATGTGGGAGCGAACATTCACCCCAAGTCATTTCTTCAGTCTCCTGCACTCAGGCGTCACGCCTGTCAGCACACACACACACACACACACACACACACACACACACACACACACACACACACACACAGAGCAAGAAAAAAAGAGAGAGAAATGAGAAAGAAAGAAACTGGAGTCTATCGAAAAATGTGAAAAACAAAAACTACCAGTACTGTGAAATTTGAAACCTGCACAAACATCTCCACCAGGAAACAAAACCAGTCCACCCCGACTCTGTCCAGTGTCCCAAAGACGGTTGTAAATGTCCCCAGCTGTAGGCGTGTCCATCATCATCATCATCATCATCATCATCATCATCATCATCATCATCATCATTATTACACCAAGTCATGATATTTGCACAGTTGACCAACATCTGCATTGTCATGCTCTCATCAATTCCAAACAAAAATGAAATAAATGACCTTTCCATACCTTTCATAGCCTTGGTCAATTGGCTATCCAAATTAGTCGACAGTTCAGAAATCCCCTCTGCCAAAGTACGCCTCGTCAAGCTAACGTTGGCCCAAGCTTGTCACTTGTCAGGACACACAACTTCTGCAGCTTTTATGATGCATGTTAACAAACTCACCGTTGGAATATGGCTCGGATGCAAATGCTATTTCACCAGCAATTAGGTAGCCAGCTTCTATTTTAGCTTCACTGACCTCTCGGCTTTGGGCTCTATAATTTTCGTTGCTATTGTGAATCACAGTATTGGAGCTCCATTAACATTGGAGTCGCAGGTTAACTTGGTGCAGGCGGGTGGAGAAATGTCTTGTTAACCTTTGGCTGGATATTGGACAGCACAAAGGAAAAAGTTCTCAAAATGTGAGTGAACAAGTGAGAGAACAGTGCTGCACACAGGCAGTAACACAGAAGGCTTCAAGTCAAGTTCTCTTCCATTGTGTGTTGCTAGGCGTTCTTGGCCCTGTTGTTTGTGAGAAGTGCCCCATTGTGTTGGATTATTTCAGGAGTCGAAGCATCCCATTTCCCATTAACTGCTTTAGATAGGCATCACAACAGAAACTGAGGAGTGAAGGGTAAAATGCATAAAGGTGAAAAAAATGGGTCACAGAAAATATATTAAATTAAAAAGAAAAAACAAGAAAAAAGCTATCGCAAAAAAACATTAGTAAATTTACACATAAGGGAGACACCGGGACTCTGATGAGCAACACAGAGAGCCACCACTGTCAGAAACAAGAGATCAGGCTGGAAATGGGATTGTGCAGGGATTTGACTTCACGTCACCATATCCTGAGGACATGCAGCAGACGGGAAAGCTTGCACCAAGCGTCTTGAAAATATATTTTTTTGAAAGCAAGGAGAAGTCGGAGGTGACCTGACTTGATCTGCAGAATCAGCTCCAGGATATTACACATCTTGAGAGTAGACTGCCAACAAGACTTATATTACTGGCCAGAGCTCATTTTTTTGAAGCTCAGAACAAAAGATTTAAAAGTCTTTGAGGTGCCTTAGAGGAATTTTTAAGGATGTAGAAAATGCAAAGGTTCAAAGTCTCAAGAGATGGTTGTGCAGCTTTTGATGGTGAAAGGTTGGTGAGTAGAAGGCCCGAATCAAAGTCTGCACAATGCTGCATGCACACATTTCACCCCAAAAATTGCAAACCTTCCCAACCAAGAGGCAGGTACATGCATGCATGAGAAAACTGATGACACTGGCATAGAAGTCAGCACCGAAGATATTAATTAGCAAACTATTAGCAAACAGTTTGAAAGGACCATTATTGGGAGTTCTCACCAAGAAAAAAACACTAGGTTTTCTTACTTGGATTTGCTTCGCAGTGTGCAATAACGCAAGCACAAAATTGAACACTATGATATACAGTAATTACTACATGCATTCTTTGTCTCTACTTAGTGAAAATGTGAATTGAAAACAATTTCTCACATCTAAACACAAGATGATATATGCTTCTTTCCGAATTACATTGTTTAAGATTGTTAGAGATGAGATTATTAGAGTTTTTGCCATGGGAAGTTTTTGTTTGGTCAAATAAAGGGTAAATATTTTTGACGTATCATTGACAAATAAAAAAAATAAAGAATTAATGTGAGGTTCTTATTGAAAGAATTTGAAAAGAAAGGCCAACCCAAGGAGAGCATATATACTTTCCCTGAATATTTAATTCTATCACTGTTTAGTCAATTGTAATATTTATTTTAACAAAAATATAATCTAATAATATAATAGTCGTATTACAGTGAGTTACACACATTTTTTTATTTCGACCCCTCTCTAAACGTTTACTCTTTTTATACTGACTGCACTCAGGGGAATATGCATTAAGGACAAGCGCTGGATGTGTCAGGGGTTTTTGATAATTAAACCTACTGTGGAGAACTTGCACATAAAGGACATGAGCAGCATGTGGAAGGTTACCAGCAGGGAGCTGGCTGCTTGGCATTTGGCTTGCTGCTCCAGTACTGACAATTCTGGTCAGCAATCACCACTGTGGTCAAAGTCCTGCAGCTGATGGAAAAACCCTAATGTGCGTTGCTAAGCAAGTTCAAAGAGCTTAATCATACAGCCGCTGTATAAAATATATTTTCTCATTTAAGCTGAGGTCAGTGTTAATCGAAGTGTAGGGGGAAATAGGAAGAAATAAAAAAAATAGTAATAATACAGCACATCATGTCAAGAATTGTCTTTAGAGGCATGGACTGAAGATACAGAGACTTGCAGGAAAGTGCTGTTTATCTATCAATAAACTGAACTGAAGATGTCCTCTTTTCTGACGAGGATTTGACGTACGTGGTTGACATACCTTGGACAATGAACTGACATAGACACAGGGAGACAAGGACTATTTATACAAGAGTGCAGACATGAAAATCGTGGGACAAAGAAGATGGGGACAAAAGAACAGGAAGCAGGAAACACAAAGGGAAAAGAGACTATCAAAATAAAGCAGGAAATGATCAGAGAACACACCATGACAGTACCCAAGGGATGGCTGGGGGTCAGGCAGGAGGCCAACAACGGAGAATAAAACCTCTGGGGGTCACGCTGGAGTCGGACTGTTAACTGAAGACAAAGACATGAGCTCGGTGGGGCAGCTGACGGAGCTGATGAGAACCGGACCACCGACTTGATAAGAGGAGCAGGAGCCGGATGGATGGCTGATGGAGCTGGTGTCAGATGGATCACTGACTTCAGATGAGGAGCCGGACAGGTTTCAACATGGAGCTAGTGTGGTGGAGCTGGCGTTGGCTGGATCGCTGACAGGACAGGAGTCAGCCAAGCCACCGTTAATTGTCGTTTGTCTTGTTTTGTCCGGTAAGTCTTACCACAGGCAAAGAGGGCGAGTGGTCAAGGAAACGTGGAGAAGCTAAATATCACAACCTCAAGTGAATGGAGGCCATGGTCATCTCATCTACTAGATCTTAATGACCTGGTGGAATACCTAATAAGTTGGGTGTTCCAGAGTTTACAGACTGAAAAAACTTGTAGCTCAGTGTTTCTCAGCTGAACTTAGTGTGGCAGTAGATCAGGAGCTAGCGCAGGTCATTCAAATCCATCTGCATCCAAGTCTCTGTCGCTGTGTCCTTGGGCAAGACACTTTACCCATATT
This sequence comes from Nelusetta ayraudi, assembly GCF_046127955.1. NCBI lineage: Eukaryota > Metazoa > Chordata > Actinopteri > Tetraodontiformes > Monacanthidae > Nelusetta > Nelusetta ayraudi. The sequence goes on from NW_027466083.1 coordinate 2,871,037, forward strand.
GCCTTGTACGACTGTGAGTGAATGTTGGGTGGTGATCAGAGGGGCCATTTAGTTCAGATTTGGCAGCCACACTTCTGTCAGTCTGTCCTAGGGCACTTGTGACTACAGATGTAGCTTACCAGTTTGGATGTGACGTGAATGAGTAATGTTATCATGAAGTCTGTGTCACAGCTGCAATCTTGGAACTCTGAAACACCTTGACTGTACGATGTACAGTACACGATTGTAACGTTTTGCTAGAAAAGAGACCAACTTTTGTGTTTTGATGAACCAACTGATAGAAAGGACCCACTGGCACGCGCGGGAGAGGAAGGGTGAGCGAAAGAGTGCTGAAAGCTAACTAACTTATCCAAAAATTATCGACCCCACACACATTAAAAGGACTTAATGTGATGGCATGGATGTGTTTAAAAATTGAGAAGATTGAAATTGAATGCATGAAGATTGGTAAAATAAAAACAAAAAAATCAGTAGCCTAGTTTTCTTAAAAAGAAATATGCTAATGATTAGATTTTAAATGAAATACTGGTTGTCCATTAGAATCTTTGTGCATTCGCATGTCTCTGACCATAATAGTATGGACATAGATAATAATGTGGACAATAAATGAAGCACATTCCCTTGAAAAAACATAGCGTTTTGCTCCTCGTTAGACAGAGTGCGGTTTGGTAGTTTCAAAACATGGGGCACATTATTCTGTCTTTTTATTCTAGAAGAAGTTGACACACAGAAAACAGTTGCTTCACAGTTGCTTGGCAACAATGGAAGAGAAAAAGGCAAAGCCAAAATCTCAAGTGTCGCACTAATTGGCCTGCAGGCTGCTGTTTCTTGTTCAAATAATGTTAATAATGCTTGATGAAGTCATATACCTCAGGGTTTCCACAGCCAGCAATAGCCAGCACATAGTTTCAAAGCTGTTTGAATCCCAGTTCAGTCCCAGTAAATTACTTCATAAACTTTATAAATGAAATGATGCTGCCCCTGCTCTCTTCACTTTGGGAGAGTTTGCCTTTACAACACACAACCGTCAGTTGTGCCCATTTTTTTTGCCTTGACAGAATCAGCAGGAAGGACCACTTTTTAGTGGATTTACTTCTGAAATTACATTGACATTGAAGTATTGGGACCCAGATGAATCATCAGTTTGAGGTTGTTTCTTTAATTGCAGCGATATGTCAAGATTCATTGGGATGAGGATGATTTTTTTTTTTTTTTTTCCCACAGTCGGTGGACGATTAAAATCCAGCGAAAGAACATTCATAAAACGCACACACGAGTCTGCAGCCGACACTTTCAAATATGTGGTCAAGCATCCGACTCCAACTGGGCTGTTCCGGTGCTTCTTTTTTTTTTTTTTTTGAAAAGGACAATTTCAGTCTTCTTAATATAATCAAGAAATAAAGTTCCAAGTACAAGGAAGAAGGGATTGCAATAAAAATTATACTGAGTCCAAAAAGCACATTGAATACTATGGTTCAAGAAACACAACAAAATCAGCATGAGTAGATGGTTTGGCTATTCCACTTTTCTCTTTCCTCTCAAGAAGCTGTTCTGTTTGATGCACCTCATGTTTGAGTAATTCGATATTGGACTAAAACGTCAACGAACAGACACTCTGTGGGTTGAGAGAGGTTTTTTTTTGTTGAAAAGTGCTTCTGCAGTTCAGCTGTGAGACAATTGAGTATTTTTTAAAACACATTTCTGTGGAAGGTCTCACTATCATCTTGGACTCAGTTATTTTTTTGTCCTACAATGCTTACTGACTGCGAGTCAAGAAATCTGGCGCTTGAAAGGTTCTTCTTTTTGGTATTGTTTCGACATTGATTTTGCAGCACTCTTATCTGCTTAACCTCTTGCCACAGTTCACTAAAGAAATCACTTTTGTAGTGCTGTGATGTGTCTGTAAGGGCAGCTATACATCCACAGCTCTTGCTAGATCAAGAGACTTGGATTGGAGCATGTCACAAAGACATTTGAAATCCTCATCCACTTTACAGCAGGTAACCAAAGGCACTTATGAAGTGCACATCTATCTGAGAAAGAAGTCACCTGACCTCTACTGATCTATCATCACTATTTTCATTTGCGATAACCCTATAGCAGTCTACGAACTGCCAAAGGTCTGTCCCACCCAGCATGGCACACCAAGTATCTGCATGCCCATATTGTGTCCAATAACCTCTGTAGCTTCCTAGGATGCGGATACAGCTCTTTCTGAACTTCAAGCCATTTGATTTGAGCAAACACGGCAGATGCAAAGTTATAGAAAGTTGAATTACAGAGTTGTTATAGAGCGAAACATCTTTATTTGAAAATGAGGGTGGGTGAAGATTCATGTCAGTATAGCCCAGGAAGACGAGCCAGTTGTCTAGAAATCAGCTAATGTATTGAACATCAACAACAGCTATGTCTGATTGGCTGAATGAGATTACGGGATCTGTGGCTGTGTGTGTGATAGGCTCAACTGACCACCTGCTGTTTTAGTGAACTTTAAACTTGGATTGTGGAAAAATGTGTGAAATCTCTAATAGCGACAAACAAAATCGGTCCCGCTTCTTCACGAGCTCAGGGTCACGGGGGTCTGCTGGAGCCTCTCCCAGCTGTCATAGGGCAAAGGCAGGGTACACCATGGACAAGTCACCAGTTCATCGCAGGGCCAAACAAAATCATATTTAGAAGGAAAAAAAAAAGAGTAAGCTGAAATCTGTCTTCAATCAAACTACCAACGTGAGCGAATGAAATTTTAGTGGTGGCACTCAAGGTTTCCAATCAGATTTCAGATCTTAGAACTGCTGTCCCCATGCCATCAAGAAATATAGATGGTTATTATTGAGTTTGGGAGACAATGGCCTAACTTATGTATTTATTTTTAAATATCCTTTTGGCCACTCTTGGATAGTGACATAGCTTATTTCTTTAAATAGTGGCCTGGGTCTTTATTTATTTCAGAGGGTTGTGATGCCAGGCTTTTATCTGAGAGAGGTCTTCATATCTATTTTGACAAACAGATCAGAATTAATTAATCAAGATTTTGAATCAGTTTGAAGCTGATCAATTAGTTCATCCTTCCCTAAGTCAGAGCCCATGATTACCGTTGCTATGCATGACAAGCTTTCACCTCCACTTTCACACAATAGTTTCTGTGAAAAACGCAATCAGAAAGAATAAGGAAGAACGGGTTGCAATGTGTACCTGAGCAGCGGAATTACATGAACAAATACATTCTTACTGCAGAACAAATGCAAATGCATCTACAAATGCATGATCCATTTAAAAAGTCAAATGGAAAGAACGTTCCTACATATAGCGACGGAACACTAGTGCTAATATTAGCCGGCAGGAACCTGAGTTTTTATGCCGAAAATCTTAACGACATTTGCACATGGGTATGAAACAGCACACGCATTCTGAACCCAGACAGGAGGAATGATCAGTGCAGATTTTACCTTGAACCGCTCCATCCCTTGCTCCAATAAATAAACTTTCTCTGTCCAATATTTGAAAGTCTGACATCATTTGTATTTATCAAAAATGTGTCTTCCCATTAATTTAGACCCGACCTTTAACTGAGTATAGGCCATTACTTGAGGAAATATGACATTGCAGGTATTTACAATACAGCTTCAAAAGATTAGGCAATGGACTCAAGAGAACAATGTAAGTGGGGATTAGTCATCACTCTGCCCCCTCGTGATAAAGTATTTGTGGATACTTTAGCATTGAGCTAAATTATTTCACATTGGGAATATTTCAAACCTGAACTGCCAAATGTGCTTGGAAATATGATCGCTCGCACTTTTAACTCCAGGAAGTACAAAAGCCAATTGACGATATGACCAATGATATAAATGCACTTAAAACTAAAGTATATCATTGAATTGAGTGGCATAAAGTCATGGAGGCTGGATGAAAAGTGCTGCTTTGTCTCAAAGTGCACTGCCAATATATATATATATATATATATATATATATATATATATATATATATATATATATATATATATATATATATATACATATATATATATATGTATATATATATATATATATATATATATATATATATATATATATACATATATATATATATATATATATATATATATATATATATATATATATATATATATATATATATGTATTAAGATGGGTATTGCCTTTTGAAAGCTAAATTCTACATGACCCAGAGACGTTCTTTTATTCAAGGTACATCCTCTGTTTCCAACTGAGCCTCCTTTCCTGAAAACGGACTAATGCTTGTACCATTGTACCACTCAGGTGATGGACAAAGCAAGAATGGTGGATGGAAGATAGAAGTATGGGCTGAAAAAAGCAGAGGATAGGGAGATGGAGCTGAAGCGTGGCGGAGCTTAAACTGAAGAGAAACCAGTGGTGTGTGAAAGCATATTCCACAATCAGCCCTGTGCTTTGTGACTTAGAAGGGCTGAGGAAAACAGCGGAGGGGAGGAAGAAAAGCGCATAGAGTGTGACTGATTTTCTGAAAGAAGGCATCAGAGACTGCCTTCAAGGTCAGCGATGTAACCCCTGGGCCTGAATGTGGAAGTCAACACTTGATGATGCAGAGAGCTCTTTGTTCTGCAACTTTGCTCCTGACAAGCATGAGGATGGTGCTGTAAATATACACTGTATGCAATAAAAATCAACAAGGATTTTATTTCTTTTATCTTGTGTAGCTGTGTTCTTCTGGAACCAAACAAAGGATGAAGAGGGAATGGAATAAAGCATTACCACACCCATTGTGATTGTTGACAGTCACGTCCCATTTTCATTCATGAATGGTTGGTGCTTTACAATAATGATATAGTCCATCATTCCATGCAGCATCTGTCGCTATCTATCCATAAATTATTGTTTCATTGTTGTGTCATTGTTTAAAAGCATTATATCATGAAACCTTTTAGCTTATCTATGTAATGAGGGGATAATGAACTCCACATACACTTTACAAGGAAAAAAGTTCTTGTTTTCTATTTTATTTGCTGCTCCTCCTTGCTACACATGCAATACCAAAATCAGTGAACAGACACAAACACGCACATATAATAAAGATATTAATACAAAAGTGGCCAAAGAACAGAACCATTATTGTCTTTTAATCTTTGTTAATGTCATTTTACAAAGACGAGGGAGCTACTGTACCTTTCACGGATCTTTACCTCCAATAAACCACAGTTTCTTGCTGTTTCTCCTTCTCTGTTGCTTTTAGCAGCGTCTGCAAGTTCTTCAGTGCATTCCTGTTGTTTAGACATTTTAAAGTCGGCTTAGAATGACCATGCAACATGCTGTGCATTCTCTTAATTACATCCGAGTGCCTCTTAACGTGGCCACACATCTGGGTAACTGACCAACACGTTGGTGAAAACACTCGACCGTCAGTTTGTTAAATGAATTTGCTTATATTGTCCAAGATAACAAAGTAACAGTAATTTACAAATAGTGTTAGTTTTGGTAAAGACGAAAGCACATAACAGTGTCACAGTGTAACCTGTGGAGTTCATCCATGTCCCTGCACTGGCTTAGCTGCTGCCTCCAATCGAGTCGTGTTGTCTCTCTTTCTAATCCTAATGTTTGTCTGAGTTATCCTACTCACAGCAACTCCTAGGAGCATGTAAACATTGGCAGCTGTGTTACATCACACTGACCTTGAGCAAGCAACATGGATAACCACAATAATCTCATTCCACACACACAGTGATAAAGCTACAATGGATGTGTCCGCCACAAACACTGAGCAAGCGTTGCCATTTTGAGACAAACTAACTGGCAACATGTTCTGGACACTCGGGTGACGCCACACAACATGTAAGGAGGCATGCTGTATTCATGGCCACAGAATTTGACCATTTGGAAGAATTCTGAAAAAAAAATTAAGAAAGAAAAATTTTGAACCATTCTTAAGTGTAATTTTCCTTCTCCTATAGATGGGCTTTTTATTTTTCACCTGGTCTTCTGCCTTCAGTGCTGTCCCTTTGACATTTTAGGTTAAAAGTTAGCTGCAGACACTGAAAGTTAATGGAAAAAGAAAATCAAAGCAAAGGCTCAAAGGAAGAAAATGAAGTTAATTCCTCTTTGATATGGTGACAACCTGGAGTTCTGCGATGGCAATCTGATCCCTGGCGTGACCTCTCTGTGCCCGTTTTCAGCCTCTGACCTCCCTTTGTGTGCCAGCCACACTTGGTTGCATCTGACAGAATCTGAGGTCTCCCATCACGCTGCTGCTTGTCACAGAGCTGCAAGTCAAACTCGACAGTGTGATGTCGGTTCACTGATTACCTGATCCTACCCATATCTGCCTGTTCCTGTTTATATTTTCCACATTACCCCAACGGTCAGACTGTTTCTCTGTTGTTTACAGCTCACAGTTTTGTTTTGTTTTTTTCATTGACTGTTCCTGTATATCACAGACCAAAATAGATAAATTGTCAAGAATCCTTATTATTTCTGGCCAAATGCTTGTCATGAATGACAATAGATATGACCAGTTACCAGTAAAGCCATTTCCCATTTGTCATTGTTTTTATTGAATTGAATAAACTTTGTTGATCCCTCAAGCGGGAAATTTGTGGCGTCACAGCAACAACAGATACAAATAAGACAGTGAAAAGATGACAACAAGACAAGACAGCAACGACAAGAAACAATAAATATGATAATAAATAAGATAACAATAAAAATCTATGTGCAATTAAAGTGCTAGGGCTGTGTGTACGGACAGACAGCGGACAAAGCTCCTCAACACATCTCTGTATGTCTCTTCATCGTCCTAGCTGATGCAGCTGAGAATAGAGGGGTCGTCGGAGAACTTTTGGAAGCGATATTTGCTTGAAGTCAGAGGTGTAGATAGTAAAGAGGAACGGTGACAGCACCGTTCCCTGGGGTGCACCAGTGCTTTCTGTCACCACATCAGACAGTGTCAACTTGAGTCTGACATGTTGTAGCCTGTTGGATATGTAGTCCGTAATCCAGGCCACCATGTCATGGGCCACCTGCATGACATGGAGCTTCTCTGCTAGCAGGGAGGGCTGGATGGTATCAAATGCTCTGGAGAAGTTAAAGAACATCACTCTCACTGAGGGGGGCTGTGTCTCCTCCTACACTGTCCCCTGCAGCAGTTCCAGTGGGGCATAGAAGTGGAAACAACATTGTCCTCACAAGACTGCATATAGTCTGTAATACCCTCAATGTCCTCCCTATACTCCCCCAGGAACAGATTCCAGTTTGTAGACTGGAAAAAGTCATGCAGGACTTCCTCTGCATGTTTGGACCACTCCTTAGCAGTCCTGGTGGTAACTGGCTGCTGACTCAACACAGGCTTGTATGTTGGTAAGAAGTGTATCAGGCTGTGCTCTGATCTGCCCAGAGGAGGCAGGACAAGGGAGCTGTATACCTCCTTCCTGTTAGCATACAGTAGGTATAAGGCCTTATTCTTCCTTGTTTTACAGTCCACGTACTGTGTAATAAATGTCAGTGTTTTTGAGATGGAAACATGATTGGATTCCCCGTTTGTCACAATGAATGCCCTGGGATGCTTGGTTTGTAGTTCTACGACAGTGGAGTGGATGACATCACAAGCACTCACCACCACCTCACTTGGTGAAACGTCAACAACAACAGTGACAACATGGGAAAACTCACAGCAAGCTGTGTGAAACACAGCAAGTTGCTTTCACGGAACTCCTGCTGACTGTTCACAAGTGTTGTGATCTCATCCAGCTTGTTGGCCAGCAATCTCACGTTTTCCGTGACGACTGATGGAAGACAGGGTTTACATTTCGTCCGGTTCCTCTGCAGTCTTCCCCCTGTCTTCACATTGGCTCTTTTCCCACACCAACACCTCCGTAACTCCGTTGGTATTATCCATCGGTAGTCCGGTGTGGGGACTACTCTTCAGTATCTATTCCCTTGTGTACTTGAGCCTTGTCATGATGATCGTGCTGGTAGGTTCAGTTGACAAACATAGAACAACACGATAGCCCACAGCACAGAGATGGATTAGTTTTATTAAAAAAAAAAGAAAAAGAAAGAAAAGTTAGACAGAATGCCGCTGCAATAGGCTGCCGCTCACAAGGCAACATTTTTCACAGGCCCCTAATAATCTCCTTGGCTTCGTGGACTAAAAACTATGTCACACGCACTGATAATTCCCAAATATCTTAACAAAACAAATAAAGTTGAACTTCTAAGTTTAGGTTTAAGTCAGTAGGGGTGGAAGCCGAGGAGACAGTCCAGAGATGAAAGCTCTTCGTGTCAGGGAAGTGAGTGTGGGACCGGTCAGTATTCTCTGGGCTGACTGTTTTGCAGGTGTGGTGTCTGATGAGGGGAGTGAGAGCAGGTGTGTCTTGATCAGGGGAGGTGAAGCAGTGGAAAAATACTGAGTCCAGTGTGAGTGACGGAGACAGATTGTGACAGAGATCACAGAAGCACTCATGCACAATCATGATGAAGTTAAGGCTGCTTCTCCTTGATGGAGACAAAACAACCTGATATCGACTGGCAGTGCAGAGACTGACTGAATAGTGGTAGTAGTAACTATCTTATCTTGAATGAGGCAAGTGACGCAGAGAAAAAAACTCAGTGTCACTTTTCTAATCTATAAGCAAAGCCTCCAAAGGCCAGTCACATGATTTTGTTGACTTGAGGTCATGTATGTTGTAGGAAAAAAAATACAGACTGCAAAGGACTTTAATTATCAAGTGATGGTTGGACGTGTGTTTAGAATCTATTGCGAAGTTGAAAGACAAATAGTATCTACTGAATGTGGATGGTGAGGAAAATTTGGTAATATCTAAGTAGACATTTATCCAAAAAACATTTAAAAATTTAAATATCCCTTTAAGTTTAAAACGTGTTTGTGTGTGTGTGTGTGTGTGTGTGTGTGTGTGTGTGTGTGTGTGTGTGTGTGTGTGTGTAGGAGAGCATGGACAGAGTGATGGGTTTTGAGTAGGCGTCAGATTCAGTGACAATGCAGTGTTGAAGAACCAGTAATTTTGCCATGTTGTGAGGTCCAGGGGCGGGACTAAATGCCATTGCCTCATCTGCAACTAGCGTGACCTGAAATTTTTACATAAAATATTGTGAACAGCGGATGGATATGCTTTCAATACTCACATACTTTTAATGACGCTACTGTGCAGCGCAACATGACTGTTCTACTGAGGCAAACTAGATCTCAATCCAGAATTAACCTCAAGCGAAGAAAACTAAGCATGTGGCTTTGACACTGCGCAAACGCACAAGGGAACGCAGAAACAAACACCCACTCAGGGCAAACGGTGACTCACTTAAATAAATGAACCGTGCTTTGTCAGAAATTTCAATTTTCTCCTCTGCACGTATCCTCGGACACCGACGAGTAGTCCAGTTGACTAGCCGCAGCGTGGCCATAGCTCGACAGCTGCGTGCATGTTAACATGCTGACCGACAACAAAGACACGACAATGTCTGTGGCAGGTCACACAGCGGAGGAGGAAATACACTGTTGTGCTATCCTCCTCCTCCTCCCCTCCCTGCTGCAGTGAGGCCCATCCTGACAGGAAGGTTAACAGTCTGGAAAAGCAAGCACTCCTCTAAGGACAAGCGGCTTCACAAGAGAATAATGCAATCAGCTGAGTGTACTTCACAGGATGAGGTCACACAGCAGAGATTAGTAACAGAATAATAAGAGGCCCCAAATTGACTGTCACTGCTGTTGTGATCAGTCATGAATCATCATTTCTTGACCAAAAAAAATTCTCAGCATTAATGAAAAAATAATTTGCACGTCTTGAGGATCACAAGTCATAGCAGCCTATAAGATCAACATGATTTGTCCTGTTTTACTTTCCCTCAGGCATGTGATGATACAGCATCATTGTGTTGTGTAATACATGCATGCATCATTTTGAACTTGAAATGATTGTAACTTAAAGACACTAACAGAAAAGGCAACCCCTTTGCACAGGTTTCTGATTCTGACATAATCACATAATATTTGTTGTGATTATGCAGTAAATGACCCCCCCTCTGGCATATACATATGACAAATGATTTGATCATTGGTGACTTTATAAGCTGTGATGTCTTTGAAACTCTGCAAAATAAATAAATAAATAAAAGATTCTATAATGTTGACAAAATAATTATCCTCGTTTGCATAACAGCAAATGTGGCACATTGCTCCGAAGAGATGGTTTGCAGATGCCACCCAGGAGCTGAACAGAGGCAGGAAGCTGTTGCGTGGGAGGGATGTAGGTTTAAAAAAAGAGAGCGAGAGATTTTGAAACAAATAACATAAGTAGGAGATACTGGGAAATGCAAATGAGACTCACTAGCGAACACAAACACAAAGTACAAGAGGGGAAGCTATTTTTCTGTTTGTCACTGAAGGCTCTTGGCTGCAAATTGCTCAATTTCACAGTGTAGACCCATCTCTGTGCAATCCACTTTTATTGTATGTATTTATCTAACTCTTACTAATGTATGTATAACGTATAATCCATAATGTTCAAGAGATATCCTGTAGAAATACTTTAACTTACTTTAACTAACTTTTAAAATTATATTGCTTTTGCATCATATTTTAGGAGAGGCAAGCAGAATACATGAAAACTGTCTTACCGTTCGGTGTGGAGACTGGTAACAAATAGTCTGGTAACTTGCAATAGTTTAACTATCACATAGAGTAGCTGCATAAAAGTGATGATTGTACACCATGATGCCAGCATGCATACAGTTAACATCAAGGTAATCACATATAATGAATACTGTAGCTGTTATTACTTTATCATATTAACTTTGCTGATGGCATGAAATAAGTTTGGTCATTGAAGTTACCATCCTATCTAAGAAATATCAAAATTCCTAGTATGGCTAGATTTACATGATTTAAGAAACAAAATGGTGAAGAAAAAAAAATCATTATCACAGCACTTCTTCCACTTGCAGCCTGCTGCAGTACATTGTGTTTTCACGAAACTGGGCTCTGGCAGAGCACCAGCTTATCTTAAAAAACATATGGGTTGCACTTGACTTCCACACATCCTCCTCTTTAAATTGTAAGTATAAAAAGGATAGAGAGAGAGAGAGAGAGAGAGAGAGAGAGAGAGAGAGAGAGAGAGAGAGAGGAACAGCAGTGCTAATGTTGTTGGAACGTACTGTATCTTGGTATAACCTGCTCCTTCAGAACAGAACAGATGTTTCCAAGCTGAGAGAAAATGAACGGCATTGGAGCATATGTGTTGTGATCCACTCTCCAACTGTCTAGTTCTTGTTGGCTGCTCCAGCTAAATGGAAGCTACACGGTTTGAGGTCAATTCTCCCACGTCGCTATGAATTCGACATTTTTGCAAGGCTGGAATGAGATACAATTTCAGCCATAGAAATGTTTAGCCTGGACTGGCCTCAATCCCTGCACCACTCGAACATCACTCAACATCCCTCCTTGATGTAAAGGGACAATTCGCACAAAAGTGACAGTTCACACAATGACTGCTCAATATCGGCGTAGAGTGTGGTGCTATTATGTCTTCTACTCCACAGGAAATAATACCACCCAATGGAAGCCTAACGTGTCCTCCTACAGCATCCTACCTCATCAAGGGCACGTTCAAATGCCTCTTTGGAAAATTTCAGTTTGTTAGTTTACATGCTACTGGATTCTGACATGCATCGTGTAACAGGTGTTGGGGTGTGGAAAAGAAGTGAAGGACAGAACAGGAGCTGTCTGCCTGCCTAAAATTGCTTTTAGAAAATGTGTGTGCACTTCCTTGGCATTAACATCACACTTCCAAAACAAATTTGATCATCTGGCTGACATAAGAAGTGTGATCTTCAATCAAAATCCATCTTTTAGCTCCCATATAAAGGAAGATCCAAGAGTCGCCTCCTTTCATTTATGTAATTTTGCGAAAGATCAGATCCTTTCTATCTTAAATAGATTTAAAAAAAAAAAAAAAATGAGTTGATTTGTTCCATCAAGACCCAATTATTGCAACTCTTTATTATTTGGCTGCCCTAGTAATTCTGTAAAGACTCTTCAGCTGAGCAAGAATGCTGCCTTCTTCTTACCTTCTGGAACCTCTTACCACCCAAACAGGACATTCTCAAAATGTAGGTTGAATGACAACTTTTGAAAAGTAGTGTTGCTGCCAGAGTCATCCTCACTAGTTCAGAATCTAGAAGTACGTCTCATGCTTATTGGAAAGCAGGTGTATTTTTGTTTCTTAGTTTGTTCCCCCTGATTTCAAGCTCTGCCTTTGTAGAGTCAGTCAGACAAGAGCCATTGTTGCTTGTCACTACTGCCAGACAGGACACAGAATAAAAGAAAAAGAAAATAAATAAAGTATCTAGAGCTTTTTATTGTTGGTAAGGATATCAGATTAATTATTGTGTATAGTTTTGCCTCAAAATGATTGACTGAAATGACCTCTGTCTCATCATGAAACCCCAATTGAGCTGGTTATTGTGGAATGAATCCACTCCTTTTTTTGCCTGATACTAATTGAATTGCTACTTGAGATTTTAGGGACTGGATGTGTTTGGGTAGTGAGTATTCCAAGAGAGAGTAGTGACAGCTTTCCCGTGAGTGAGCCTCCCTCCCTGAGGTGAATCATATACAATGGCTATTGATGTCTACATAAAGAAGGTGCTACTGAGGCACTCGGCAACAAAAGTTGATATTTTATTCATTACCTTTGGGAGGTGATAGATTCTCATCTCCTGTGATTGCCACGGGATTCTGGCACCATTTGCACTCTCAGGAATTTGGAAGCTGATCATCTTACAGGATTATCTGAACGAAAACAACACTTTGATGAATTCAGGTGAGTTTTTGTTACTGGGAGTTGTCTCCCTCGGCAATCTGCACAGAGTTGTGGTGAATTTGTGTGAGAATATGACACACTATGGTACCTTCAGCAACAATAGTTTTCTTTTGAATGTGCCTTTAATAGGTCAGGGTTGCGTGCTGAGCCCCCTCCTCTACGCCCTCTACACCTATGACTACACCTACGACTGCACCCTCTTCCACCAGAGCAACACAAATCATCAAGTTTGCTGATGACACCACAGTGGTGGGGCTCATCTCGAGGGGTGGTGGGGACGAGTCCGCCTACAGGGACAAACGAGGTGGAACAGCTGGCGGTGTGGTGCAGGTAGAACAACCTGCTTCTCAACACCAAAACCAGGGAGCTAATTATCGACTTCAGGAAGAACAAAGCAGACATATTACCACTAACCATTAATGGGGACTGCGTGGAGAGGGTGCCAAACTTCCTCTTCCTGTGAGTTCACATTGAGGAGGGCCTGACCTGGGGCGTGAACACCACGGAGCTGCTGAGAGTGCTCAGGAAAGATAACATCGCTCAGAGACTGTTGCTGTCCTTTTATCGCTGCTCCATTGAGACCGTTCAAACCTACTGTATCTGTGCTTGGTATGGCAGCAGCACAGAGGCCCAGAGGAAGGCCCTCCAGAGGGTCATCAACTCAGCCCAAAAAAATCATCATCTGCTCCCTACCCACACTGGAGGAACTGCACAGTTCACGCTGCCTCAAAAGAGCGCAGAACATTGTCAAAGAAATTCACCATCCTGGTCACAGCCTGTTTGAACTGCAGCCATCAGGCAGACGGTACACAAACATTAAAGCTAAAACAAATAGGCTGAAAATAGCTCGTACACCACTTCAGTCAATGTACTCAATGCTGCTGAAGGATGAATGTGCTTGTATGTGTATGTGGTCGTGTGTTTTACCATTTTATTGTATTTATTGTGTGGTTTTATTTGGTCTTGAATGTGTTTTTTTATGATGAACAAATGGTACCAGCAAAGATTGCTGTTTTTTTTTTTTTTATGTTGTTGTTTTACTTTGTACAATGACAATAAAGGCATTCTGACATTCTGAGTCAAGCACACGTTTGTCTGATTGTGCTGAAGTTGCAGAAGCCAATCAAGCAGTAATTCATATTATAACATTTATGGCTTATTTAGTGCTCCGTAATGTGCCACACATTCGCAGCTTGCGAGACAAAGATTTTTGTTTGCAAAAAATTGAAACGCTGATGTATTAAACGTTTCCATGAATTAAAATAGGCTGAATAATAGCTGTGACACGGTGGTCGCCTCACAGCACGCAGGTTCGTTCCTGTGCCTGGGGCCTTTTTGTGTTGTGTTGGCACAGTTCTTCTCCCTGTATCCCTGTGGTACTCCAGCTTCTTCCCATAGTCCAAAGCATGCATTGTCTTTCTGTGTGGTCCTGTGACTTGTCCAGGGTGTCACCCTGCTGTCGCCCCATGACAGCTGGGATAGACCCTGGATTCAGGAGGAAGTGGGTATACGAGATGGATGGATTGATGAATGAGTATTATCTTTTTCTATGCATATGAGAAAATGGCGCATTTTATGTGCTTTCGACTTTTTTTTTTATTTGCGTTTAACTATTTGCGAAGCCATGGCAGCAGCAGCAGCCATTCAGCGCTAAAAGCGAGGTCACACACTGCTGGCTCATATGATGACTATATGTAATGTTATGTTTACAGTTTACCTCAGACCAAGACACTGTTTTCAATGGGCTTCATGCAATCTGTCCTCCTCTACCGCAGAATGTAATAAAGCTGCTCATATTGTCTCACTAGCATCGAAAACGCCATTCAAACCACTGATATAATAATATGAGTTCTAGTGTGAGGAAGTAAAACTCCCTCTTTGACGACAAGGTCTTTATCACTGAGATGGAGGATGACTCATGACTGTGACTGTGATTGCTGGCAGCCTACAGTTATTTTTGAATTGTTACAGAAAGGATTTAGTGAAACCTTTGCTGTAGTGACGGAAAATCACCTTTTGTTCATTCATAATGCATTCAGTGTGTGATGGTTTCTCATTGAGTTTATTATTATTATTATTATTATTATTATTATTATTATTGGACTTTAGTTGTGTTAAAAACCACAGTACATAATACAGGCACAAATACAGACTGATTCTTTTGGTGGATCAACATTTCATTAGGCCAATTTTTCCACCTCCTTTCTTAAGAGTAAGCAGACAGACACAGCACAGTGGTTCTCTATTTTGCCTGAAAGCTATAAAGCCGGAAATATCTCCTCATCATAGACTGCACCCTCGTCTCACTGGATAAGAGGGTGGCTTGACATTTGAAGCTCTTAATGTATTGTCAGATATAGAAAAACAAGTCCCGGAAGCTCGGGAATAAGCGGGTATGGAAGATGAATGAATAAAAGTCCCTGAAGGCCTCTGAGTCTTTATGAATTGTTGTAATTCTAAAGGTGGTGTTAGGAAAGTTACCTATTCAAAAAATGTAATAATTATCTTAGCCAGAGAACACTGCACGTCAGAATACTGAGCGTATGACAGGGATAAGCCAAAAAATAGATAAAAAACAAAACAAAAAACAAAGCAAGACATTTCTAATGTCTGATGCAACAAAAAGAAAGTCTGCAAACTTAAAATGTCAAATGTGTGTCCCACTGCTTTCAAATTGTGCCAGCATTTTATAGAACTGTGTGTGCACACACAATAAGTACTTCTAGTGGCCCTCTTGCATGCTATTGTGTGGGTCAGCAATGTGATGGTTCTTTGACTGAATAAATGTGTCATAATTAGTATGAAGGGGCAATCTCACCATTCAAGTCGCAGCTTGCATGTTGCAAATTTGGAAAGAGGAGCCATAACTAATCAAATTACAATGTGTCTTGCTGGGAAGAGAGATAGTTATATTCTCACACAGCACCTCACAGATGAGACATAAGGGGTGGTTATATAAAGGGATTATTCAGTACAAGCGTTTCAAAAAAAGAAGGAAAAACTCTTGTGACCTTTTGTATTTTTGGTATGAACCTGTGGCTACTGTCGTTGTTTGTTCAGCTTTGAAATTACTTTAAAAAACAACAACAACAACAACATTACAATATTATATGACAGTAAGACAATTTTCAGGGTTTGCTTACCTGATAAAGACTGCTTTTGAACTTTGAGCATTTTTGTTGGTATTTGGTAAATAGAACTCGTCTGACTTAAACTGTGTAGTTTACCACTACTGAATGTAGTTATACGGGCTCAAGATGATTTTTAATGATTTAATGCTGTTTTTTGTTTGTTTGTTTTTAATGGTTCCACTATTTTGTACATAACAAAGGAAACAGATACATTTTGTTACAATGATTTAGCAGTAGAATCCTCTTTCCAAATTGAAACAAATAATATGTGCTTGTATACAGCTAGTACGCAGTCCTGGTTGTTTTTTGTTTGTTTGCAGCTTAGCTAGAGTGTTGCTATTTGTGAGTTTTGAAAAAGAAAATTATGATCAGATTATTATTGATTAAGTTGTAATAACTTAAGGCACAGGCAAAATTTATGTTGCCTCCCTGTGTGTTTATTTTCAATATTTTTGCAAGACAGAACTTGCAAACTGAACTACAAACATCAACACTGTTCAAGTGAATTGATAGGCAAGATATTCACTACTTTCAAACTTCCAGTTCAGGTAAAATGGATTATTATGTAAATGCGCAAACGAATAAATGTGAGGAGAGAATAAATTTGGATGTTTAGCCTCGCAGTTGTGACCTCATTGCTCTCCCAACACCTGACTCAGCTCAAGAGTGGCTGCAGTGAGATATGACAGTTTGTCCTTTGGGCTGATGTATGCTATGAGTTTACAGGTTTGCACTGTGGTGGAGTTTTAAAGTGTTTAGGGGCAGAATCCATTAGCTCCGTTTTCAGCGGTGAAACAAAGGAGCGTGCCAAGCAGACAGCTCAATGCCACGAGGGCTCTTTCTCACTTTCAGCGGCAGACTGCACCATCAGAGCCAGTGCAGCAGTTCCATCCAAATTTGTTTAGTGACACAGAAGTTTGTTTCTTTTCTTGCACTAATATGTCCCTGTTAAAGACCAACACCCTGTGAGCTTTGTGTTTTCTTCGACCCTCCATCTTCATTCCCTTATGCAACATTTCTTCTCATTATCAAATGCTGCCAAAATGATCTAGACTATTTTTTAATTGGATAGTTTCAACATTCTGGCAAATTCTTCCATAGTTGAGATACAGCCATATGAGTTGGTAAAGTAGTAAATGTGCAGGTGCCAAATCTATCCAGAAGAGTGTTTTGTAGTTGTGGGATTGTGTTTTTCTGTGCCTCCTGGATTTCAAGCCCTGATAATGAAAGGGAATAAGTAAGTTTAAGTAAGTTTTGCTCATCCTTATATTTGTATCCTGTCCCTATTCATGACAACTATTTCAAACTTACCTACTTTACATCATTATCCCATTATTTATTGTTATTGGGGCAGCTGCAGCTGTGGGAGAGCAAGCCGTCCACTAATCGGAAGGCCTGTGGTCCAATCCCCCCAATCAGGGACAGGGCTAGCCATTTCTGGGTCCGATGACTGGCATATTATTAACGGTATCCTTTGGGCCCCATTATGACTGCTAGGCCCTTAAAATAATCCATGTTTCCCTTTCTTAACAGAACTCCAGCCTTGAGGCCACATGTCAATGTCTTTAAAAGTTGGTTAGACAACCCCAAACATCTGTAATGTGCTGTGCTCTCTGAGGAGTAACGTCCTTTGAGTGGAGGTATAAAAGTGAAGTTCATTCATTTATTGTGCAGTAGGCAAAGAGAAAAAAAAATAATCTGAAAGAAACGTCCATAAAAAGGCTCAAAAGCCTTGAAAATGATTAGAAAAGTGAACTACCAAAAGACATAAAGTAGACCCCAAGCAAAACGAATCCAGTGGAGATTGAAAGATTCTATAAAACTTGTTCACACGTGACACATATGAACAAGGAACTCGGGCAATGTAAAGAATGGACTTGTTTAGAACATTGTATGACTATTTATGCGTAGTAAAATATTGGTGCTAATTGCCACTGTACTGCTTTTCTCCAGGAATGTCCAGGACGACTATGTGGAGAAAGATAATGCCTGCAAGGACTTGCTGGATAGATGTCCAGAGCTGGGAAGTATTTCTTAAAAGTTTGTCAGGACTTTGATGTATTCCAGTTATAATGGTGTCGTTATTCATTCCAGGCTGTCGGGATATTGACAGAGTGCATGCAGCCCCTCTAGACAGAAGTCAGAAATGTTCAGGTAAACGCAGGCTAGATACAGATCTATTTCATTTCGCAGGAAGCAGAAAACAATTTTGCCAAACAAATGCATATGTATGCTCAATGCATAACTGTGCGACGTCACTGCATGAGTCGCACAAATGGTGCGCAGTTGAAACAAATGGGACACGATTGCTTATCAGCCGCCATAAACATCTGTCATCCTGAGAAGTTCCTTTTTTATTCCTGTTAACCATCCTGCTTGACTTGGACCTCTAATACATGCACAGTCTGTTTGTATATTATTACCCCAGTGAGGATCTGTCTTTTTGGTTTTCACATTTCCACACTCATAACTTGTGTCATTTGCGGGCCCACTGCCAGCCATTGCATGTAGTATACTGTGCTGTTTATGACTGTGGCGTATAAGAGAAAATGTAAAGAATTGCCTGTTGGATTATTGCTGGCCCGGAACGGAAAACAGATATTCTTTCTCCTGCGCTCACTCCTAGAACATGAAATTGTCATCTTTATGACTTCTCTCTCTCTCTCTGTCTCTCCACAATAAACAAAAGAAATATGAACTCCATTCCTGGCCAATCTGAGCCTCAATTTCTCTCCGAAGAGATTGCGGAGTAAAGGAACAAGTGGATGAATACTTCCTGCAGGGAAAGGCTGTTAAACTGACTGTGAAATGGGTTTCTGAATGAGCAGGCGTCCAGCAGCAGCACCAACAACGAAAGGCGGGCGGCGAAAAACTACCTACAATCTTAACACCCACCTCGTAGTCAAAGGTCCTCCAGTCCTGCCACAATCTAGTTGTGAAATGCAACGGCATTAATATATATGTACGTGTGTGTGTGTCTGTGTGTGTGTGTGTGTGTACTCACCAGCCAGGAAAAGAAAAACTTGCATGAATATTTCAATACCCAATTCATTCAGACATCACAAGAGTAATACACGTTACCTTTGGCCTCTAAATTGACAAGAGGTGCTCAATGGCAGCAATTGGCTTCCAGACATTGTATGTGTATGAGGAAAAACTGCTTGGGTAACGTTTGTTACTTCAATGCTTGTTGATGCCACATTAATGAGGGTAACGCCGTCTGTTGGGAAAACATTGTACAACAGTACACAGTGATACTGTAATTTGATCAAACTTTAAAATAGTTACCTATATGTTTAGAAGTAGTTGTACAAATTAAATATTTATGCACGTTTTTCTGCTGCTGAGGCAGTGACTAATGGGGACCTAAAATCTCAACCTTTTTGCAACATGCTTAACTGCCTGAATTAAAAACATGCACTCTGGGACTCTGATGGTGTAGCACCCCCACCTCACAAAGCTCAGGGATCTTAAGCAGATGCGGCCGCTCACAGCATCGACCTCACATGCAGTCATGTGGACCCAGTGGTCGGAAACAGCAGAGGATAAGAGTGAGGAAATTACTGCTGGTCATCAAAAAGTGCAGAACTGAGAGCAGGAGACAAAGCGAAGGAGCAAGGGTAGGTGGGAGGAATCAATAAAGTAATCTTTAGTCATAGTCGGAGCTGGAGCTCAGGATTACCCAGTACGGGGCCATTACATGCAGAGGCCAGCAAAGCAATTATGAATCCAGGGAGAAATTGACAATGAGATCCCTGTGGGGAGGAAAAATGGCAGCTAAAACGATGGAAATGGGGAGACGGGGCATGTGCGTGTGTGTGTGTGTGTGTGTGTGTGTGTGTGTGTGTGTGTGAGCCCTGACAGAGAGGGCCGCAGAAGGAAAATCAAATAATCATTACCCTGCCCTCCTGTCCCTCCGTGCCATGTAATAAACCCCCCGTACTCCAGCTTCCTGCCGCTTCATTCGGGCTGCTCCCTCGCAGGACGGCCCGCGGTAAGAGCATAGAGAGCTTTCCACCTAGTGTTCACACTGAGAATAATGGCACTTCATCTGCTGCACACACAGCGACACTTACACTACTTTTTTTTCTTTTGCTTCTGGGATGGAAAAAAGAACTGGCACCGCTGCTCAGCTGCAGAGAGGGAGGAATTTGTCAGCTCCTCTGAAGCTGACCGACTGAAGATATGAAATCTCTCCATTCTGAACCACGTAATATTGGTTAAAAATGACATAAACTGCCTTTTTTTTTCCACACATCAAACTCAAAACAGTGCTGTTAGGCTTGTGATTCAATTTAAGATCCTGTGTAGACAACAGCTGAACTGAGCGAGTACTCCCATTAAAATAAAAATAAAAATTTTGCCCAGATTATTGTTCAGATTATTCTACAGGCACAAAATATATATATATATAAAAAGCTTTTTAACAACATAAAAATATTTTTCTATCAGGGTTTAACAGCTGCTGGGCAACAACTAAGTGGGGCTATGCATGAACTGGCCGAATGGCTCTGGTTAGCTTAAAAAAAAGTGTCCAGCCAGTATCACACACTTACATTTTCTTGGCCCACGTGTCTCTTCTGGTATCTTCTAGTATCTTCTTTGCAGCTCCTTGGCCACAGAGCAGGATATATTATAGGTATATAGAAGATAGAATGAGTTTACTGAAAACATTCATACATATAGCTTCCTGTCATTCACTCATTTCATTGACTTTCTACAGGCTACATTTGACTTCTACAGAACTTCTGGACAGTGTGTTCCTTTTCTGCTCAACACAGAATGCAAGACTGTTTTTGCTATTTTGTGGGACTGTGGAGGGGCAAAGTGGCCTCCCCACGAAAAAGGGGATCTGGACCGACCGGGTTGAGGTGGTGGAGTTGAAGGAGGAGGCAGGCAGGGTCAAGTGCAGGAAGAAATAAAGTTTATTCTTTTAACTCAAAAAAAAACATCAGTAAAGCAGCAGGCGCCAGCTTCACATTCCCAGAGTCTCACAACAGACTAGTCAGCTCTCTCTCCTACACCAAAATGAACGCTCTTTATAGTGGGCAGCACTAACAACTAACCGTGGTGACATTGACCACACTGAACATTTCAAAAAAGAACAATAACACAAAGAAATACACACTTCACTAAACAGAACACAATCCCCCCTAAACCTACAAACCCTTAAATACAAATAAACCCCACATTTTCCCCTTAATTACATATTCAAACCAAAAACCAACACCCCCCCTTACGGCAATGGGCTTCTCCACTTAGCCGGCGCTCCATAAAACCCCACCACTGCAGCAGCGCGCGCTTCCGCCCAGGAGCAGCGGAGCTGACCAGGACCAAGCGGATGCAGGTGAGGTGTGGGTGAGCAACATGGTGACAGATGATGGTGAGAGAGGAATGACCAGTGCACAAACTGTTACAGGTGGGGGAAATGGGACAGAATGGGAGTCGCGGTGCTCCGAGCTCCCGACGCCGACACCCTGCTCACGCCACCCGTTCCTCCGCCCCAAAGGACGGCAGGGCACAAGAACCATATTAAATACAAAATAAAAATCCCCTGTGTGTGTGTGTGTGTGTGTGTGTGTGTGTGCGTGCGTGTGCACGCGTAAAACAGCGTCTCTTTCGCTCGCTCTCCCGCGTGGGCAACGCCACGCCGCCGCGTCCTCGTGGGGAAGACAGTGAGAAGGGGAGGCGGAGATCGCTCACTTTCTCACAGGGACCCTTCGCAACCTTGAGACCACTTCATCTGAAACTACCAAAAACTTCTTGAATTGGCTTTGCTTGATAATCTTAAGGCTGAGCTCCTCCCTGTGCTGGTGGACCTTTTCCTACAAAACATTTCCCTTCCAGCCAACTTTCAATGAATATGTTTTTAGATGTTTTGAGATCTCCATTCATGATTGTATGAAGATAACCCATTTTTCATTTTCTGCTAAAAGTATGAACATTTTTCATTACATTCTAATAGTCTGAGAAACGTGATTTCTGTTCACTCCACAGATGGAAAATGTAACGATTAAAAAGTTATTATTATTATTATTATTATTATTATTATTATTATTATTATTAATAATAATAATAATAATAATAATAATAATAATAATTATTATTATTATTATATTTGCATGTTGCACTTTGTGTCCAATTTTTTAATGGAGAGATTTCAGCCAAGGTGAGGATGGAAGGGGCTGATATGAATGTGTATGTATGTATGTATGTAAGTACAATGGTAGCTGGGTTTTTCTTTACTGGTGATTCTTCCAGTCCCTCTCTGTCTGTGAAGCTGTTCTGCTTCATCTCTCTACCGTCTTTGTTCCTGTGCTTTGGTGTTTTTTCTCCTTCCAGTTCTTTTATTATCACTTTGTACTTAAATGAGAAAAAAAAGCCCCACCTGGCCTGTTCTTTTAGCCTTTCCAAAACATATCTGTCTTGATAGAGTACTTTCAACCCATAATGCCTTGTTCTTATGTCCTCATGTCTATAATGCTCCACTTGATTTATTGTGTATATTTTCACCACTTCAGTTTATTTCCTGTAAACACAAATTAGTCTGCGTTGGGGGCAATCACTCCCTGCTGTAGCCACCTTTTCATGCGTCCTCATCTAACATCATACCCTGATGAAGTGCATAGTTGAAAAATTACTGCAAGTACCAAGAAATAGACAATACAAATTATAGTTAAACAATATATATATATATATTAAAAAAAAAAAAAAAAAAAGAATAGCAAATATGTGTTGCACAGGCTAATGGACAAAAGGTTTAGTGTCCCATTTTAGATACTTGGATGTGCTTTGGAGGGCAGCGCAATGATGGAGTGGCTAGCGCTGTTCTCGCTGTGTCTGTGTGTTTCTCTCCCTCCTTCCCACAGTCCAAAAACATGCAGGTGAGGCCGCAAGCGTGAACGGTTGTTCGTCTGTCTGTGTGATCCTGAGATAAACTGCCGTCTTCACCCGGAGACAGCTGGGATTGGCTCCAGCATCCCCCACCACCAGGAGAAGCAATAACAGAAAATGGATGGAAGGATATACTGTCACAACACTAAAGTCATTATACCAGTCTATCCCAACCGTGCATTTATGCTTGTCAATATTCCCCCATCATGCATACACTGTTCAATCAATGTTTAAACTGTCAGCCAATGGTATTCAAATAAAAAAAAAAAATAATAAACTACATTGTATGTATATAATCAACATTTATTTTGATTTTTAATGCATATGTCCCAGCTGAGAGCTGACAACAGAACCTGTTCACACTCAATCTCCCAGGAGGAACCCCCTCGTTTTCTACATGCTGAATTTGTATGCAAGATTATGTTACCGAATGTGTCGACAGCCAGATAAAGAAAAACAATTTTGACATGTTCTTTCGGAATAGCCGTGGTGTCGGGAGGGTGGACGGAGTGTGTGTCACTCGGAGGTTCTGTTTTCAGAATCATCATGGGAGACACATCAGGGGGGATCCATATTCACACATATGGGCAGGGGACGAGACACAAAACACATGCCGTGTTGGTAGCAACCAGGCTTGAATAACAATGCAATCTTTGAAATCCCTCAAGGAATAAATAAGACATTCAGCTCACACACCAACTATGGAGTTTTCTCTCCTTCGCACATGATCATGCAATGCATGCTGCTGCAGTCCCGCAGTGTCTGTACACACATTTGGGTAATTGCGTTCTCCTTCTGTTGCCATTTCCCCACTGGGAGATTGCTGGTAATACAAAGTACCTTCTTTGTGTTAGGGTAGATGGCAGGGGGAGGGGCTAGGGAGGGCAAAGCTTCTGGAAGCATTAAAATACATGTGCTACTTGTGACTCTGTCTTGTCAAAGACTGCCTTAAGTAGATTTAATTGTGCAAGGTCACTTCAAATTTCAAAAAAATGCACATGTAGTGATTACTAGTCATACAATGCTTTGATTTCAAGAGTGCACTGCAGGAGATCTTATCCCCTGGAGCGTATCACAGTGCCTAAACCCCTTGTATTTACTCCCATTAAAGTCTAGCTTATCATAGTCTTTTCATGTCATATAGATATTATACTTCACAAGGGAAGAATTATTTCAGGAACTTTACACTGTATTTTAGTTCACTGGAGCCAGCTTACCCTAATGTTGTAGATTTCTAAGTTCCTGTAAAAGCAACGCTGACATACAGTCATCACTCATTCTAAAGCAATCCATTATTGTTCAAAGGTCTTTATTCATACGATTCCTAAAAACCAATTGACCTTGGAATTTATTTTAAACAATTTGCAATAAGTCAAACACACATCCACCCCCATGTGATGTTTGAGCAGTGCACAAAGACTTTAATCATCCACACAGCTTGACTGGTGGTATCCTGGTGACTAGTGAACCCCTGACACAATGGGCCAATTCCAATTCCTCACTTAACTCCTCAATCTCAACCCTCGCCCTTAACCCTCAATCTTTGGCCCTCAATCTTGGCCCTCAAAAATAAGTGTAAGGGCTTAGAAATGGGACACCCCTTAAGTGCAGTTACGTCTTCAGACTGTGGGGGGCGGCCTTGCGCCAAAGCTACGTCCAGTCAGTCAAGAAGACGACGACGAAGAAGAAGGAGAAAAAGAAGAAGACGACAAAAAAGGAGAAGTCCTCCATCGCTACACAACGATGTACACAAGTAACGTGAAGCCAGGACCGCCGGTCCGGCTGACAAACCTCGTAAAGTAAAAAAAATAAATGTTACGCAACAACGATGTCAATAATCCATAAAAAAGTCTTAAACTAAGACAATAAAATGGTTTCGTAATATTTATATCTTTATTAACTAAGAAAATACTTCCATTTGTAGCTCACTTTTTTCATCGCCATTTTTCGAAGATGTCTTGGCGAAAATACGCAATGCCTTCTGGGTAGCCCTTACTCCCAAGGGTGGTGCCGGAGAATCTCAATATTGAGGGCGATACAGCCCTTAAACTCGTCCCTCAACTTGACCTTCTGAGAATCGGGACAGCACTTGCACTTCGCGGGAGCACGCATTTTTGAGATTGAGGGTTGATATTGAGGGTTAAGGGAGGAATTGGAATTCACCCAATATTAGGCTTGTCTACCACTACTGTTCCAATCATGGGTCAAGGGCCAGAGCTGGACTGCAGAAACATTAAATTGCAGCCTATTTGAAAGACACTCGGAACGGAAGCTGTAACGTGTGCATGAATCAGTTCCCAAGACCAAACTGAACTCAACCAGTGGAGCAGTTAAATCCTTGATGGCTGATGATGGCTTAACTAATATGGTACGTTGGCTAATAAGGGACTCCCCCTTTTTATATACACGCATACAAAGTTTCAATCAGATTTGCAAGCATTAAAATGCACTGGTGAATCACAAAAGAGTTTTTTGTTCTTTGATTGATACACATACCATAATAACCATACACATTTGGTAGTAATTCACAGTTTCACTGTAGTGGATAACAGATACACAGTAAATTAAGGCAAGGACAGTGGGAACACTGCTGGTGTCAAATGCTGATAGGGGCGCCATCCAAAGTTAACCAATTTTAACAACCAGATGTGACATGTTTGCCAAAAGATTTTTTTTTTTTAAATAATCCACTTTCTCCCATGACCCTGAGCTCGGGAACAGGTGGCTATTGAAAATGGATGGATGGATGATGCACTTTCATTGTATTATTTTTCTTTCTTTCAGTCTGGGGTAAACTTGTGCACCACAACAACAGGAAGTCCACATTAATGGAGCCCCGATACTACAAGTGACCATGGCAACTGTGGACAAGAGGAAGACCATTTACTTAAGTAGGCCCAAACTTGAAATTTCGAAGTGCTCATTTCGTGAATTTTAACATATTGTTAGAAGAAGAAAAACATCATCACCACTGCTACAAATGATATTGAGAGTGAGAGTAGTGGCATAGGAGAAAAGATGTCTCTTCTCCATGTCTCTCTGCATTGAGATTGCCTCCAATGATGACATGCCTTGTTTTCCCAATGACAGAGATGCTGCCCCATGTGTTCAGGTTCCTGTGCACATGTTACCGACACCATTGCACTGCAGAAAACTTTCCGGCAGTTCTATGACACCACAGATTTTCTGTGTGCACATTTTTCTGTGTTCTGGATTGTCTGGGCAGGCAACCAACGGTCGTTGCCCTGATTGCAAATTTGTAGAAGACAGCCTGCGGTTTGTAATTGCTGACATGGTGTGCAGTTGCCTCCCCCCCAAAAAAAAAAAAAAACTAAAACAAATAAACAATATATGGAATTTAAAATTCAGTTTTCAACTTGATTTTGTGGAACAGTTTGACGTTGATCTTTTTTGCACAGTTCCTATCCAGAAGATCCAAATGAGGCACGCTGACTTTTGAAGCAGGCACCCACTGACCACCGTAGCAGGACCAAATCTCACTTAATTCGCAGCACCAAGAGGTACTAGAGGCTCCAGACCACACATGCACTGCTCCACTTCCCACAAATGCATGTTCCTTACAAATGTTGCAACATTTAAAAGAGAAATAATCTTGAACTTGCTTTCAGATGGCATAAAATTCAGTGCTAAGAAACTGTTACAATAAATAGATCATCTGTCAAACACAAATTTTTACTGTTTTGTGCCACGCTGAAATTCTTACTTTAAACATATTTGCCCTCAAACTTGTCACTTTGGAGTCTATACTGTTTAAAAAAGTTTGAAAAGTATACACATTTTATAGTTGACCCCAATTTTATGGAACAGGTTGGCAGCTGTGCTCTTTTATACATCAGAGAGAGCCACAAAGTGCTGCCCCTTAGTGTTCATCTGATATTGCTGTTCACTGTTTTCTCCAAAACAAAGACTGCTCTGAACTGAACGACCATATCAGCTCCTACTGTCACGCCATGTAACTACCATGTCATTGTGGGAGTCAACAGTTTGCTGAGCTCCAAAAATGTTTAGCACGCTATGCAGGACTCTTGTTTATTTTTTTTTTACATATACAATATTATTTTGTGTTGTTTCAGTTTCAGATGACTGCCATGCATTTTTTTTTTTTTTTTTTTTTTTTTTACTTGAACCTGTACCATGCAACAATGAAATAGAAGCACAAATGGTGGGCCTGCTACATCTCTGAAGTGCCCCGGCCTCTCTTTTATGTTTTGAACGTGTCTATTACAGTCTGATAAGCATAGTGAACCCGGCCTCTAGGAGTCAATACAATTTCATACTCGGCCTCAAATTGCATTGGGGAAAATGAGAAAAATGAAAAAGAACAGGCAAGGCTGGGTTACAGTGAGCCATGTGAACCGCCTGCAGTACTTTCATTACATGGAGATGAAAGAATCAAGGATGGGAATGGGAAAGAAAATCCGACATAGTGCAGCCTTTGAAAACTTCCTCTTGAGTTTAGTGGTGGGAGGAACATTTACTTAGACACTGGCAGGTGACGATCTCCCCCTGCATCACAGCAAAAGGCTGCAGTGGTATTGTGTAAGGCTAATGAACACTTTTTTAAAGTGTGCTGAATTTTTATGAGTAAATCATTATAAATTTTGACTGATGATGAGAAAAAAGTTCTGTCTGTCATGTTCACCTGTAGATATAAAGAGAATTACCATAAACGAGAAAAATCTGTAGAATTTTGCCAAATGTTCATGGTCTCGTTTTGATGTGAATTCGCAGTCAAATTCGGGGCCTGGAGATTTTTAAGTAATAAAAAAACCCAGAGGGTGTCTAAATGACAGCAAGTCACAACTGTTTGACAAATGGGATGATTAACATTTGACTTAATTATAGCTATAAATTACTTTTCATCACATTCATTCAATTACATCATAGACAATCATTTGTTATGAGTGGCTCTGCAACATGTTTATGGCAATACTGACACTTTGTCATCATCTGTATAAATATTAACCACAAAAAGCTGCAAATGTCAGGCTAAAACAGAGCTGTCAGAGAACTGTGATGATCAACACAGTATGAGTCAGGCCTTTGAATTCTCCGAAAGGTCGGAGAAATAAAGTTTTAAAAGCAGGACGCTTTGTTACGGCTTTGTTGGATCATTGGTGGAAGACTTCATGTCTAGTACTGACAGTAAACATTGAACTTTCTTTGATGCTGATGCAGTTTTATGAAGGACTCTGGCTTGAATTTGTAACAACTTGTAGTAATTAGTAATGTGGGTTTGTTTTTGATGTATTATAGCGACAGTCAACTATTAGCACTATAGTTCTTGAACAATGTGAGTTTTACATTTTCAGAAGGACGCAAAATCAGCGCAGAGCACGAACAACATCCTACTCCAGTTCACATCTCTCCCACTTGCAATAATAATGCCACAGTGTCCAACTGAAAGAGTGAAGAATGATGCAACATTAGGTCAGAGCAAATCTTTGGTTTGAATCTGCATGTTAAGATCATATCCACCTGTACAGCTAAGTGCAGACGATTAAAGAAAATCATATTATAGGAATTGATGCAGCTGTGATGAAGCTTTGTTGTTATTGTGCACTCAGAGATGAAGTCAGCTCACTCCGTCTGGAGCAAAAAACACATAAAATATCATTATATGCACTCTCAATTTCTTATTTCTCCAGTCCGGGGTTTCAGCGCATTCCAGCTTCCCAATGATGTGAGACATTATTCTATCACATTCTAATTTTCAATTATGAATATAATTTTCCCCCAAACTTGATTCTAACAATTGCAAAATACACAAACTACGCTAGATAGCTCGATATATACCTCCAGTCCAGAATAACCTTTCTTTACATATTTGGAGGATTTGGTGAGAAGTGACACACACTTCTTTTTCTCCATAACAGTGCATGTTCACCATTTAGCCCTGCCAGCCAGCGTGCCCGTTATCTCTTCCACCTTTGCTGCTGAATTTGAAACATCATTCAAGTAAATCATAATCTGTCATGTAATCCACCACAGGGGTTCCCCTGTCCTGGAGAGAAGAGCCGCCCCAGTCCTATATGAAGGCATAGCCCAGAGGACAGGAAGGGAGTGTGTGTGTGTGTGTGTGTGTGTGTGTGTGTGTGTGTGTGTGTGTGTGTGTGTGCACGCGAGTGCGCATGCTGACTATGATGCGATTAAAACAGGAAGACAGCTGGGCCACGAGCACCGCACTGCTGCAAGGCTGATGTGACCAAACACATTGTACCTCATCCTCTGTCAATTCATCACAGCGCTGTTCACACAGTGGTTTACAGACATGCTATTCATCTATACACACTGAGATTACTATTACTTCTCTATATACTCGTACAATTCTATTACTCTCCAGCCTTTGGTCATCCTTTAAAACTGAATAACCTCACCCTCAAGACTGAAACAGAATATCTGCATGGCAATAAAGTGTAATTTTATTCATGGCAGGACCCTCTGAGGAAAACATATACTGTAATTGATGACCACAGTATATAATGTATATTGTGTCCACAAAAACGAACACCCTCAGTGACCACCACCTGTCTGTGTCCACACAGCCTCAGTATATTGTTCGCATTGCATGCAGGCAATTTTCCGCAACAAAGAAAAACACATTATAATGCAGAGAGGTAAGCCGTTCAAACGGAAACACTAAAGGACATTGTGATACGTGGTGCCTGCTGGGGTGGAATGGAACACAATGAAGCTGTGCAAGAAGGTCTAAAACATGTAGTTTAATAATGGGCATTTTACATGATGGAAAGAACTTTAGTCTTGTGCCATGTTTTGTCACCCTGCCAATGTCTTTGTGGGTTCTAACATCAGCCTCTGGTCTACTATAGCAGTGCATACTGACCGAAGCTTATGATGAAATCAGCACACAAAGGCATTGATAGAGAAGATTTGGCAAATTATATTTTTCAACATACTCAGCTGTGCCACTCATCCCACAAAGGCAATAAGAAGAAGTCAGATTTTTGGAACATGATGGAAAAGTCTTCCAAACTGTATATTTCAAGCAGACAATGAAATACTGAAAAATACCACTGACAAAATAAGTGGTGAGAGTATATTTTGATTTTAAAGGCATTCTGAACTGTGTCTGGTTTCTGTCAGTTTTTTTTAATTCACTCCAAGATGTCTTGAAAACGTTTTTTATTTTTTTTTATTTTTTTTTTTAAGGAGAGAAATGAGTAAGTATAAACAGCTCTGAATTACTTCTGAAACTGTTACTGATCAGTAAGCTTTGGATGTATCCTTACAATGTGCCTCTGTTTTAAAGGATTTTTTGGTGGTAAATATATGGTAGTTAGTTAAAAGGCTACATTGAGCTGTCAATACGAGGCAAATGTCCAAACGGAACATTAGTAGCATTTGTGTGGGAAGAACTAACAACATTTAGTTTCAAAATAAGAAAGGCTAATGCCCTCCTGCTTACTTTTGCAGCAGCAAATCAAAGCTGAAACTATGTTTTAGTGCAAAGTGTTGCAATAAGCTGGTGATAATAAGTTATTTACATAGGATCTCTCTCTCTCTGATCCCAGCTGGAACAAAGCTTAATGCCATATACATTTTTGCTTTTTCTCTTATTAGAATGCATACTACTCACTTCTGATACTGATACAATGGGATAAAAATTGTGTTCTCAGTGCCAGGTGATAAGGTCAGTGGTGGTCCTTCACCTGTATTCTCTGAGGACCATTTGACCTATGCCACCCACCTTGACAGTTAGGTCTTGGTTGTAGGTTGAACTTCGACCTGAGCTCGAACACCAACAACTTCAACATATAACTCCAACCTCCTCCAGGCGACTGACAACTCAGAATCGTGAGGAAGTAAGCCCAAGGGATGGATACAGGTGACTTCCCTCAGCCAGGGGTTGACAAAGGTCAAGCATGTGAGCCGTATACTTAGTGCATTTTCAAGAACTCCATTGTTGTGTTTCTCCCAGAGCTGCCACAGTTGATGCACACAAATGATTTGGATTTTTGATGCCAATGATCTTTGTAGAACAGTCACTTTGTAAAGAGACGTACAATGTTAATGTCAGCCTACCAATGTGGCCATGTAAAATACACTTCCACAGCAACGATTCACAATCGTTGAGGAAATAAGGCTTTTGACACCCTAAATGAGCAGATGAAGGTAGACTGCAAAGGGTGACACGGTGGTGCAGAGGTTTCCTCTGGGACATATTCTGGACACTATCTCCATTGGATAGAATGAATGTGAATTAGTTGTAACTATTTGCAAGTCAATGTGCTTGATGTATTAAGATCCTTGGTAAAACCAACATGGCAAAAGGGATTAAAGCTCCTACAAAAAAATGTACATGAAATTTTTTTATATATATATATTTTTTTACAAATCCCTGTTGTAGTTTTTATTGCAGTGACGAATCTGAAAAAAAGAGTTAAGAAGATGCCCTAAGCAGAATATTTCAGATAACAGTTCTTGTGATTCCAGTGTGTCAGCATGGGTGATGTAGAGGGCAGAGGAAGAGGTGAGTTCAAAAGTGCGTGTTGCAGGTGGAAAATGGCAACACTTACAAGTAAAATTGCATGCAAAAAGGCAACAGTAGCTTCGAGGGACAGGCAGAGGTTTTGATCCTGGAAAGAGGACAACAGGACTTCAAGCAGCAGAAGAGAAGAGACGGGTCAGGATGGAGTCGACAGCAGTGAGACAAAGACAGAAGGAAAAGAGCGATGATTCAGCAGCAAAGTGCAGACCAGTAACGCTCACACTGATAGATCGGTTGTGTCTCTCAGTGGGCCAAAGCAGGTGGTATAGTTATTACTCCCAGTAGAGAAGATTGTAAAATCCTCACCCAGCTAAAGGGAGACAACAACCAGGTAGAATGCAAGACAAGGCAGATTGTTGCAGCGTTTGCCAGATGAGAGACAAGCAGAAATTGCGGGACAATGGCAGGCAAAGTTGAAAAGTAATGCTGGAAAATTGGCCACTGGTGAATAGAACAGTTGAAAAATGAAGAGCAGCTCATAGACCAGATGGCAGTGACCAGCATGATGAGGAGTAGCTGCTCCGTGGGTGAAAAATGAAGCTGCTCTTCATTTTTCACATGCAGGTGGAAATGTTGCCATTTTCCACCTGTAAGAGGTGGCGTACATCGACGATGGAGAGGTGGGTATATCAGGCTGTGACCAGTTCAAGTCAAACCCTGACCTGTTACCAAGGTGATGCAGTTGTGTCTTGGGGAAGAATTTCACTGAATTAACTTGTAAAATGCATAGAACGGTTTCCAGAGGTGCTGCTCTGGTGAGGGATCAAAGCAATGTGATTGAAACAACTTACTCAAACTCTATTTGAGAGACAGCGATAAAATGACTGCACAATTTCAACCCAGGAGTTTTCAGCCTTCAAGGACAGCTGACAAACTTGTGACAGGCACTGGCGGAGGTACACATGGTAGTAAAACTGTTTTCCGTAAGCCAGGATATTGTAAATAAAGACACAATATATACCAGATCATCTCCCTGTGGTTCCATCAACCATGCCCATACACTAACTCACTGGTGACAGTCACTCCGGGACAGATCAGGCCAGAACCGGATCCTCCATGTCCTTTGCCACTTGCACACTTAGATCAGACCTCCTCCTCCTTGCCTTACTTCTGCGACCGGCCGTGGTGCACAGATTGGCCAAGGTGCATCGTCACAGACATTCAAAAATGAGAAACGTATGTCATATGAATTCTTTGATTTGATCCTCGCTGACCGTTTACTGGTCAGTGTGTTGATGACATCCCAATCTCTTGTTTGAGGGCTGCACCAAGTCATACAAAATGTTTTTTGTTTGTCTGTTAAGTATCAGATTAAAAAAAAATTTATTCCTTTAAAAAATATTATTTTAGTCTCTCTCTCCTTCTCTCTCTCTCTCTGTGTTTGGCCCGACAACTTTGTTTTACAAATTTTGTGAGAAAAAATCTTGCAAAACTGGGCTATATTGTAATAAAAACAGTGTGGAAGCATCGCTGGAGGCATTAATAAGGATGAAGTGCAACAAGATCACCTCAAAACAAGAAAGGTTGCAGGTTCGATTCCCCCGGCTCGTACCACTCGTGTGGTGTCTGCGAGTTCTCGCTGTGTCTGCCTGTGTTCTCTCCAGGTAGTCTTCCAACTCCAACTGGCCACAGGTGTTAGTGTGGATGGTTGTTTATCTCTCTGTGGTGGCCATGCGATAGGCTGGCAAAGTCTCCAGGGTGTGACAATGCCTTCAGCCCAAGCTAGCCGGGCTCGTTTAGAGGGCAAGATAAAGGGATAGACCTTGTTCTATACTATTATAGTAATGTATACTTTACATTTATTTACTTTCGAGTTAAGCTCAGTAGGTCTATTAAAGCCTGTTTTTCTCCCTCCTTGCTCTCTTGCTATTACTTTTCTCCTCCTCTCTGTTCTCCACCTGGTGCCTTTTCTGCTTCTCCCTCGCACTCAATCTTTCCAGGGCTTTTTGTCATCTGCGGAGTGTAACCCCAGTCTGTCGGGGGAGAAAAAGGCCCGAGCGCCCCATTGAGTGCTAAATGCTGATTGATTGAACGGCAAATAGATGGTGACAGCTTTGTGACTAACAAGGCGGCAGGAGTCAAACCTGGTGTTAACAGAAAAACCAAAACGCTGCTAAATGGACAAGATTTCTGCATTTTTACCAATCAGATGATTCCATCTGGCTCTTTCTCTGCGTAAAACAGGGCCGTTTCTACTCTGTTAATTGAAGAAAGGGATGACCACTGTAATTTAAACGTATCATGAGTATTTAGTGTCTATTTACTACAATCTATTCGAACACTCTGATTTATTAATTGCAAGACATTTTTTTCTGCTATTGAGAAGTTCATTCCCAGTTTCTACCTCAAAACTATGATAAATTGATTCCTGTTTCAATATCTTGTCCAACCAATTAAAAAAGACGGATTCAGCAAGAATATGGGGGGGGGGGGGGGGGGGGGGGTCATTAGAAAAATGTGAAAATTAAATCTGCAGGCTCCATTATGTTGCCAGAACTCTGTAACCATGTTGTGTTTCCAAGGGGACCTCCATGAATGACGGACCTTCCAGTGACACATATGACTTTTTTTTATTTGTTCACTTATCCAAAGTCTGTTATGATAAAACTAAATCACTTACATATTTTAGCAAAGTTCTGTTGCAGATCCATCGACGGTAGTTTCCCCTTGAAAACACAACATGGCAACAGAGGGTGACTCTCTCCTCTGGATTTAAGATCATATCCAGTATAATTTTAGCATTTGGAGCACACTTTGTGCTATTTGCAGTTTATAAAAGAGATGGTTAGAAAGGGCTTGGAATGAACACAGAGGGTGTGCGATTCAAGGCTCTGCCCAAGAGGAAATACCACCACTAGCCTCACACCTACCAATTTTTATGACCTTAAATCTAAGAATGGTGAAAATTGCGTATTGCCCCTTTAAATGGAAAGAGCTGAAAATCTCCAGTAGTTAGACTAGAAACTAAACACTTAATCCCAGTGTTGAAAGCAAACTTCATAAGATGAAAGGGTCCTCGTGACAACAGGGTTTGGCAAAACCCAGATAGAAACTTGACTATGTGAACTCTGGAAATTTTGAGTGGTAAAAGTTGCAACAAGAGGCCATAAACCCGCATGGAGCGTGTTCAGGGTCACCCTGCCAATCACCCTGCCTTCAGCTGCCAGTATCCCTCTGTCTGTGGAGCGAACACGTTGCCCAGTGACACATGTCAGATACACACACCTCCATCTCACAGGGCTGTGCAGACAGGTTAATTTACTTTCTCACTGACGCGCAAAAAACACATTGCCACATGAGACAGGCTCCACTTGTTAAGAGGGTTATGACTGGCAACGTGCCCAAACTCCTAATTCAGGCTTTAAAAACAAACAAATGTTAAGGTTTAATCAAACACAAAGTGGCACTTCATTAACGCACCGACTTTTCAATAATAGTTGTTCATTTGTGACCGTGCCAGGCAGGGGGCAGCTGTTGCGGCTTGCTGCAGTTGTTGCTGTTTTTGCATCACTTTATTTACCACAGCTGCATAGGGAAAGGTATTGACCTTTATTAGGTAAACTTTGTTCTATTAATGTCACACAGTTGTCTTTGACTCCATCAATTCTCTCTATGCGTAATATTTTAACATTTGGAACCACCTCATCCAGGATCCCTGTGCCCCAAACTGTCTCACATAAGACACTTTGTTAAAAAACAAGATTTGTGCCAATGTGGATCATAAAAAAAAATCCAATGACCTCTTTGCAAATTTAAAAGCATTGTCACATTAATAGTATTCAAGTAAATGAGTTTGTTCTGAATGAGGGCTGGGTGAACAGAGATGACAAAACTTTCAATTCCAAAATAATGAAAAAAAAAAATTTATTCTCTTCAATCTTGATGTAAAAATGTATCAAAAATTGTTCCAGAAATATATATATATATATATATATATATATATATATATATATATATATATATATATATATATATATATTTTTTTTTTTTTTATTTTATTTTATTTTTTTTTTTGAAAGGCAATATAAGAAACTTATATTTGCTTAACCTGAAACAAACAGAACTACAGTTTTTCCCCAAGTATAATTTTAGGGTAGAGCTTGCAAGAGCAAGGTGCCCCACACACTCCCTTGAGTGAGTCTCCCCTCCCTCAAGGGAGACTGCACTATCAGCTAAACCTGGCACAGGGTAAAGCTACAAACTTCACCTACAATTCAAGTGAATTTAAACAAGAAAACACTTCCTAAAATAAATTTACATAAATACATGCATGCATACATAATAATTCTGCCATAACAGGTAAGTATACTTACTTTTACAAACTATTTGCCCGTCTATAATGTGATAATGATAGCTTGCACATGACTGAACCTTCCTCAGCTAGTGGAATGAGTGGCAAGAGTATAAAAGCCCTGCAATTTTTGCTGTGAGACTGGCAATTGAACAGAATGATTTATTCTACAAATGCGACACGGTGGCGCAGTGGTTAGCACTGCCGCCTCCAAGCAAGAAGGTCGTGGGTTCGATTCCGGGCCTGGGACCTTTCTGTGTGTAGTTTGCTTGTTCTCCCTGTGTCTGCGTGGGTTCTCCGGCTTCCTCCCACACTCCAAAAAACATACATGTGAGGTCAATTTGAACACTCTAAATTGTCCGTAGGTGTGCATGTGAGTGTGAATGGTTGTTTATATGTGGCTCTGCGATGAACTGGCGACTTGTCCGGGGTGCCTTCGCCCTATGACAGCTGGGAGAGGCTCCAGCAGACCCCGAGCTCGGGACTAAGCAGGTATAGAAGATGAATGAATGAATGAACACTTTTGCTCTCCGGTTTTGACAGCTGTTCAAATAAAAAGTTACTAATATATTATAAACGACAATGGTTCATGACCTCATATTCAATTTCTTTCCTTTTGATGCCTTAAGATAACATCACGTTTGAACCCATCGACAATGTTCTTTGATGAAGGAAAAAAATGGTGACGACAAACTTTTCTTCACCAAGGACAACTTGATGACTTTGAAAATTTCTGGATTTTAAAAGTTTCGTCTCATTTTATGCACCCTCCTTCATGTCGGGGTCTTTTTTGAAGCAACTTGCTTCCTGCAGTCATGCCGGCAGATAGCGAGGGTTTTATCAGGGGAGTGAAAAAGGAAGGAGACATGTCAGGAACAGAGCTTGGATTCATCTCAGATCCACTTTCACCATCAGAACATGTGTACAGAAACACATCTGCAAAACCTCCAAAGTGCTCGTCATTCTATTCGAATGGTGTATTTTAGTCACACTTGTCTTTTGAGTGCTTTAATAAAAAATAAAAAAAAACACCAATAAAGAAGGATGAAAATAGAATATGTGCCAGCATGATACAAAGAAGCAGGAATAGTTTAAACATGAAGGAAATCTTTTCTGAGGCAGCTATTACCTTACTCATTCATTTCAGAGACTGCAAGCCTTTGTATGGGGTATCAGTTTGCCCCTTTAGCTTGCTCTTGACAACAGAAGTAGCATGAAATGACAGATCAATCGAAAGACTTCAATGTGCATTAAGGCTTCTCAGGCAAAAAAAAACAAAACCCATAATAGCATTGAGTCTTTATAGTGCTATTCAAAGCAAAAAGCTTTACACTTTTGTGACCACTTTGATGAAAAAATGAAATCAAGAATATATAAATAAATATTGATAATGAACACTTTCACCAGTTAATAAAGTGTTCATATTATCTATATAGCATTGTTACTTCATTAAAACATACAAGTCATTTATGAACATAGTTGTTCACAGTAGGACATTCAATATATGTTATTAATAACATCACATTAAAGGAGACTAACACTAACCTTGAACAATCATTTATTAAGTATAATACACATCAATAAACACATAATAGATGTGTTTTCAGATCAAACGACGAAAAATATTTATACTGTTACGACTAAAAGTGTGTCTCTTAAGTGTTACACCACACGCGCACACACACACACACACACACACACACACAGACCTTTCACTTTCCACCACCTCAATCCAGTCGGTCCAGATCCCCTTTTTCGTGGGGAGGCCACTTTGCCCCTCCACAATGCCCTTTTTTTTTTTTACTGTGTCCATATATCTGCTCTATGGTCTTCCTCTAGGCCTCCTGCCTGGCTGTTCCAAGCCCAGCGTCCTTCTACCTACACATTCACTGTCCCTCCTCTGTCCATCTCAGTCTGTCCTCTCTGGCTTCATATGGCCACACCTAATATGTTCTGTCCAGCTGATGGTATATTACACAGCAAACAGTCCTTTTTATTTTTGTCTACTTGACTCCATGCTTTATTCCTTCCTGTTTATGTTTCCTCTCCTCTCTCTTCCCTTCGCTCTCCTGAATATCAATAAAATCCTAACTTCACAGAAAGCACTCCAATCCTAATATCCCTTCTATCAAAAACAAAAGAGAAAAGCTTCTGTCATTTTTTTTTTTTTTTCTATCGTCCTTGCAACCGTTTCATTTTTCTGTAGCCACAACTATTCAATTGTATTCCATCCCGGCTTCAGCAAAGTTAAGATGACGAGCCAGAAGTTCTTTACATTAATTTTAATTGGCCAGCATTGGACTCTATTGGCTTTCTGTCCTCTGTGAGAACTATCCAGGGTCTGAAACTATATTTCTATCATCTATCAATTCACTTTAGCCACAGTAGTGGTGGATGCAAGGATGTAATGCCACCCTTTTAATCTCCACAGAAATGTGTTTATGAGTATTTCTTTAGCTTTATGCTTAAAGAGAGAGAATAGCAGTTGGCCATCTGTTCAGAGCCTCCCACAAAAAGTATTGGCCAGTGCTTTATAAGAAACAAACAAACAAAAAAAGAAACTGATTTAAACAAGGTGAACATTAGGCAATCAAAGACATTCCTTCAGGTATTCCCAGTAAGATGGAAGTACTCTGGAATTGTTTGTTGTCTCCTTGGGCAGTGTGCTGTACATATGGACTTTTCTGCTCTCTGCATTTTACTTTTGTCTTATTGACCATGTGTTATTCCTTTCTGAAAGTCGTTGTTGGCAAAAAGAATTGAAGTACGGAGTTGTCTCACTCCTGGAGAGATCACTGACTAGCTGACTATGACCAACACTGCTTGAAAATATTTATAAATTGAAAAGGACACTGTACAGCCGGTGCATATGGGATGGAAAGTTATAGCAATTTTAATTGTAAAACCCTTGCATAGTGTACATTCATCAGTGCCACTCTTTTTCTTGAAAACTGCAGTATTGTGTGATTTAGAACGAGAACTTATGATATTATATATATATATATAACTATATTATTGTATAATTCTTAATATTTATTTTTGCCCTTACATATAAAACTATTCATGCTGAAAATATCCTAAAGTTGTTATTTTTGTGCGGGGGGGCAAATGCACATGGATACGACTAAAATGAAATATTAAAATCAGTTTTGAGATAATAAATCCAAAGACAGAGCTATATGCAGATGTCACTATATTCTTTGTTTATGCTCTCTCTGCAAGCTGAACCTGCAGGAATCTTTTGACTTAATGCAGACGGCTTTATAGTCACTTAAACTGGTTTTGAACTCTGATAAAACTAAGATTGTATACTTCTCCAGGCTTGGCTTTATGTCGGCTGTAGTTATAAATATTTAGGAGTCTGGTTGGATTAAAAAAAAACTAACTTTCAAAATTAATACTGACAGAGCTTGTTTTAAGCAAATTTTTTTTCCAGTGAGATGATGGCGATGTTCTGACAATTAACACAAAAACAGGTCTGACTTTGCTATGCAACTGTAGGTGCCATGTATTTATTTTAAAGCTATCTGAGGCAATCCCCAAGGCCATTTAAGCCTCCTGTTTAAGTGGAAGTCAAGAGTCTACTGCCTTTGATCTTCCGCTGCTTGTTGTCTCTCGTCCAGTCACAGCGTG
The DNA here is from genome assembly GCF_046127955.1 of Nelusetta ayraudi. NCBI lineage: Eukaryota > Metazoa > Chordata > Actinopteri > Tetraodontiformes > Monacanthidae > Nelusetta > Nelusetta ayraudi. The sequence continues at coordinate 2,910,337 of NW_027466083.1, forward strand.
GAATCATCAAATTGGAACATTTCATCACACTAGGTGTTTGTTAGAGCTTACCACAGAAAGTATTAGCTGCAGTCTGTAAATGTTTGTAAAACAATTTTGACTATTTGTTAATCATTTCTATATTTGTTTATATGTTTTTACACTCCCACAGTCCAAAAACATGCACGTGAGGTCGATTGAACACTCTAAATTGTCCGTAGGTGTGCATGTGAGTGTGAATGGTTGTTTGTTTCTATATGGCCCTGCGATGAACTGGCGACTTGTCCAGGGTGTCACCCTGCCTTCGCCCTAAGACAGCTGGGATAGGCTCCAGCAGACCCCCGTGACCCTGAATTGGAATAAGCGGGTATAGAAGATGGATGGATGGATGGATATTTGTTTTGATTTCAAGAATCAACTATCTGCTATCTTGACCAGTGTCCCCTTGCAAAATATATACTGTATGTCAATGGTGACTCACCTGGTTAAATAAAGGAGATGTATTAAAAAAAACAGAGGTAAAGCATAGTAAACCCTGAGGTGTCGACAAATTGCTTCGTTAAATATCATTCACATGTGTTCTTGCTTAATTGATTTGTTCTTTTTCAAGAATTGATGTGGCTTAATTAATTTACTTACTTTACTACTAAAAGAAACTACAACTTCCAGTTTCTTTTTCTGTACATATGCTATTCCTTGACCGCCATGAGTTTATGAAAAAAAAGAAAAATGAAATATTCAAAATGGAACTTTTTCAACGGTAGGATAACATAATATTCAACAGACATTCTTGTGGCCTTCTTAATAAAACCCAACAGACCTGCTGTAAAAATAACAATAAGCACTGCAAATGGAGCCTGTTTGTTAACAGTTTGCTGAGTTCTTACACAACCGTATGTAGATACACAACATTGTTACTAAGAGATTAAAAAGACATTCCCACAACTACCTGCAAACAAGCGCTCTGTGTTTTTGTAAGTCATTACTGGCAATGGGCTCCAGTGCAAAAATTACACATTAAAGTGTAGCGGACTGGAAAATGTGAGGGAAACCTACGCTTAGGCTCTACCTGGAGTTGAAGCTGAGTGGCAGACCGGAGAAACGAAGGCGAATGACAACCACAAATTACAACAGTGACGGTGGAGTTGTTTTTTTTTTTTCATGAAGCATCTGTGATCACTGAACAAAGAAGCAGAGCAACCTGTTATTTTCCACCTGGTTTTATGTCTGTTTTCTTTTGTCACCAGCTTGAAGACACGTTGTTTCCTTTCTTCAAATCACTCACAGCTGCTCCGAATGGTCGTGGATGAATACTGCAGGTAATGTTTTCTAACATACTGGCTCCCTTTTGTCTGGCATGAATGGCTATACTTTATTTGCGCATTGCACACCAGAATTAAATTACAATTCAAAGTGCTCTGTGGAAATCAAAAGGACACAGATTTACAGCTAAAATTAAATTTGAAAGATACAAAAGAAATTTCTAAATAATTTAAAATTTAAAATCCACAATTAAAACAATTACTTAAATGATTTAAGAATTAGGCTTTAAGGAAGCTCACCTATAGGGACAAGGCATAAGGAAGACTTCAGGAAATTTGGTACCGATTCAGTTCTCTGGGTAGTTCCATGTGTGTGCAGCATAATGGCTAAATGCAGCAATACCATTTTTATTTTTGGACTCTGGGCTCGACTATCTGGCCTGTGTCTGTAGATCCGCTCGGTCTATGTTGCTTTAACACGCCATTAGCTGCATTTCCATTACAGTTTGGGTTTTTTTCTCCGCAAAATAAAAGCATTATTTCTAAAATTTCGACGAGTACAAGTACAATTGCGATTTGCAGGTGTTTCCATTGAATGTTGAGAAGCGCATAAGCCGTAATTCTCGTAAAATCTCATCCCGCGAGACCCCACTTTGAGGAGGTTGGAGGTATAAAACTCCTGGTATAAATCTGCATTTCCACGTTGTTTGCTGTCAAGAATTGTTGTTTTATTTTTCTCTTTGAAAACAAATTGTGTGTCCTCCTCCGTCCAAACATGTTGCATTTTTCACTTGAAGTGAACTGGTGACATGGTCCGGTGTACATGGTCTGGTACGTCATGTCCGATGATGTGTAAATGCAAAAAAAAAGTTTTTCCATGACACTTTTGCCATTTACCTCTATATGCATTCTTCTGAAAACCTTTTAGCCATATTTGAGAGGTTTTTCCAAGTTTAGGTGTTTCCATGACCAGGTTGTTTTGCGATATTTAAGTTTTGGACAATTCAAGGGGTAATGGAAACGCAGCTTCAGTTATACTAAACCAATGAGGAGAACTTTGAAATGTATTGTAAATCAGACTGGTAAACAGTCTGTGGTAAACATTTAAATTTTGGAGCTGAACACTAGTTCTGTTCTATCCACAAACGTGCTGCATCGTACAGGTCTTTTGAGTGATTCCAGTCCCAAAGAATGTTACAGTAATCAGGTATAGTGGATTAGAGGCAGAAAGGCTGAATAGTTTCCACATCTTTTGCAGGTACAACTTGAAAACAAGCCCTCTATCAGTCATATGTGAACTGCCTATCCATAAAAACATGTGTTCGAAAGAGCTGGAGCTTAATGCGTTTTGATGGTTTCCAAGGTCTGAAGGACATGGACTCTAAGTTAGTCATTAGAAACTATTTAACTAAGAAAACTTCCCTCAAATGAACACTATCATTGTAGATATCTAACTGAACTGATTCAGCAACTCAAAATATAAAAAAATAAAAATACATATATTCTAAAGGTGTGACTTTCTTCTGTCTAACAGAGCCGTTACCTGCATCTTGAAAATCCAAGGTGCAAGTAACGGCTGACCCATACATACATCTCGAAGTCGGAAGCCATAAAGCTCTGCTGGAAAACAGTGGATTCTTGCTCAAGTTTATGTGTCTGTGGTCCAACAACAATCATTAGTAGTCTAGGTGACGAGTTGTGGATGCTTGCGACTGAAGTGAGTCTCAGCAAGAAGGTGAGGAGTGTTGCAGGTGAGAGGGGGTCCTGGAGCTGACCTCGGCATAACCTCAGATAAGTCAAAGACAATGATAGACAGACAGAGGAGTGTTGGCCGACTTTAAACTGGAAAAATCGTTTACCATACAGTGTATGGCTATCCTTATAGCCACATAAATGACCTTTCACACTCACACCTACGGCCAATTCAGTGTTCCAAATTTGCCCCACATGCATGTCTTTGGGCTGTGGGAGGAAACTGGAGTACCTGGAGAGAACCAAGGCCCCAATGTATTATTGTACATTTTATCACAAATCATTTTTCTTTCAGGCATTTAATTCTAGCAATAAGTACACAAATAAGTAAACAACCAGCAACAGAAGTATATACAACAAAACCTATTAACTGGAACTTTGCACATTCTGCCCACATTTCTCAATACATTTTATGTTTGTAAATTATTATTATTATTCTTGTTATAAATTAATGTTGTCCTGGCATATAATGTTGAGTTTAGAATATTGTTGCCTTTGCATGTTTTACACTGGTTGACCACTTATGCCATCCAAGGAAAGGTGCTTCCCCAGACTGTATATCAATTAAGACACATTAGAACCCTCTCACTGAACACAATTCCAATTGGCGATAGGGGGATGATCCAATAGTCTAATTGGAGAAAGGCATAATTCTGATTATCTAGATGACACGTAAAGGCACTGAGTGACTTTTGAACCTCTGTGCAGTGAGATTTCAAAGATTTGGGTAGGTTAGAGTGTGAAATCACTCGTGCATTGCTGTCACAGCAGCACAGAGTGCAGTTATATTATAATGAGAAGCCTTGCGCCTGAAATGCCTCCTGCTGTTTCTGAGTCTCTTCAACAGCCCCCACATTCATTTTCTCCCACAAATTGTCTTTAGCTGTTTGCATCTGTAAATCAAGTTTCTCCGTGGGGGGGATTTTTGACAACTTCAAATGAAAAATTCACATCTATATCAAGCTGCACTTAAGCAAACCAGAGAAGCCTGTTTATCCTGTTTACAGCTTAGCATCGTCAGTATCACAAACACACGACTACTAAGGACAGTGGATGAAGAAGCAATAGGTCTTTGATTTCAAATGAAATTAAAACTGTCTTTGTGTAAAGAAGCCCGTGAACCTGCTCAGAGTCTCAGGACTACGCCGCTCGCCTTTCATGAAAACACGTACTGTATTCTTAAGGTATTAATATATTATACATATTGTGGTTTTACTGGTCTTGTGTATGAAAAGGTTAATTCGAGGATTCAAGGAACTATGTTGGCACACCAGGTCACCTTCACAGTTATAGTATTCAGGTCCCGTTTTAGAAGCCTTAAAAAAATATATTAAAAAACAAAAATCAGCACTGTAATATATCCCATATCGAAAAGCAGGAATCTGGAAATGTATTTTTGGAAGTCTGTTCGGTAATATCATAGTGTTTAAATGACAGTCGACACTTGAGTGAAGTGGACTGTTGTTTTGAATAGAATAAATGCTTTGTTAAATTGGTGATACGCACAAAGAAATAATTGGAAAGTCATTCAAACTTATCCAAACTTTTCTCATTTCCATCATCCTTTTTAATTATCCGCTCCCCTGTCGAGGATGCTAATAACACACACGCTGCAGCAACCACTGCTGCTGCGTCCTTTAGCAAGCAATGTTCTTATGCCGTTATTATTTGCTCTCAGTATTTGACTTGTCAGTGGATGTGTGCTTTGCTTCTATGCTTCTATGATTACATGTCTCTGCGGGGAAAATAGGGGATTATGCAGCAGGATTTGCTGATTGCTCTTGATAACTGTTATAGCCAGGGGTTTAAAGTGCAATCAATGCAACCACTCACCTGGATTTTTGTTCACGCCATTGTTAACAAGTGCAGATGAGTCATGTCCAAACACAGCCCCTTGGTCCCTGCTGTAGAGACACTGTTTAACGTGTCAGCTTGAGTGCAGGGAGGCAGCTGACTCCCTGCCTGCTCAATCTTAAGATTTACCAAATCGCTCAGCCATATCTGCTCTATTCTCTCACTGCCATTCTCCTTCCCACTGTGCAGTTAAGCACAACAGAATCGCATTGACTTCCTTCAGAATTACAGCATATTTGATTCTTCAGAACAGCTTGCTTTCTTGGTGCTGGTTTTATAATTTAACATAATGGTCAGCAAAAGCATTACTAACACCTCTAGTTTGCCCACTAACTTTAGGAAATATGCTCTTATCCATTTTTGCTCTGTAAACTGATGATAAAACTAAAGGCCAGCTCCATAAAGAATGGACCACGGCCAATAGTGCTGTTTTTTTTTGTTGCAACATTACACCTGAAATCTGTGCCCCTTTTGCGATGCATCCACAAAGATTTTTTGATCAAATAAAATGCAAATGGCCATAAATTTGGCACCTGACCCAGGTGCACAAACTTTACTCTTGTAATCTGGCTATTTTTGCACCTTTGATCGTTAGGCACAAATATGCATGTGGTTTTCTTTGGGCCAAAAACAATCCTGGCAACATTTTCTTTTGAGTAATTTCCACTTCTCTGATTTCAAAAAAGAAAACTCTGCTCTGACATACGTGCACTTGTGCTTATTAAGCAGATAATACAGTAACGGCAACAGGCTACAATTTATTTACTTTCCTTGACTTGGCGATTATAACCTTTAATGTTGATGTGTATGAAGGAAGCTATTGTTTTGTTTTGTTACATCATACAAACAAAATGTTATAATCAAGAGAAAAGTCAGGAATGACATTTGTCTTAATAATAAGGATGAATTGACTGTTGGTTTTCTTGTGGTTTTCAGGGAGCTTCATGGGGCAGCAGCAGCTCAAAGCGGCTGAACTTTCTTGCCATATATTCATCCTTTTCAGTTTTTCGAACCCCTTTATGCCAGGCCAGGGTGTGTGTTGTCTCTGTGCTGCATGGATAGATGCAGCCCCGTCCCTGCGCAACACACCGGACACAATGTCCTTCCTGAAGGTGAAGTCTTACTTGAGCCTCCTTGTTGCCACCATGTACTCTCCTGCACCTTTGGAATACTGCTGTTTGAATTGCTCCTGGCCTGTCTTAGTTTTTTGCAGTGGCTCTTCAGAGGTTGTGATCCAGTGCAGCTGTCTTTAGTCTGGCTTCAAAGCTCTTCCTGAGAAATCTTTTTCTCTTTGTGGCATATTTTGTGTACAGTGAGTGTACACTCTCAAGCTGCCCTGTGCATGAAGACGAAACAGTGTGAACATTTCATATCATAACTATGACAAAATGGCTTTTCTTTTTAAACACAAATCTGCTTTTATTTACATTTTTCACATGGGTTGATGAATCTAGAAATGCTGATTGGGTCAAAGACAAAAGACACAGAGGGAGAGCTTCAAGGTTGAGACAGTACCTGTAGGTCTGTATGTGTTTGATATTGGTGAAAAATAAAGAAATTCTAATCGTACCTAAGAAGAAAACCATTTAAAACAAAAAATGTCCACACTCAATTTGAGGCTTATTTGTGTAGGTAGCTATTAATATGAAGATATTTCACATCAAATGGAAATTTGTGTAAGATGTAAAAAAAAAAAAAAGTGTGACAATGTGAAAGTCCCTGCATACATATTTAACATACAAATCATTTACATATTCAATGCTGCAATGTTTCTTGTGAATACCACTAGCCAATGTTTAGCAGAGCACAGAAGTTCTTTCTGCATAACCGCTATTCTTCAACGACAAGAAGGCTACGCCGAGGGCTTAATCAGTCACCAAAATCCAGTGATGATACCTTGACCTCAAATGACACTAGGAATATTCACTGACCTCAGCTTTCTGAGCTCGCTGACTGAAAAGGAAATGAGTAAGTGTCAGAGGAAGAAATGGACAGAGAGCATTGTCGACTTGACTAGTGCGCCATCCACTTCCTTTTGAATACTGCATTAACCCTCAGGTCATTCCAAGCTAGTTGGCCGTATGACAGCCTTAAGCGTCTTGCAAGTGGACAAGTGGTGAGTAGTCACCCATGGGTTGAATCCTGTCCAGTGCAGCCAGGTACACCCTGCAGGAGGCGGACAGCTCTGCAAATTACAACATGTCCTTTGACCAGGCGTGTCTTCAGGTTGATTCCAGCCGCTTAATTTCCAAGGGTTTGTTTAAATCACAAATGTCATTCTGAAAATTATGGAATAGAGAATTACCACTTTGTTGGATCTTCAGGTAATGCTTTTTTTTATTTTAATCTATTTACCAAGATGTCATTATGCCACAGCATGGAGTAATGTATTCACTTTTCCTGAGAGCCCAACTGCTAGTTGCAATGCTTTAGCATTTTATTAAAAATGGTTCCACTAGGGTGTTTATATGTACAAAAACTTTTCTGGTGTCTTCATAATGAACCAAGCAACAGACACATGATGATGATCACTAAGTTTTGTGTGTGCTATTTTTATTTCAGATATTTTCACCAACGTGTCAACCCTTCATTAATATAATAGGAGAAATATTACTTGATCTAATCAACACGAGAGAAAAATGAAATAAGTAAACAAATAAAATGCTCTTCATTTACTTTTTTCAGGCTCAAGTTAATCAGCGCCTCTCTTCAAAAAGGTGATGCTGCAGAGAGACTTTAAAGCTTTGGAAGTGATTATGTACCAGCAGCACAGAGAAACTCTGAACACTGAAACAAACACATGATGGACAAAAGAAACCCGAAGGCCATACTTCTAAAGAATAGGATTTATTTGATTATGGGACCACTCACGTTAAAATGTGGCACAGGAAGAATGCACTAATGGAGAACTTTGTGTCAGGGAACAAACACACAAAGCTTTGCTTTAATCTCTGCCTCGATTTCAGCACTGTTGGAAACAGTCACAAATGGTGATAAAGTCCAGGCTGCACAAATCCACACAGGACAATGAACTGAGCTTTCTAGTCGGAAAACTAACACATGAAACATATTGGTTAAGGCTAGATTATAGGCTAGATTATAGATTGACTTGATTTTTTTTCTTGTAATTAGTGTAATTACTGTATACTTTGTTTTTTGTCTTGTTTTTAGTGCTGCAACTGTGTAGTTTTCCAATTTGGGATCAATAAAACACAGCTATTCTATGCTGGCCATTCTAGGTTTTCTTGTTCTTTCTTTTTTTTTTTTACATTAATTCTTCAAGACACAAAAGCCTCACAAACAAAAACCCCACGTGGCCACTGCACTGCAAATCCCTGCTGTGAGCAAAAACAAGACAGGAGTGAAGTGTGAAGTCTGACACAGCCCTTCGGAGACTTCACAGCCATCAGGCATAATATTGACCTATTGCTTCACTCATGAGAGGGCCCCAAGCATTTTTCACATTTTGTCTAACCAAGGCTGCACAGACACATGCGCTCCTGGGGATTTACCCACAATGCTTAGTGTGTCATACAGTACGTCTGAGCGGGACTCTCTCGTAGTTTATGCATGAAATGTATGGTCTTGGCATGCCCTCAGCCATGCGCATCTCCTGAATATGTTGACTTTTCATGAATATTTTTTTGGTGTGTCAACATCAGAGGCATTGCATCCACACAACCATACACTGGCATCTCTGATGTGTTGGCTGAGTGCAGAACACTGTTCCCAACGGCAAATATTGAAACAACCGAGTGTGTGAGAGTGGAAAGTCTGTTCCCCAGTCCGTGTCAGGATATCCCCCCAAGATTTATTTTTAAACCCAGATGCTTTTTTTTCTTAAATTCCTGGGAGTCCACCAACTTCTGTCTGATTTTCACAAGTTTGTAGAATTGTAAATAATTCATGCACTCTGTTTGGTTACAGCACTTCCTGTCACATGAACACAGTCACTGAAGTTTTTCTTCAAACTTAAAAAGGGCAAAACACAATTTGCCTCATTGTCAGATAAAATGTAATAAAAATGACATGTGAGGCTCTAGTGCTGTAATTTCTTCTGGGGGTAGAGCATCACAAGGGCAAACACACTGTAACTTCACAACATCCATGCACAGAGCATGGAACGCACTCCAAATTAATGCACACGTGAGTTAAAATTACACTGGATACAAGCCTAAATCTGGAGGCTCGTCTTCTGTTAGCAGAACTCTGTTACCATGTTGTGTTTCTGCCACCACTGTCAGTGACCTGCACTTAACAGAGAACTCTTGTAACATATGTGAGTAGTTTAGTTTCATTTTAACTGACTTTGGAAAAGTATAGTAAACAGATCTACTAAGGTTCTGCTTCCACTCCTTACATCACACCAGAGGTCCTTCTCCTGACTTTTAATGTTCCCTTAAAGTACTTTCTATTGATAGGTTCTGCTGCAAACAGATTATTTACTATACCTCCCTCTGACTTAATAACTTTAATGAGTCGCAAAGAGTAAATGAGCAGGAATGAGAGCTGGAGGTGGAAAAACTATTAAAACAACCTCATTTATGAGTGCAAAGATGCATGTCTAAATACATAATTAGTATTTTCTCTCTGAGCATCTTCAATTAAGTACAAGGGGTGTGTGTGTGTGTGTGTGTGTGTGTGTGTGTGTGTGTGTGTGTGTGTGTGTGTGTGTGTGTGTTCTTATATAGAAGCTGTCATGACTGTATTCTTACAAGGTTGATATTCTAGATGTGACCTAAATATTTTGGCTTGATTTCTGTTTTCACTACCTGCTAAGTGCTTTTTCTTTGTGGTCTGTGTCTACTTCAGGATCCCAAAACAGCCCAGGTACAAAGGCAGCCGTAGTCTGACCTCTGTTGCATGCTCCTCCTCCCTCTTACTGATCCTGTTCTCACTCTGTCTCTTCGCTTTCCAACAGGTGTGGCTGCACAGTAATCAAGGCCTATAAAGAGAGGGGGGGGGGGGGGGACTGCAGCTCAAGTCTCTATTCCTGGTTCTGAGTCTGGCTGGCAGCAGCAGGAGGTGCAGCAGCAGTGATCATCTAGATGTGGCCTTATTAAGCGGTTTTCGTATTACTTTTACCTCTTCTTTTCTGGCGGGTTGTGGTGGGTAGGGGTTAGGTTTAGGTTGGGGTAGACAGGAGAACTCTGTTCCATCGGCTCGTGTGGGTTGGGCAGTGGTGGCTCTCCTTAAACTTTAGCGAGTGCTGCCTCGCAATAAAAAAAAATGTTTCATTTGCAACTCTTATCTTTTTTAATTGTGTTTGATCTCATTGGGTACGAGCTGTTCTAGGGGCTTTGTAATAACCTCTACCCTTAGATAAACCTCTATCAGTTTAGATTGTAGGAAAGACAATGGAACAAATCACATTAGGAGCATAAATGTCTCTGAAATTTTCTAACAGAGAAACAAGTTTTACTTTGAAACAATAACCCGTTTAATGTATTTATCTGTTTATTGCTAACATGTCAGTTTTAGTTTGAGCATACGTTCTATTTAAATTGTTGAACCCACGATGGATGTTGAGCTCAATCACGACAAGTGTCACGTAATATTCAAAAGCTTTCATTTAATGGTCCTCTAAACATACACACAGTAAGAAGTGAGTGAATACATAAAACTTCACTTCATTTTCATGTTTTACAAAAAAGAAACAAGAGCAAAATAGAAGAAAAAGCTGAAAAGGAATTGGCTTTTCTGGGGATTTATCGATAGGGTCATTACAAACTTTTTACGAGGTGAGTGAGCTGGGCCATTAATCTTTGTTTAGCAGAGCAACTTAAGACCCACAGAAGCCTGAGTTATTGGTGTCCTCAACTGTTTTATATAAAGAAATATTTCTTTTAGCAGCACAAATTACCGTAATGAAGCCATGGAGGGCAGAAATATGAGCTCAAGAAAGAAGCTGGCAATGCATTTTACTTTTTGAAGACGAGTCAGTTTCTCATGATGGTCATTGTTTTGTGTAATGAAAGAAATGTCTTAGTTCTGAATGATATTTCTCTCGGGGTTTGGTTTTGTTTGTTGGTTGTTGTTTTTTTTAACCAAATGATTCCTGGTAAAATACAACTGATTTAAAGTACTGCTATTGTGGGATAAGTAATTACATTTAGCAGCAGCAAAGAGTTTACTGCATTCTCATCATGGCAACTATAAAGAAGCTGGTTGGTTGTAGAGTCTGTAAAACAATATAGACCACTGCAAAATGCTTCTGTTTGAGCACTGGCAGTTGTGGAACAGCTTGGAGCATTTCTTTTGCTCTTCCTCAGGGTTTGATTCTGGTGGATTCTATAGCCCAGGGAGAAAAGAACAGGTTTTCAGGTTGGCTCATTCCGGCTGGTTTTCTTGAGTTGTGCCTGGTCATCATTGTCAGCCGGAGTGCAACCATTCTTGTGCTCAAATCTCAACCTTGATGCAAAAGGGAAAGGCAGACGTGCAGCCTCAAGAGTTAGGAGGGGGAAGGGGTGAATAGGAACACTTTTATAGGACTATATTCACTGGCTCCTTGTCATAAAAAAGCCCCCTATTGAAAAGCACCATGTTGCCCTCCTACACCCTCTTCTTTTAAAGGCAAAAAGCTTTGCTCTCCCCTGTTACAACCTCTTGAATATCAAACATTATACCAAAGACAGAAAAAAGGCTTCTTTTTTTTTTTAGACTGAATTTCCAAATGTTCTTCAAATTCACATGACATTGTATGGAAACATGCCAAAAGTCTTCCCACTCTTTTTGTCCTAAACATAGGTTACACTGTACGTGCAGTGGAATTAGGAACTACCATGGGGTGCATTGATCTGTTTCAAGTCTTTGGGGAATGTTACTCAAAATATGACAAGTGAAACACTTCAAACAAAAAGGACGAGGAAATAAATAGGAAATTTGAAAAAAGATGATTATTACCAGGGTTAATCCTGTTCAAAAAGCTGTCGTGATGACATCAGAGCAACAATGGTTGTCAGAGGAAACAACTTTCAGGTGAAAAAATCAGGTGACAGCTCGGTAGAAACTTCTGAATGATCACACAAAAGTTGTAAGACTTAAACATGATTAATCGCTATGCTCAATGGTTTATGGAGGAAGCATTTTATAACCTTTCCTATTGGGTCTCACCACTTGTAAAATGAGAGCGCTGATGGCCCTGTGGAGAACAGTTACCGGTGTCCTCAATCCCACACTACCACTACACCTAATTGAGATAATTCATCACATTTTTTCTATTAACAATTTCAACTTACTGCAAAAGTTTTAGATCGTATATGGATAACTGGCATAAGGACGACACGGTGGTGCAGTGGTTAGCACACACACAAGGAAGAAAGAACATAGATTACGTATTGAATATGAATAAAAATTAAATAAAATTAAACAGGTTAGCAAGGATGAGGCAGGATCACCTGGTCATGCAGTGCCAAAATAGTGAATGACCAGGTTGTGAATAAAGGAGCTTGTAATGGACTTCAGAAGTACGGAAAACAGTTTCTGCTCCACATTTAGAGAGAAACTGGAAATAGTGGAATCCCTAAAATTTCTCAGGCTGACCATTACAGGACAGCTGCAAGCACCTCCCCGTTTGTAAAGGAAACAACAACAAAGGTCCTTGTTCTTCTCCTAAATTTCAACAGGAGTACAATCAAATCAATACTGATCTACTGTATCATCTGATATGCCAGCTGCATGGTTGTTGGAAAAAGAAAACTGCACCAGGTGGTAAAACCTGCACAGAGCATCATGGGCACAGAATTGTCAAAACTGGTTAAGTGTACTCAGGAAGGACCACAAAGAGAGCTTGCAGCTTAAACAAGGACTACACTCACCCTGGACACCCTCTCTTTGCTCCTCTTCCTCTCGGCAGGCAGTTCAGAAGAAAAAAGTTCAGACAAACAGGCTAGGTTGGTTCATATCCCCGGTCGCTTTTTGTGCAGTTGACAAATTATTTCCAAGTGAGGGATCAGATTGTCCTGTTTCCATGAATGCTGGCTGAAGTGGTTGGATTTATTTATGGGTTGCCTGGATGGCGAGTGCTGGTAGTGTAGCCAATGTGTGACATGATCACATGATTGCACATGCAGCTATAAGTGCAAATCAAAGAGATGACTGAATCATGTCTACGCTCCGCCATGGTGGAGGTCTTGCCTTGACTTCCAGGAGTATCCAAAGACATCTTGGAATAAACTCTTCAGACGCTCAGCAACAGGTGACCCATGATGACTTGTTTTATTAAGGGAGAGGATTTGTTGTCAAACTTGAGGCCCATCCAGAAGCTAGTTGCAGCATAGTCTGAAATGTAAGTTCAGCATTGCTGTTCATGATCACCCTGCTCTCCCGTATTCTTTCTGGCAGAAAACCATCATTTCGACATTTTGCACCATTGTGCAATCGGAGTAAATCATTTGCCACACGCAAACTAAAAGCGTGCGCAACATTTGCTCAGGTAATTGTTTTTTTCGCACGCTAGCCGGGAACTTACATATCATCAGCTCTGCTCATTTCCTTTCAATTTGATGTTCTCTCTCCTTTTTTCACATCCTACATCTGACTCACATGACGAAATACCTAATGAATGTTTTGGTATCTTCTGGTTCAACAAAGGTTGTTCTTTAAGGTTGTTTAAGTTACTCTATAAGCCAGTTTGGAAAGTTAAGATTCATTGCTGTGCTATTTGTTTCAAAAAATAATTTTAAGTTAGTTTTCAAAAACTGCCGTATTTTCCGGACTTTAGAGCGCACCTCAATATAAGCCTCACACACTAAGTTTTTTTTTTTTTTAAATTGGAAATGTCCATACATAAGCCGCACCGGGCTATAAGCCGCCGATATCTAGGTTGTGAAATGAGATATATATTGGATAGATACATGGATAAAGATTAGATAGATAGATTTACCGGTGCACAGAAAGATTTCTTACTTGTTTATTTACATAACTGAACTGATTAGATTCCGAACGGTGCTGGTAACACAGCAGTAAAAGTGCTGATCAACCAAAACAGAAAAGTTTCGCACTGAACCCACTGAACACACGTTGAGACCGCTGTCACTTTTTCTTCATGCGCGCTGGAACCATTAAAGTCGCTTCATGAACACTGAAGCCAGAAACCACCTGTCACTGTTCATCTTCCTCCTGCGCACTGAAACCGCTGAAGTCACTTTCCTCAGTGTCGGAGTTGAACAGCCTCAGAAGAGCTTCGTCACCTTTTCTGTGTCTATGTCAGTGTTGCTCTGCGTGTCGCCGCTTGTCTCGGTTTTGCACTTCCTGCTAAAGCGCCCCCTGGCGGGTGAAGTAAAATCTACAGAAAAGCCGCACCTTTGCATGAGCCGCATCTTTCAAAGCGTGGGGAAAATGTAGCGGCTTATAGTGAGGAAAATACGGTATGTAAAATATTTCAGTTTCAGTTTTTTAAGTTTTGGATCAATTCACAAAAAAATATTTAAAAAATCAGCTCAGATTATTTATTGTTTTTCTGTGTAGGAACAGCTTTGAATATATGTTTAATGTTTTATATCTGTGTCTTAGAGTGACATGGGGGAATGAGACTGATCCAGCACAAGAACAGATCCCAGATGGGACAGCATGTGCAAGCAACGCACACTGGGAATGTGGACAATCACTGCAGATTTGCTCTTTTATAAAACTCTAAATACTGTTTCCCGGGCAGATAATTGATGCCGATTCCAGCACAGATGGACACAGCTCTGTGGATGCACGCTGAATGTGGGGAGTACACACAAACACACTTGTTGTGGGTAGGTCTTGAGGCCTTTGAAATGTTGTTTTCGTACCAACTTCAGAGGCAGTTGTCAAAGAGGACCTTCGCTGCTGCTCTACAAAAGACAAGGAGCAGAGATAGATTGAAGAGTTTACTTGAGTAAATATCAGTGTTTTATCAGAAATAAAGCAACACAAAGTGTCCTTATTTCTGCTTCTCAGTTGTGGAAATAATCTACTTTATCAAGATGGAAAAAATGGCTGAAAGTTGCTTTACAACTGAGGATTTTTCATTTCTAGATGTTGAGATAACACTTATTTTTGCTCAAACTGGAGCCATTACAATGAAAAACAACCTGCTGTAACAAAGGTCACATATGCGAATGGGGCTCCAAAAATAGGAAGGTCTTTAATTTTCACCCACGTGATCAACATGATTCAACAATGTGGAACACAGGCTGATGGTCAGCAGTGTGATGACGTAGCATTGAAGCAAGGTTGAAACAAGTACAAAGAAATGAAAATGGTGGAGGAATGAACTAAAACAGACATTCAAACCCACACATCAAGACCCGGTAACCTGGCTCAACTATTGGTTTGTACTTCATGAATCCAGAAGAAGGCCAAGCTGCGTGTGTTAGTTCAAGAGTGAGGGGTGAACTGACCAATCACAGCTGGATAGTAGGTTG
The DNA here is from genome assembly GCF_046127955.1 of Nelusetta ayraudi. Taxonomy (NCBI): domain Eukaryota; kingdom Metazoa; phylum Chordata; class Actinopteri; order Tetraodontiformes; family Monacanthidae; genus Nelusetta; species Nelusetta ayraudi. Next base: position 2,925,578 of record NW_027466083.1, read on the forward strand.
GAAGGACAAAAATAAACAGTCCCTCTTAAAGAGGCTTCTTCTCTAATGCAGCATTCTAACCTGCATGTTGCTGTCAAATTAAAAGATAGTTTAAATTGGTGTAACATGGCCTCCAGCACTACTTTCCTTTTTTTTTAACGGTAAATGTAATTTTGGTTACAGCGAGTACGCAGTTCCTATCACGGGTGCAGACTTCACATCCATACTGCATTGGAAAAGCATCAGCTTTAGCAAATAAGTTAGCTGCAGAGGTGAGTTATAATAAAAACAAGTCATTTTAAGACAGCTCTGCTGGGCGACTGCCACAGCCAAAGTCTATTATGTCGCAGTCCTAGCTCATCACATTCCAATCTAAGCAGGACATGGCCATCATTTCCTGGAAATAAAACATCCTAGATTCTCATGTCAGTCAATGCATTTGTAATCTGCCTCAGGGTCACAAAAGACAGGAAAGGATGTGACTGTGGACCCTGGCATCCCAAACAAAAAATAAATAAATAAATAAATAATGATGATGTCAGGAGAAGAAAATCTGGAGTGATTTCCACTGCAACATCATGTACGGGTGGAGTTATTCTCCAAAGCGTTGACAAGTTTTGTTATAAGATGATAAAAGTCTCAGACTAGATCTACCTATTATTCTATCTGTCCATCTATCGGTGACATTGGTGAGGCTCATGGCTCTTGAGGCACTGACAGACAGACATGTTCTGAGCCAAACAGAATGGTGTATTTGCCATGAAATTAGTTAGCAGTCTGACATAAACTAATGTGTGTGTATGTGTGTGTACGGCTGTACATCCTATTTAAGGATGATGGTGAGATGACTCGCTTTATTTCCTGTGTCTATAGTCCTTTCCATTTTGATTAAATTGAACAATATTTTTTATGTGAGCAATTGTTAAAAAAAAAAAAAAATGGAAAAAAAAAAACTCACAATACATTTGTGGTTTCCACCAGGTCATCTAAATCAAGATCTGTGGTCACTGGTCACCCATCACAACAAATCATACAACAAAGGGTTTGCTTCACTTGTCAACACAAGACAGGTGGAATCAGGTTTATATTTGTACAGTAATATTTTTAATCAAAGTAAAGCAGCAGATCTCATTTCTCAAGTCTTTTGAGCTGTGGGAGTTTGTCTCCAGAATCACACGCAGGTGGATACATTGGATTGATCAAATGGGAAATGATTTCTGCTGTGGACTTTAGAAGTAATGAGCAGCCGTGAGGGTTGAGAGATGAAATAATCCCAGTTGCAAGCTAATAAAAAATATCCCAATAATGATATAGACTTTGAACATTTTCTCTGGGTGTCCATAAATAGAATAGCTGCTGCATCCTAACTGTACTGTACAGTATCCACTGCTTCTACCTGTTTACCCACGTCTCACAGAAACTGATCTTATTGCTCTTCTTTTAGATCTACTACAGTGCAGTTGCTTTTATTCAAGGAGAGTCTTCCTCATAAAAACTAACAGTCAAACCAGCCAGGCAGCACCCCGTTCTCACTGCAGGCGCAAATGCTATTCCATAATCTTTGAGGTTGTCCCCAAACTGTTCTTCATGGCCTCACAATCAAGGTCACGTGACCCTCTGACCCCTCCCACATGTGATCAGCCCTTGGAAAGGGGATCATAACACCTGGCCTCCACACAGAAAGATCCTCCAAGTCACACGTGTGTCGTTGACAGTTTTCCTTTGTTCACTTTTACTTACCTTGCTACTGTTCTGTTGTATTTTTTCACAAATGATTCATCCTAAATATTTTTTTAGTGAACAAACTGAGCAGAATCACTTCCTCAACTGGTTTGTTCTTTAATCAGTTCATTTGAGCTCTGCGGCGAGTGAGCAGGTCGGGAGTGGAGCAGCAGCGAGGATTCATCTTGCGCCTGTGCTGTGAGCATGTGAGAACGAATCGTTTGCGAAAGAACAAAGCAGCCATCCAGTACACTGAACTGCTGGTGAACCGGCTGGATGGCTGGCTGGATGGCTGCAAACAAATCGTTTGCAAATAATCAAGGCAGCCATCCTGTACATTGAACTGAGACGCAGACAGCCAGGACACTGAACTGCAAACGAAACAAGTCTGTGGTGCCAGCGTGTGAGAAGGAATCTAAGAGAACGAACGAGGAACCCAACCCTGCGCCACCAACTGTCCAATTTACCGAACAACATGTCATTAATTGCTGCTGTCAAAAATAAAAACATATAGTAATTGTGTGTGTGTGTGTGTGTGTGTGTGTGTGTGTGTGTGTGTGTGTGTGTGTGTGTGTAAGGATCCCACCAGGCACTGGATAATTCGGCAGACAAGTCTTTTGAATGAGCCATTTTGTGATTTGCTATTTTGACATCACTATTTCTTAGTGAACTTTGCAAACACAGTCTTTCATCTTTTTAATCTTTATTTCAAGACTTCTCATACCTGTTTTGCCTGCATTACATTAACGTGTTGTAATGCATAAAAAGGTGGGACATATGACATATCATCAGCATATGTATTCAGTGGGATACATCACGCTCGCCTTACCTCTGCACTGCTGTCACTTGTATTTTATGTTTCTGCAGATTAAATATAAGCTAACTTGGGTGTTCTGTTTTAGCTGAAACCATTCCCAACTACAGACTCTACTGACATTTAACCTTAAATTGCCAGACTAAACTAAACCAGATTTTTAATCAGATGCCTTTCTGTAGGCATCTGGGGCTGTAGACAAAACGGTCTCTGCTCAGAACTGGATAGAAAATCTGTCCAGAGGAGAAGAGGTGGTCTGGTTGTGTTAGTGCTCCTTGATGAGTCCGTGTATATGTATTTGTTCCTCCAAGTTTGTTTAAATGATGACCAACATTGGGTTTTTCTGCCCATGAAGAATTTTACTTGGAAAAACTGAAGAGCTCCATGAGGTAAGAGAAACATCAACATCCGCTCTGCCTTTCCTGTTTGTTTGGATGCTTCGTGTGGGCTAAATACTCCACCAGGGCATGTGGTTTTCTGTATTCACAGAGGACTTCATCTGTATGCGCACAGATAATCTCGGGGGTCCGACGAGGAATGTTAGCTTTATACTTGTTTCATGTTGATTATGGACCAACAGCCACAACAAACACAGCTGAGATTTGCACATCTACTTTCTGCCTAAACCAATACAAGCCAGAAACTCAAGAGTTGAAAATAACTTAACCACTCATAACAACAGCTTTCTTTCACACCAAGAGAATACATTTTCAATATATTCAATATTTATTTATTTATACATATTCACCATCACATTGGCTGCCCTCGTGTTGTTTTTTTTTACAACACGCAATGATGAATTACCATCTCTGTAATTCAACATTATAGATGGTTTACCTGTCTGAGACTTGCCTGTTCTGTTTGCCTCCTGGTAAATCGTCTCAGCCTCCTGTCCCTAACCACAAGTTCTGCTTTTGCCCTCCCAGCTCAAGACTTTGTGAATAAAACAGTTGAGAACAACAGGTGGATCGAAACAGTAAGTAGCGCACGAAACAAAAAGTGGAGAAGACTCTCAGACACATGTCCCAAGCAACACACAGGGTTGGCGAATATTGCCCAGTGGAACCCACTGTTTTTGGTGAAAGTTGCTTTACTTCTTGCTGTGTTTAATGATTTTTATACATTTTTTTGTTTGCTTCTATTTTGAGATTCGTCTTTTTTAATTGCCATTTTAAATTTCACTTTGTTGTTATGTTTTAATTTACTGTTGTATTTTTGTACTTCAGTGATTTGCATGTACATCAGTTCCAAGCTCATCAATTAAAAAAAAACTCTAAGACTGTGGTTGGATTCTAATAATTTAAATTCAATATTACATTTGTTATTAGACTGGTAATCAGGACTTTATTCCGATTTTGGTGTCATAAATCAGTATTTTTAAAATGACTTGACCTGAACTAACGTGACGACTGTGAAATGTTACAGGCTAACACATTGTGATGGGGGGAAATGGCTATTGAGGCATCTGGAGTAGAGCAGAGTGGTGTATTCCGCTGCCCATCGGTGACAGATGACTTGTGAAATTTAAGTGACAGTCCTCTGGCCTCATGTGCTCCAAGTGTGTTGTTTATTTGAGTGTAATTGAGTGAGTCTCCAAGGCTGAGAGATGTGGCTAGGAGCTGATCCTTTTGAGAAGGCAAAATAGCAAAAAAGAGTAAAGTTCATTCAGGCTCCTTCTTTCATACTCATTCAAACTTTTGACAAGACAAACTCTGCAGACTTCCAATAAGAACTACAATACGCTTCAATCTGAATCAAAGCTCTGAAAAATCTAAATCAAAACATTTAAAGTTATGCAATAGGAAAATTTTAATTAGTTGAAAAGAACAACAGTGAAACCATCTATGCCTAAGGGTTTCACCTTCAACACCTCTTGTTTGTGTTTGTTTTTATGCCCAGGGTCTTCTGTTTTATCATAACTATGTTATAAAGCATTACCTCTACTCCCACTTGATGAAACTGGCTTAATTTATTTGCTCAAACTGCTTGAGGGAAAACAAACATTTGATGATGCAATTACCAATGCAGATCAATACATTCATCTTGCTTTTTCCATCTCTACCCCATCATTTGAATAGGATCATGTGCAAAAAAGCTTGACAAAACTATCACTTCAATTATGATTTTAGACTCATCTGTATTCATTTTGAAATGTTGCTCACCAGCTCTGGGTTATTTAATTTTTCCAGGCCAGTAGCCAAATTGTCCACACATGACTGCATGTGTTTAGCAAGAATGTGACTAACATGATAAGATGCTGTGGAGTAGATTTAGTATTGGTGTTGGGCTTAGTGAAAATTGACTACTATCTGATCAGCTGCCTCAGCTTTTGGGTTTATCGTGCAGAATACATAGGGAAATCAGGCTCATTGCAGCATTTTACTGTGCGGGAAGATAGTGATACACATTTCCCAAGAATGACTTGGCTGGTCACACACTAACAGTAATTTTGATAAAACAAGATAGCCATGAGGTTTGTTCAATAAAATCTGCCGTCTTCCAAGCTCGTTTTACAGAGTCTATTATTGCTGAAACAGATGATAAGTCAAAGTAATCCTTTTGTAAAGTACTCCTGTTTCTTGGGTTTAAATTACCTCATTTGTACATATAACAGAAGACCCATAGTTCACCTGTAAGGTTGGGAGGAAAGTGGCAAAAAAGGAGTCAAATCAGGCTTCCGAGTTGACCCCTATTTTATTGCTAGGAACAATAAAGTACTGGTGCCAGAAGAGCAGTAGAATAACCCACCCTGTGAGACAGGTGATCTATTTGCACGATGTTGAACATGTTGTACAATCAATTCAGCTAGTTGTTTATGGTTTTTTGTTATTTTTTTGCCTTTTTGCCATAAGGTACAATGTTGACATTATAAGTGCAGAAACACTTTCAGAGGTGCATACAATAGGGTACAGTGCTGACACTAGCGGTACAAAAATTCTTCCAGAGGTCTTAGACTCAAGCCTCCCCAGCCAAACTGGATGTCTACAATTTCATCATGCTGAAACACTGCCTGGATGTCTAGGATTGTGCCACCTGCCTAAGTTCTTAACTGTTTTTTGATTGAGTCAATTATTTTTGGGATGGAATCTGGGGTGCTATGCTTCAATACAAAGGCGAAGCCAAAAAAATGCAAGCATGAGAAAGCTTTCCATTGATATACTTGTGGCTGAGGTCAAGCAACATGTCCGCATTATTGGAGTACTGGATGCTGATTTACCAAAATCATGTTTTTAGGTTCGACATTCACAAGTTTTCCGTGACGGGAAACTTTCTTAAATCCCAGATATTGTTGTATGCAAAGCTTTTTGGGAGTCCTCTTTTGGTTATATTTGACAGCACTCATACTGGCCCTTTCTGCTCACATACATTTCTCAATTGTCATGAAAAAAAAAAAAAAAAAGCCTTTATTTTTGCACTCCAATTCAATGGATTGCCATGTGCTTCCCTTTCCCCTCCAGTAACCAGGTACTTAATAGTGTCAAACCTGCCTAGGATAGTTACATATTTCTACAAACAAAAACAATTGTAAAGCTTGAACAGTAGTAATCAACACTTTGTAGAATGAGTTTAATCCACAATGGAGGTTGATTGCCAAACAGGGGCCATGATGAACAAACACAGGGGTCCAAAGTAATTGCTGCATCCGTGACCCCCATGAAGCTTTTCCTGCCACTGATATCCCCCGCTGCAGAGCACACGTGTGTGCAAATGAAGAGAAGTTGCATTAAGTATTCAATATTCATACTCCTGTTCACCTTCCACCTCTCCCTCCTCCCCCTCTTTGCTGTCTTTCATCTTCTCACCTGCTCTACCCCTCCTTCTCCACAGTGGCGAGATGAGATGTCGCGGCCCTACATGCCATATGTAGTGTGATGATGTAGTGTGAAGTAGATGCTGCTCGGGTTTAGATGCAATCACCAATGAATTTAAATTGAGGAGGAAGTGATGGGCTTTCCAAGGTCACAGAGGAGGAATGGTTTCAGATTGTGGTTTCATTGCTGATCCAGCACTTGGGTTGTGTAGTTGAATCCATGTTACCCACCTGTCCAGCGTTAACAGTTCAATCATGGCTCTGAGCTCACATTTTATCTGCTGCCGGTTCACCTTGCAATCACTCATCTGCTTCCAATCACTCATGTTCATCACCTCAGTTGTGATTGGGTTTTTTTTTCATGAGCAGAAAAGGGGTTTCTGTATCTAGAACGTGACCACCAAGTTGTCAAAATACTTACAAAAAACATTTGTTGGCATTTGTGTTCGCCAACGAGCATTGATTCATCTGATTTCTTTTTTCATTCCATTTATTTTTTTTAGCACACACTTCACGACATGTCTGCATCAATATGTGAAAGTCGGTTTTTACTTCACAACAGGAATTTTCTGCCAATTCATCTCTCGTTTTCAATGCATCGGCCAGAAACTTTTCTGCTGGACGGGAGAGTTTGGCCTCATTTACCCACAGCCCCGGAGAGGCGTGCCAGTTGGGAAGCGGACACTAAAATTACCTTCGGTCTATTTATGCGCAAGCTGGAGAGATGTTATTTCTTGCTGAAGAGTGTAGTTGTTATGTTTCATCAGCAGGAGATGCGCCTGAAGAAAACATTTCCTGTACTTGCATTTTAGTGATTTTCACAATTACACTTTTTTTAAATTTGAAAATGCCTGTTTTTATAACTTCAAATGATGGACAGATTGTCAGTGGGTGCCTGGAAATTGAAACTGTTCAGATATTTGTTTCAACAGCTTTATTCTGAGATTCTAAACTTGCACCGGAAATTTCACACTTCATTTTGCAAAATGTCTTATGTTTTCACTCTGTTCTGTCTCTAGTTTTCTGGTGTTGAGAAAACTACAGATGCTATATTTGGATGGACTTTGTCCATCTGCGAGACATTTTCGATGCTTTATACCATTTTCTGGAAATAATTGAGGCAGAGTTTTTGTTTTTTGCCTTTTAGTCAAGCTACCGCTCTCACACACACACACACACACACACACACACACACACACACCATGTAATAGTCAGTTTTTCAGTGTGAACAGTAAAAACCAAGCTAAACATTTTGTTTTGTTTTTTTCTAAATCATAAAAATAGCTGTCACATTTTTTAACTGTTGAATGTTGCTCCTGTCTATGAGCCGTCAAGGGCATCTTGGCCAAAATCATAAAAAATAAAATGGCGTCTTAGTCCATGTTGATACAAAATGGTTACAGTGTTGCAAGTTATGTTAATCTTTTTTTTTTTTTTCATTAAAGCTCATGATTGCGATCACTCATGTTTTTGTTTTGTGTAGTAAACAGCAGCAGACCTTTTTGAATGTGAGAAAGCAAAGGAGTGAAACAAGCCTGTGGGCTGGCTCTTGAAAAATGCAACAACATTAGTGAGTCTGTGAGACTCCAAGTGTTAACAGCCCAGGGATTGGTAGATGTAAATGCCGTGATTCATCTGGTAATGATTTATCACTCTCATTTACTTCTTAACCAACTTGATTACCTCCCCCAGCTAAAAATAGATTTTGAATTTCAAAGAAACTTTTAAGCTGAGTGAACTGTAATGTGGTCGCTCCACATCCCAAACCATGTCGACTTAATTCCCTGCTGGTTGGGTGGGTATTATGTGATGGCAGGTAGACGGCAACAAGCCAGCTTCCCCCTTCAAAATTTCCCGTAAGACACGTCTTAGGCTGAATCATCAAGCTGTGTGTGCTGGCTTATCGATCTTTCCCAGGCTTTGAGGAAGAAAGAGAAAGAAGGACCGAGTGGAGGATTCATGCTGTGCTGCCACAACTGCAAAACGGGCAGCCATGCAAGAGGAGATGAGGAGCTAAACCTTTCAAACTTAAAACACTTCTGATGATTGTTTTTGGTTTTTTTAATGTGAGCTTTAACTGGAGCTTCATCTTGCAGTGACCGGTTTAGAAAATGTTATGGTATTGAAGACACTGAATTAAACAAGACTGAGGTGACTTACATGAGGGCACTTTACATGCATTGTGCACAAGTTACAGGATGTGATGTGATCACAACTGCTACACACACTCCAAGGCCTTGTTCAAGGTGCCAACACTTGCATATGCATGTACTGGCAATTTAACAGATCATTAATTTAACCACCTGCGTGTCAGTATCAGATGGTAGAACCACACACAACCAAAATAGCCCAGCAGAGACAAGGAGTAGTAGCCAATTAGAAGCAATTAAAGGGAAGAAATATTGCAGAAGAAAGTTTGGTCAGGTCTTTGCCTGATTTCGTTGCAGAAAAAAATATTAGGCTGACATTGAAGTTAGTGAAGCTTCTACAAGGCCAGTTGTGAGTGAGTAGATGACAAAGTTACTGATAATGCAGCAAACATAAAAGCCATAAAATGTGGACTTTTAAAAACATCTCGTGGGCCGGAAAAAAAAAGTTTGCAGGCCAAATCCGGCCCGCGGGCCGTATGTTTGACACCCCTGAGGTAAAGGCTAATGTTGTTGCAGCTTTCAGTTCATCTGACTATTGCTTTTTCCCTTTGATGATGTCATTTTTTGGGCTGTGATAGCTGAGATGAAGGTCTATATCTGTAGTGCTCACGGCTTGCCACTGGTAAATACGATTAAAGTCAGGCAAACAAGTGTGTCGTGCATAAAATTTAACACATGGACTAAAGTGGGACTAAGTAGGATAAAACTTACTCAAAAAATGCTTCCCCCACTGTTTACAAAACACAAAATTAAATGTAATTACAGTGACTGGTTCCTACATACATATATGTATCTCTGAAGATCCCATTGTAAAGTAATTATATTGTGAAGAAAAGATACAAGTGTGGCACTAGTCATCACCCATGGACTAATCTCAAAATTGACATTTGTTGCAATTTTCATCATGCAATCTTTTTTTTTTTGTCACACTTTGAAATTGCACATGAAGCAGATGCTTTGGAAAATATTGATAGAAGATTGGAGGATTCTCCACAGCTCTACACAACACAACATCTGGGAGCTCCCATACACGAGACAGCTTACTGAGACTGTTGTATACACTCACACATTTGTCTGTGACCACATTTATTTATATCAGCAGCCCCTTTCATCCAGGGGATGATGTGTTCACTGATATACTGTGCAGTCCTTATGAGTAGTTAGCGTATGTCAAAGTGTTTGCTAGCAGAGATTCACCAGCAGGAGCTCGAACAAATTTTTGCAGGAGGATCAAAGGAAGCAGCTGGTGACATGCAATTTCACAGGGTACAGCATGCCTGCGCTGAGAATAAATAAAAACTCAGTCCAAGCTCAGCAGAATTTGGAGATTATCGCCCACCTGAAGTCAGAAACTTCTTTCTCTTTCATCAACTGCAGAAAAACTGCAGAACTCAAGCTACTGAAGACGTTCATGTATTTTGTTAAAGTTAAGATAGTTTTACACCTTGAATGGAACCTGGCGCCTGTATATACCAAATGCTCAAATAAATGTCAATAATAATAATAGATTTCAATTCATAAAGGCACAACTGTGGTACACATGCAAAAGATGCGGAGTGGCAAGACAACGGCACACAATACACCAGTGCTTTCATTAGTTCACTCGTTTCACAAGTTCTTTGATTGAAAAAAACAAATAATTGCTTTTGAATGGTGTGTGTGTGTGTGTGTGTGTGTGTGTCTGCTTGTGTGTGCGTGTGTGTACACATGCATGTGTGCTTGTGTGATAATGCAAAATAAAATGTTCTGCTGACCGTTCTAAGCTCAACGGTCAAAAACCTGATGCTGACGTTTAGTTCCAATAGTGAGATTAGAAAAAAAAAAAATCTAAAACGAATAAATAAGAAGTCAAGCAGAGGAAAAGGGTGGCTCCTCTCTCTCCGCTGTGAAAAAAGATAATGCCAGTGCAAAAGTTGCTCGCTGTCGGATGATAGAAGCATAAAATCGTTTTAAAGCATGTCTGGTCTGCACTGATGGAAGCAGTTTTGCTTTGCTTTTGGAATTAGGGCAGAGCACACATAATCTGACTATTCAACACCTTTGTGTTTTAATAAGCTTAGCGTAGCCTTTATCCTCTTCTTTCCTAAACCCCCTAACTGACAGCTCAACATTCCCATCACGCTCTTGAAGACAAGTTTTTTTTTTTCTTCAGTATACTATGTTCCACAACGGTGTTGAGAAAGATGCTTGTGGTCTTTTGTTTAAATGTCACTTTACAGTAATTTTCAGCTCTGAGTGGTGTAAAGAGGAGAGGGACGGACAGGGATCTGGGGGTGGATTATGTCACAATCTGCCTTAGAGAAAGACTCTATCAATATCAGTCAGACTGCTCTTGACTGTAAGGGGACAGTAATAATATTGAAGATAATTAAGTGTCTTTGCTGGTTTATTAAGTGGGAGTTTGAAGCAAACCTTTAATTTACAGAGCAAGATGACTTCTTTGGAAAAGCTAATTTTACTGGCACAATTCTATTAAAAAAAATGTCCTTAGCCGATAGCATTTTTAAGAGTAATATTGCAAACCAAAGAGTTTATAGGACATTTAGTTGGGGTGTGTAAGGGTTTGTGTTGCTTGTCTAGGTATGGCCTGTTTTTTTGGCATCCGTTTGCCTGTCGTTAGTGTTTTTAGTTTTGTTTCCTGGTCCGTAATTAGTTGTCTCAATCTGATGGTCTGACATGATTTATGTAGCACCTTCAGACAAGACACATCCAAACATACCTCGGAGGAAGTGAGCTGAGTCGTCACACTGCTGAAGTCTTCAGGGATTGGAAGATCAAGTTCTGCCAATGGATCGGGCAAGGTTTCTACAACATGCTGAGAGGATGACGTAGGGACAAAGAAGTAATCTGCAAATAAAAAAAAGGTGTTTTCATTATTATTATTCACTTGCTAAATTCATCACTAATGGAGGTTGTAATTGAAAGAGGGGAAATTAACACTGAGAGGAAGCCAAAAAGGAAAAAGCCATCATCGTATCATTTATCCTTGAACAGCCCGTCTGCTTTCATGTCTGACAAGACAGACCTTCCAAGTAGCAAAAGCTTCCATCAGGGTGATATCTGTATTCAACTGACAATTCAACACAAATGCCGCATTATCATCTCCTCAGTAGCTTGACAGTGGAACTGTATTTCTAAAAGTCCAGCCTTGGCCTCACATTTTCTTTTTCAAGCCTTATTTGAAGTCCTCAGCTTTTGCTGGACTGTTATTTTTCATTGTATGAGAAAATGAAATATAGTTTGGAAGTTTGCATACCGTCTGTCAGCGTGGGATACTTAATTAACTCTGAGGTAGTTATTATCATGAGGGGAGCCTCGGGGTCTTTTACGCCTTCAGAGAAGGCCTCGAAATTTTTGGGACCAAAAAATAGGAGGATTAAATAAATATTATTTTGAAAACTCCATGACATTTTATTTAATAAAATACATTTAATAATGTTAATAGTAACATTAGCTTGGTCTTCATAAATCCAAGAGAAGGCAAAGATGTGTCTTATTTTCAGAGTGAGGAGTGAATTGACCAATCGTGGCTTTTATTTTCAGCGGGCGGGACAAACAAAAAAATATTCCAGGCCTTCTTGAAGTCCTACCTTTGTAGTCTCGGATGCAGCAGTGGTGAGAAACCAAGAGTGAGATGGCAGAAGACAACAGCATTGTGTTACTTTTGGCGTCTCGTGCGCTTGAAATAGTATTTTATTTTGATGGTGATGCACATGAAATAATGTGACTGAAGCAGTGTGTAATAAAAAAAAAATTAAAAAAAGAACTATCTCCTAAATTGTAACATATATAAAGTATTCTGTACACACAGATGTTTGACTGCATTGTCTCTGTTTTTCTTCATAAGCGGATGCAGCGAGTGATAGAGGCCTGATGCAGTTAAACAGATAGATAGACGAATACTTTATTCATCTCCAAGAGAAATTTGCAAATACCAAATAATGAGAGAATAAAGATGCCTAAAAGTCTACAATCATTTGAAAATGTCATCTGTTCCTGTGAGCCTTTCATCCAAAATGTCTACAAGTGTGAAAAAGTAGAGAGTACTGAGAAAACTGGGACAGAGGGGAGGGTGTTCATTTTCTCAGTACATTTTGGAAATAAAGTGAAAATGTCAAGATTAATGTGGACATTTTTATATAAATGCCAACCTTTTTCGATAACTAAGTGGCTTTTTATGACTGCTGGGCTCTTGGATACATTATGCTGACAAACTGGTGAATTCACCTCAAAATCAACTTCAGCAACAATACTCATAAATACAGTGTAGGCAGTAAAAGCAGATACTAAAATTTTTTTTAAAAAAAACACCCAAACTGGGACTTGTTTCTGTCACGTCTTTGATATTTTAGTTTTTCTCAAGTACTCCTTCGCACGCCACCTTCAGTTCAAATTAATTCTTAGCAGCTATGTTCTTTTAACCAAAGAAAATAACAGTTTGGAAGCCAAAACTACATCTGACACAGAATGAGTGACAAATCAGTCATTGATCGCTGACATTTTCCATTTCAATGGAGAGCTACAATTTTGCTAAGAAATTCTAGTGAAAAAAAGCAAGATTTTTTTTCTTCAAGAAGACATGAAACACCAACCCATGGCTGAAAGAGTATGCCAGATAAAACTAAAAGTGCACAGAGAATGTGTAATTATAGCAACACTGTCGATTTTTCAACTCAAAATGAGAGCTTTAAAGTCAGTTTCATGATTCATGGTCCTCTAAGAGGACTTTTTATAATAGCCCCATTGATGTTTCAAATGAAACTTAAATTTGTTTAAGGGTTTCTGGATCTCCTGCCAAGTGTATGAATCCTGAGTCATTCCAGTTCCCAGAGGGAAAAATGCATATCAAATACCCATTTGCAGCCATAAATCTTCCCTCTGGCTGAATAATTATCAAGAGCGAGGTGTGGATGTCTTCTCCAGAGACTTTAAGGGGTTTCTCCTTCATCTTAATGACTGCCTCGGACTGCCCTGCCCATGCTTTGCATTTAGCTGAATCATGTGGCTCACTCACAAATACCAATCTGAACTCACAACTCAAATAATTGGCAGGAGGTTTTAACTTTTAAAGTTATAATATTAATGATGTGCATCTCCTCAGTTTTCTGCTATGGAGTAGACCAAACTACCCTGATGTAAATGTGCGTGCTGTTATTCATGTCATGACTGTGTTTCAAATGGACAGGAAGAAAGAACCTGGCTTTGCAAGAAGCTTCCCTGGTAATTAACTGAGATTAACTCAAAATGTGTTGATAAAGCATTTGATTAAAAGAAAACATAATTGAATTGGAACTGGTGGTAAACAATAATTTGTTTATGTATTATTCATATGCTTCTTACAGCTCACCAATCTTAGGACACCAAATCATATTTGCTTATGACAAGTATCCAGCAGGTGGCCTCAACTCCCAAAGGCAGCTGTGAACACAGATAGAGGCAAGCAACTCTTTGAAAATATTCTATCCTTTTCACATCGGAATATATGGAATTAATTGGCTCTCTGGGGTAAACTGTATATCAATGAGATAAGATGCGTTAAATGTATTCACAAAAGTCTGATATTCAGTGATTAGAATACTGTTAATGGTCCTAAATAATAATAATAATAATAATAATAATAATAATAATAATAATAATAATAATAATAATAATAATTCTCAGCACAGCATAAAAATTCACCGCGGTAAGAATATGTCATCTCGCAGTAATAACGATAAAATCGTGTTGATGACGTAATTACTTGCGCAATGCACTTGCTGGTGGCAGCCGGCAGGCTGCTCTATGGACCCGGAACAAAGGAGTGTGCTTGGTGGACGGTTTGCATAAGACAGGTGTGTTTCATGCAAATGACTTGAGTTTGCGTTATGTAAACTGGCTACTCCATTCACTTCCTCTAACTGGTCCTTTATGATAGAGAGATATCTTCCTTTTGTGTATTCCCAACACATTGGTAACACAGTTCTTTGACAAGAGCTGAGTCGAAATGATGACCTTGGTCAGTGTGCAAACTTTGTGGTGGCAGGTGGTTTGAAACACCTCCCTCTCGAAGCTACGAGGGACAACAATGTGCAAAACTTGAGAAACAATCACTTAAGGCTTGGCAGACATGTTTGTGCTTGTGCTCGATGGAGCAACTGGCCCTGGCGTGAGTGCAGCCTAACTAATCGTCATAAAACATTACACAGTAATTTGAGCCTGTAGTTTTCCTGTTTGTCTAGTTTATCTTTCCTTGGCTATGGCACTCCCAACTCAATCCAACACAAACAAGGGTTCTGTCAGGGCAAAACATTGAGCGTCACATCATGGGAAGGTCAAACGTTGTTGTTCATTTAATACAGGTTCCAAACAGGGCAAGCCAAAGGAAGCGACAACCAGTGTTGCCAGTACATACTTTAACTCCGCCTACTTCCTGGTTACATCATTTCGACAATCTACGGATTCCGAGTTTGGACAAATGTCAGTAAATGTACAGGCCATGGCTGTATAATAAGAACTATGCAGTTCTTATTATACTGGTATATGCATGTGTCAGTGTATTTAACAAATGGATACACTTGTAAAATACACTCAAACACTGAATATGTGTACATATGTATACATATATATACATATATATATATATATATATATATATATATATATATATATATATATATATATATATATATATATATATATATATATATATATATATGCCACCAGTGGCAATGGTACAAGGGGAAGATGAGACAAAAAAAGTGAACTCAACAAAGACATAAACACTGAAGTGAACTAAACTAAACTGGGAAATTCAGGAAGTTCTGATGTTGCAGGTTTCCCTTCTTCTTCTCGTTTCAGCTGTTCCCTCTTCGTGTTCCCATTGTCAGTAAACGGTCCTCAGCAAACCCTGTCCTCGGTTTCCTTTTCTATGACAGCAATTTAATGTCCTTGTTTAATACATCTAAAATTCAGCTCTTTGATGCCTGCCAGTTCCAACTTTAGCATGATTCAACCCTTACATTCACTATATGTTCATGTTTTTTAGTTTTTCTCAAGCTATTGATTGATAAAGACAAGATGTTCTTAGGGATGTCTAGCAGTAAATAAATGGTATTTACTTTTTAAAATCAAAGAATGGCATAATCTTTTCACTCTCATACTCCATCGTCCAATACTGGACCATGTGATGTTTGCCTGTCCAGATTCTGTCTCACTCCCTCCTCCCACATAATCACAGGATACAGGATACAGGATGCAGGATGCAAGATATCCACACCCAAAGAATGTCCCCTGTTTTATTTAATGTTCCATTTTCATTCCTACAATTGGCAGCAGCAGGCATTTGGTTGGCCTAACTTCAACTTTGCCTCTACAACATACCAGAGTTTCGGATGGGTGCAAAAATATGCAAGAGAATCAGGTGAGAGACGGCGTTCTCTTCTGTCACTTGTGGAAAGTGGCAGTGAATGACAAAGAGCAATATTTTAAGAGTCTGATTCTAATGTTTAAGAAATGTCTAATTTTCTTTTCAAGACAATGCTACACAGCAGGATCCATTGGAATTGGAGCAACGCCTGTCCTAAAGATCAGCTGTACATCAGCAAACTTGTCAATGAGAAAACATGTTTGGATCACAGGCGACCCAACTGGTATGTTAATGTTTTAGTATGCCTTCTGATATAGAGTTTTACAGTGATATAATAAACCTTGATGTACTATATGACACTTAAAAACACTCACAAACACTGACATACAATGCTTATGTTCAGCAGCAAGATATTAGGGAAGATGGAAAGAGGAAGACGGTATAGTCAGAACAAGACTGTACTTGCTTATGTGGAAGTGTTGGTCAAACAGGTTTTTCCAATGTGACACACAGTCCTAGTTGCCAACTGAATACTGATCAGACACTCAAAACTACAGAAGACAAGCTAAGAACATGGATCAGTTCAATAGGAGGTAATTCATTCATTTCTTTCACTATAACCCAATGTGTAGTTTAGATTGAATTTCAATTGTGAATACATTTCTCAGTAGTATATAGATTTCTATAGGCTTTTCACTGTTGCTATCACACACTGACCCTCGAAAATACTAAAACCAATGAGTATCTCCTGGCTTTGCTCTATCAAAGTTGCAAACTTAAGAATCAAAAGAGATTTTGCAAGTAAAATATGGATTAAGATAGAGAACTATAGTTGAGGTACTGGATCTTTAGGACAGTTAATTAAGTAATATATTTATTTTAATCTAGAACTATGTTGCAACTATGTTGTAATACTACCCCAGTACACATTTCAAAATCATTCACTCCTCTTTTTCCTTCCCTTTTACAGTCTCAGGGCCATTTGGAACGGACTTAAAACCCTTAAATCATCATCCAAAGGACTGAAACAGTGCTTAGGATGATGAGTGAGGACTTGGCAACAAAACTTTTAAGAAGTATTGAAACATCGGATTAATGTATTTTTGGAAATAACCCAGAGGAAGATTACACACAATGGAACATTTTTTCACAACCAAAAGTTTCTGGTGAGTTCTCTTATGCCTTCGTGGTTTTAAAGAAACAATAAGATGTGTTAATAAATGTGGTGTGCTGTCAGCCTATTTTTCATGTCTCTTGGCATGGTACAAAACTGATCAAGTCCAGAAGGCAGGGTCCACTATGGACAAGTGAACAGTTGTCAACACAGAGAAATTAACCATACAATTTACATTCACGCCTATGGACAATTTAGAGTTGCTCATCGTAATGTGTCAACTTTGCGCTGTGGGAAGAAGGCAGATAAAATCCTCAAACCCACAATTAATTAATTAATTAACACGCAACAGCACCATAGACGGCCAAAATTGAAAAGCGCTATATAAATACAAGTTATCATTATTATTATTATTATTAATAATAATAATAATAATAATAATAATAATAATAATAATAATAAATTTAACTTGAGGAATATTGAAAACTTAAAAAAAAGATGCTACGTAACGTACATGCACAACGTACGTGTCACATTGTATCGCGAGATCAACCACTTCCATTGACGTCGACGCAACGCATATCGCTCGAGCGTGTAGAAATTTTAGGACATCATCCACTCTTATTTGCAGACATGGTAAGGTATTGCTGCTGTAAAATGACTGAGAAAGCTTAAATTTGAAACAGCTATTTTGTTTACAGGGTTTTTTTTTATATTATAGTTTCTCTGTCTCCAAAACAGTTAGCCTGGTCATCTAATGCTAATGCTATAGCTATCATTTACCGATCATGGTTAAATTTTCAATTCAGTATTTGCAATACTTTGTTAATTTATTGGACGTCAACCGTTGAACTAAATAACTGGCTCACTTACTTAACCACTTTAAGCGCAGGTTAAATGCTTTTGGCTGGCGCAATGGATGCAGCATGTCCAATGTAGCATTTTGCAAGTTAGGCCATCGAAAGGGCCTGTGGAACAACTTTAGGGGAATCCCACATAAATCTGCACAAAAAAGATCCTTAAAATCCAATCAGTAAAACACATTTACAACAATACTTAAAGAACAAATGTGAACTTAAGGGATGGAGTTGGTTCTTTTCAGTTACTCTAAAGCCTAAGTTGTATCTTGTCACTCTTTTAAAATAATGGCCAAGTCATTTTTTGGACGAAAATCAGTTTTTGGCTTAAATCACCTCTTGATAATGTTTGCCATCTCTTTTAGTGTTTTCCCAAAAACTTGAAATAAATGACTTAGGCCTTTATTTTAATAGGGTGACGATATAGAAAAGAAACGTATTATTGATTATATAATTGACAATGTCTTGATGTTTCAAGGGGCAAGTATTCTCGAGAGCACAACTTTCCGTTCCAGTGAGTATCAACATTTCTACCATTGATATGTTGAGAGGACTATACAGTTTTAAATAAATGACTGGGTCAATTTCAAATAGGTTCAATGCGAGACTGATCCTGATGGTCATAATGGGGTTTGGATTTATGGTGATTCCACTTATCCCATTCGTTTTGAGGTACGTTGAAAAAAGCAATAACCATTTGTAAATATATTTGGTAACTCTGTTTTTATTGGTGTTTGTAATGTGTAATGTGTTCTCATGTCTAATGTTTATTTGGTCTTACCCCGCAGACTACAATCGCCAACTCTCCTGGTGCTCAAGACACAATTTGGCCGCAGTCTCTTTCAGGTACGAGGACCATTTGACAGCATCTTTAAGAAGTGTGACATAATTTTGATTAATGAGGCAGTTGCACAAATTTCTGTTTCAGTAGAAAACATCAGACAGGAAAATGGGCACCATGACAGACACAACTCACAACTGAATCATAGCCTTCATGTAAACAGGTAAACAAAATATATGAGTAGAATACATAATGCAATGTAACATGTATCTCTAAAATCAAAAAGTTTCAATACGATGAAAAAGATGAATTCCCTAATGTGTTGTTGATATTGGTGTGTTTGCGTGTGTGGTCTTTTTTTTGTCTTTATTCATGGAAATTATGTTTACAGAGGGTTTTTTTTTCTTTAAATAATAGCATTAAAAAGAAAATTCCTCCTTGTAATTACTCCCTATTATGTTGTTATGTCAATTAGGGCTGTTGGGGATAACGATGACCAAATGACATTCAGGTGCGTACTCTGGCACTATTGCTAATGACTCTTGAGGTACAAATTCAAAATATGACACATTAGTTCAGCGCCGAAGGAATTTGAGGCCAGGGCTCAAGCATCTTGTTTTCTGATAGATCCTGATAGATTTTTAGGGCTAAAAATTGAGATTGAAATTTTTGTAATCTTACAGTGTGGAACTCTACAAAGATAGATCTATCATATCAAATGAACTGTTGACTGGCAATTCATAATTTGGTCAAATGAATGTCATGCATGTATGAATGCGACTCTGACCATCTAACAAATACTTCCCCTCCCTGGTTCCTGCTTTCTGAATAATAATGTGGCAATAAAAGCCCTGAATCACAAAAGCAAAATCTATATTTTTGTTCTATTTAACGATAACATCTGTACGTTTTTGTACAGTGTTGAGTGCTTTGCTTAATCTGACACAGTCCTACTTTTGTTTTTCCACAGATGCATCTTCATCTGCTGCTGTCCAATGATTACTGCTGCTGATTATTATTGTAGCGGTCATGATTCTGTCATATGAGAATATGTAACAGCGATACATCTGTTCATCCAGCCATGTCCTTTTTATTTCATTTTTAAATTAAACATTTTGGCTGTGCTTGTTGTTAATATTAAATGTATTACTGGGCATTACTGGGATTCTAAAAAAAAAAATTAAAAAAAGTTGCAGTTTACGTTCTCATATACCAGGAGGATGAGAGTAATCATGTTTACAGATGATGGCTATTGTCTTTCTTCCAGCTCGTCACTAACTCAAAGGCTTGTCAAAACAAGTGCTGCCATCTTGTGTTAAAAGTCTATAAATTGACTGCCATCCCTCTCATTTGTAGTGACTCCCAGAATCATGATTATGATAACCATCTATGTATTACTACCTTCCCTATAATAGCGTGACTTGTAGTTTAATACCAGTTCTGTTTTTGTGATTGTAGTTAGTTCATAATAAAAATAAGTTAGTTTTCTGAGTAACACCATGAAATTCCATTGTCACAGCCTGATGTCAGCATGATATTGAAGCAGTTGAACTTTTATTTTAGTTTCTGTCGGAGCACATGAGCAGTTCTGTTGACTAACCCTGGGGGTCCCTGTGAGAAAATGACGGCACAAATTCTTCAAAATCTTGGATTCCCGTTCACAACAAAACGTCTGACAGGGCCACATTCGTGACAAATCAGAACCTAAAGGCAAATGTGGTCATTTTATTAAAGGTACATTGCAAAATTTGGAAAAAATTGAGAAAAAGACAGTGACATCCAGTGGTTTTATTTTATATATTTATATATAATTTATATATTTATACCTATTTCAAGCACGTTTGCTAAGTTAACAAACTTTTACGCCGGGTCACCAAAGACAGTCACCATTACCATGTCTTTTTTTGGTTGCACTGGTTGCATTGATGGGTGCTACTCAGAGTGTGTGACCAAAGGAGTCTGTGTTATAGAAGATGCCACACCGATCCCCCTGTCAGCTTCTCGCTCCGTCCTTCCCTCACACATGAAGACCCTGAGGCACTTGAACTTCACCACTTGGGGCAGCATCTCATCCCCTAACTGGAGAGAGTACTCCACCCTTTTCCAGCTGTGAAACAGGGACTCAGATTGGATGTTGCTGCTCAGCCTCACACCAACCACTTCCCACCTGGCTGCCAACTGCCCCAATTAAAGTTAGAAACTGACTTTTATTGGGAAAGCGCCTGACTTACTGCCAGTGATGAAGACCAAGCGCCACAGAACAAAACTGAACAAACCGCACGAGGACTGACCTCAGTGTGCTCGGGACCTTACAGCCGAGTCTAACAGGTCCTTGGTGAAGGGCAAAGAACAGCTCAGAAGTGCTGGTGAGCAAAACCAATGGATGCAAGTTGTCCAGACTGGAGTCACCAGAGCCAGGTGTTGGGCTCAAAGACGGGCGTCTGATTTATTTCTCTCTCTCTTTTGGCAACGATTCAGTGCAGTGTCCTATCGTTCAAAATGTTCATTACATATTGAACATTCAACTTTCATGAAGCTCTTTCAAATAAACATTATTTGTCGTAAGTGGAGGTGTGAAAGACAGCTGTAAACTGTCGCCTAACAGCAAGAAGGTTGTGGGTTCAATCCCCGGCCAGGGGACTCGCGAGAAGTTTGAATGCTGTCGCTGTTCTGGCAGAACACTGGGTGCCCCAGCCAGCTTCATCCCACTGTCCAAAAACATGCAAGTGAGGAGAATTGGAAACTCCAAATTGGCAGCTGGGAAAAGACGGCTGGGATTGGCTCCAGCACACCATGTGACCCAGAGTGCAGTGGAAGTGGGTAGAGAGAATAATTGTGATTACGTTAAGAACAGGATATAGGGACATACATCCCATTGTACATCGCTTAAGTGGACAAAACGTAACACAATCTTTGTCGTCTTATTTTCCCTCATTTAAAAAAAAAATCTGCCTTAAGATACAGCACAGTGACAGTACTTCTGCCACCCATAATAAAAGGAGAGGGTCACAATGTGCACCCATCTGCACACCCAGTGGCTCAGAGAAAACAACCACTGTTTTATTAAGTGACTGAGTGGAAGATGGAAGAGGCCACAGTAAACAGATCAGAGAAGAACACAACAAAATGCATGGGATATTTATGGCTTTCGACATAAACATTAGGTTGTAATGACTCCTAAGTTGGTGGTTTGACTTGACTCTCATATGGGAGATGCTTCACGCTCGTCTTCGATGGTGTAATTATGAGACACAAATTTCCTCAGAACGAGTACATAATGCACAAGAAATGTCAGTGTGAGCCAGTGCAGTAATCAGGTTACCAAGCTGCACAGCAGATTGTACCTGTCAGTTATGACATTCTATTTCTTTTATTGAGTTAGATGACTAATTTAAAGTACGTGAATTACTAAAACAAAATCAGCATATGAAGAAGGCATATATATATGTATACATATATATATATATATATATATATATATATATATATATATATATATATATATATATATATATATACATATATATATATATATATATATGTGTGTGTGTGTGTGTGTGTGTTTGTTGCCATTCCTTGCATCGATTCATTTCAACACAACATGCAATTTATTATGTATAAATAAGAGTGTCATGCATTGACATACAAGCATTCAACCTCAAAACTTAAGCACAGTGAATTACAGGTAAGAAATTCAATTGCATTTACTGAAAAATACACATTTAGGAAAATAAAAACCTCGAAAATCTCAAAGTTGTAAGAAAAGAGTTTGTAATTAGATGAAGAATCATCTGTTGGTTCTGTCGCTCTTAGAGAATAACCGACCGGAGTGGGCATTAAACTTGACACTTTCTGCATTGACCATCCTAATATAAGAAATATCAGTAATTCTTTGATGGGATTTCAAAGTGCTGAAAAGCATTTCTGTTTTTTGTAGTACAGCCGAAATAGAAGGAAAGTCATCTTTTACAACATTCATCCCGTATACGGCAGACACCTGCATTTTAATTGGGCAGCGTGCACTTGTAAGGCTGAGGTGGGATAATAGTTGGATGAGTCATTATCCTTCACGTCTTCTTCCATACTGCCATCAAATTATATTAGGCTCTCTCTTTCTTAGCACACATTTACTTTGACAAAAATCCCCATCATATCAATTGCCCTAATTGGTTCTTCTACAGCTTCCTTCCTGTTACGCAGGAGATCAAATAATATCTAGTGGTGAGAGGTAAATCAAAGCATTTTAACAGAGAGTGATCATCTTTGGAAGGCGCAGAAGCATCCAGGGGTCTTTTATAAATAAAAAATGAAATGAATATATTTATTGCATCGGCAGCATTTCACCCGCCCATATCTGACATTATCTTATGTAACAATGTAAATGTTTGAAGTCCAGTTCTGTATGTGACAGGGTCTCTTCATAAGGCTATGAATTGGTTATTTAGGAAACTAATACAAGAACACAGTGCGTTAGCATACAAGGCCCAGAATCAGAGAGAGAAGAAAAAACTAAGCTTGAACATAAAATCTAGAATTGCAGGATTGAAGCACTATGGACAACTGTGGAGCTGCATCGTCTCTGTGAAAGTACAATGAAACAAAGTGCACTGCTGGCAGGACATGGGAGAGAAATTACAGTGTTCATTGCGCTGTCTCTAAAGCCTCACTCAGCTGGGAGCAACATCTGGCAGGCTGAGCTGGCAGGCCCACCCACACACACACGTTTTTGTTCCCAACCGGGGACTATCATCCTTCACTAGCCAATCGTGGACTTAAAGATGTGGTCATTTAGGAAATACAAAAGAAAAAAATATGAACATCCATTTGGAGGCCTTTGTCCTTTTTTTTTTACAAACTATTTGCCAAGACGGGACTTGAGCCACATCTTCCTATACATAGTGTGTGAACCTCTAAACACACCATGGAGACTCACACCTTGAACCATGTCGACTCATCAAAGTGTGGACTTTTATACGCTTTTGTACAACTCTATAATCACACTTTCTTTTATCTAATAAATTTGTTTCCTACTTAATCTCACCCTCGCGCGCGCACACACACACACACACAAACACACACACAGAGTTAAGTTAAGTTTGTTTTACAATTTTTTTATTAATCTAAACAATGGATTGCTAGGTTGTTTAAGATCAACTTCTGACTGGGGAACTTTAGTATTATGACAGACTTTAGCAGGTGTTTTGTTCCAAGCAAACATCATTACACTGCGTTGAACTTTCCAAAGTCCTGCCTTTTTGAATTTCAAGTCTCTTGAAATGAATAAATAGATATATACATACATCACTGACTGCATAACAATCATCTGTCAGTTTGTCATTGAGTTTGAATATATACAAGTAGTAGTGACTCTGCACAGATGTGCAGTTTAAAAATATGCATTTCTCTGCAGACCCTCTTGAAATGGAAATCCTTTCGGGAGCATTGCATTCGTCCAACCTCGCATCAGTCCGACAAATTGCGCAGTGGTCCGACCTCCCCTAACCCTAACCCCAACCCCAACCCTAACCCTAACTCTAATGGGAGGTTGGGCCAATGTGCAATTTGTCGGACTAATGGGCAGTTCCCAATTCTTTCAACTGTTTTATATCACGTTTATGTTGAAAATCCCTTTCCTCGAAAGATAACAGCTCAGCATTAATGTATTACAAGAACGTCATCTGAGTAAATATGTACATAGTCTAATTTCAGCCTTTATTAACGCATCAATTCAAACTATTAACTTTAATAAAATTGTCTGTCCATGAAAGCCAGAAATGTTTCAAAATGTTAAACTTTTGGAGGTCAGGTGTTTGAATTTGAATTTGCATTTCCACATTTTTTTCTCTTTTTACAAAATATCATTTCAGGGGCTTCATTCACTTAAACAAACAAAAATATTAATTTGTGAATCTATGATCTTGGCTTAACTTCCCATCATACAATAGTGATGATGATGATGATGATGATGATGATGATGATGATGATAATAATAATAATAATAATAATAATAATATACTCTCCGGGTCATTGGGGGGATCCTGCCTCAGGTGGAGGTGTTCAAGTATCTCAGGGTCTTGTTCACGAGTGAGGGGAGGATGGAGCGTGAGATCGACAGGTGGATCAGTGCGGCGGCTGCAGTGATGCGGTCGCTGTACCGGTCCGTCGTGGTGAAGAAGGAGCTAAGACAAAAGGCGAGGCTCTCGATTTACCGGTCGATCTACGTTCCCACCCTCACCTATGGTCACGAGCTTTGGGTAGTGACCGAAAGAACAAGATCGCGAATACAAGCGGCCGAAATGAGTTTCCTCCGCAGGGTGGCTGGGCGTACCCTGAGGGACAGGGTGAGAAGCTCAGTCACCCGGGAGGAGCTCGGAGTAGAGCCGCTGCTCCTCCGCATCGAGAGGGGCCAGCTGAGGTGGCTCGGGCATCTGTTCCGGATGCTTCCTGGACGCCTCCCTGGGCAGGTGATCCGGGCAGGTCCGACTGGGAGGAGGCCTCGGGGAAGACCCAGGACACGCTGGAGGGACTATGTCTCCCGGCTGGCTTGGGAACGCCTTGGGGTCCCGCCGGATGAGCTGGAGGAGGTGACTGGGGCCAGGGAGGTCTGGGCATCTCTGCTGAGGCTGCTGCCCCCGCAACCCGACCCCGGATGAAGCGGTAGAAGAAGAAGAAGAAGAAGAAGAAGAAGAAGAAGAAGATAATAATATAATTAGGTCATTAAAACAATCTTTTTTGAGGTTTATACTAATTCCCTCAAGTAATCACAGATGCTCAGAATTGTACTGAGGTCAATGCAGAGATGGGCATTGTTCTCCTTTGTTGTTCTCATGCAAGTCGTGGGATACGGGAACGGTTTAAATGTTATTGATTGTAATACTTTCAAAGTAAAGACTGACTGCAGTACAGATGCAGTTTCAAGGCGATTAAGAGGAACATTAATGTGTAACAGCTCTGGCAGTTGAACGTCTTCATGTAAACAACGACAACTGCACTCATCATCAGCAGCCGCAGCAGCCGCAGCAGCCAACACTTCAGAGCGCAGCTCCAGGCATTGAGTGTTACGGACTGTGGTCGACGATTGTTGGGTCCACTTAAGGTTTTAGATGTCCTCATTACCTTCATTTGTATGATTATAATAACCTCACCTGTGCTCTGCGAAAACACTTCTATGTTTGCGCTGCTCCAATAAAAAGAATTTAAGGACAGCTGCTCTCAATTTACCACAATCGTTTCCTGCCCAGTCAACCTGTCAGCCACTGAATGAGCTGCTATTCTCTGTTATCCTGACCACTTCCTCTGTTGTGATACCCCACCCCTCAACCCCCCACCCCATCAACCCACCTGCTCCACGTTCTCTAACTGAATAAACTGTATGCACACAGTTGTCAATGGAGACACTGCCAGATCACCTATTAAATGATCGCTGCAAATGGTGGTGCAAGTTGTCTGCCAAAATTCAATCTGCTTTTGTGCATGTTGCACAGACACAATAAACACAGTCACTTCATGGAGACTTATAGGTATACAGTATATGGATTGTTGTGAGAAAAGAAAAAGTGTTCAAAAATGTATAGAAACACTGCAGGATTCAAAACATAATCCTACAGATCAAGGTTAAGGAGACTTAAACTTTGTAGTATTTTTTTTTTTTTTTTTTTTTTAATACAAATTTTGTTATGTTATCCTCTTAATCTGTCAGTGGCAGAATATGTACAAATTCTGATCAAACAATTTCATTGTTTTCTATTCATTGTTTTTTGTTTTTTTTAAAAAAAAAAACAACAACACTGAAGTCTTCACTTACGAGAGTGTTTTACACATTCATGTACTTATAACATAATGAATCTCATAAAATGGGTGTCAGGGAAAAGCATCGCTACTCAGTTATTTTCACGAAGGTCCACCAGCAAAATAAAATGGGTGAGGCCCAAATTTCACATAAACCTAGTTCACGTCAAAATTAACTGACCAGAAATGTTCCAGCATAACAAAGCAAAAGAAATGTCATTGATTATACTGAAGACTGGATGATGCACAAGTGTTGCGCTAACTTATTTGAACTGATTGAGAACGTATAGAAAACTGATTAACTGATTTTAAATGGTATAAAATATCTTGTAGTTTGATATTTTCACTGTTTCCAAATAAACACACACACACACACTCACACACACCCGCATGCATGCACACACTTAAAAATCTCTTGCTGCACCATTTACGAATCTCAACAGTCCGGTATACCATCTCTTGTGATGTCAACAACCCAACGAGTGCTCGGATACTCTCACAGGGAGATAAGAATAGTAGAGGTGCAGACAGAACGAGGAAGGAGTGTTCTTAATTAGCTGCCAATCGACTGAGGGATAAGCAGTGATAAAAGGAGGGAGTGTTCGAACAAAGCCAGATTTATCAGCTCAGCTCAGGAGTGTTGGAGTGAAGGTATGGACGGGGAAGGAGACCGGGAAGGTGTGCTTCTTATCTGTGACGGAGGTCAACTCTGCGAGGAAAATTTTCAGAGGGGACAAGATGGGAGGGGATTAACTCCAGTTCTAATTATGGGATGCTTGGAAATGAAGTCCCACCCAATCAGCGCTGGAGGTCACAGTAATTCCCGTTTGAGTCACAGCAGGATGTAAAATGAAAATTGGTCACAGACACTTGGGATTGGTGGGGTGCAGGTTGCGGGGTTGGATGAGCCTCCTGCATACAGCAGCAGTCTGTGGCACGAAGGGGCAGGTCTTAATCATTGTCTTGCAGCGAGTGCAATTTATATTCCGTGTACAATATGTCCTCATGATCCCCGGAGTAAAAGAACTTTACTGACGGTCTATTTCTGATTATGACACATTCCTGATTTAGCCGTTAACATATCAAAGCAATTGATAAAAGTTTTGTCCCCACACCTTATCAATAAACCTATATTGCAGTAGCAACACTAACATTAAAACTCCTGGCCAATTGGCAAAATAACAGCAAATGCATCTCGTTGGGTTGAGAGATAATTTGTTGACGTAATTGTAAACGTGTGTTCACCTGTTTTATTTGAAATGGTGTTTGCGTACTGCTCATAAATGCTTTACTGACTGAAAAATATAACCTACATTTACAATTCACCATTCACAACATCCCGACATGTTTATCAGCCAGTTCATTCATATTTCTTGTTGGTTAACAAAATGATGCTCCAAGCCATCTGGACAATAAAACAATATTGGACACACACACACATTACCTGCTGCTAATGTGAAGTTAATGCAGTCTGCCAAGTCTCCAGTATTGCTTAACAATATTAATGGAGTTGATACTGGTCTTCAGAAGGAGTTTAATCGAAAAGGAGATTAGATTTCAAGTAAGTAATTAAAGCAGTAATTTGAGGAAGTAATTGAACTTTATACTGGAGCCAATTACTCGTGGTGCGCAGAAGCTTGTTAATTGAGGTGTGAGGAAGGCGAGAGCCATTATCCCAGTGAGCAGATATTTCCAATAGGGAAGCCACCGTCACAGAAGTTTAAGTGAATTTCAAATATAAATAGACATGGCTTTCCAATCTATAAAAGTAATGAAAGCCCATTGTCTTTGTACCAAAATGCTAATGGACATTTGTGTTGACATTTTTATTAAATATTGTAATTTGTGGCAACATATCAGTCACTGGTCAAAAAGTAGTTCAGTAGTTGGTCACCTGACGGACAGTGAGCTCCAAGTGAAGCTCCTCAGAAAGAACTGCCACAATATTTCTACCAAATTCATTTGAATTTCAAGGACAGATCTCAATAAAGAATGCACAAAAGCCAAAACGATTTCTTGGCATAACTCACCCCAAAAATGTAAACACATTCAGCCGTGTGCCTATGCATTAAGGATCAATGGCCAAAGCAACAATTGTTTGTCCTCTGATACAACATTTAATATATTTTTACCATAATCTGATTGAGTCACTGAGAGACTGTCCATTTTTAGAGTCAACAAAGAACAGAAATATAAACAATGTTTAAAGGAAAGATGAATGGAATTGATCCTGAACAATCTCAAAAGACGAAGTTCAAAAATGACATTTTGTTTAGAACGAACGTTCATTTTTAAAAATTTTATCCGCTTTAATTTTGAGTAAGTAATATACAGGAATTAATTAAATATTTATCAACTTTCAATTTCTTCCACAAACAATGTTTGATTGAAATTCACAGTGACTTGAGAAAACTGTTGAGGGTATCAAAATTCCGTAGTTTAGCAGGTTGACCATTGAAAATCTTGCATTTTTACGGAGGGCAGTTTTATGCATACAAAAAATAAATATATATTATTTTGTTCCAACTTTTTGAAGCTAATTGGAGTTGTTCCATGTTTATCAAAATAAATGTAGAATTTAAATTAGCTGCTTCATGTAGTGGAGGCTGAAACGAACAGCTTCTGTGCCTCCTTCAGTACGACCCAATGTCTCTGTGGCCTTTATTTGGCTCAACTAAACTTTTAAGTGCACTTGCCTGTGAATAAAATCCCCTTTCTCAAGCATACTTTGTTTCACAAAGCATTAGTCAAATGTATCTCTGATGTCCAATGCCAAAATGATAATTGTGAAAAAGCATTTTTATTTATTTATTAATTTATTCGCTCCATACCGATCTGTGAGCAAATAGATTCAAACAGTCTCTGAGATGAACCTTGACTTCAAAACATTTTCATTCAGCGAAGATAGAAAAATGGAAAAGTTGCGCCCATAAGTGCAAAATAGGACTATTTCCTGGAGTTGATATGGTGTTGTGTACTAACTTACAAAATGTGATGAAAACTTTTGTTCCTTTTCTTTGAAAAGTTGTGGACAAAAAAATTATACTGATTTATTTTAATTATCTTTTTTGTTTTTTTAATTATTCCTTCAATTTTCAAAGTTGTCACCTGTTGGCCCTCTCACACTTCATCGGTTGTGCAGCTGGAGCCATCACTGCAAGGCCAGAGCCAGATAGTGTCTGTGTGTACTAAGTACAGTCACCATCTTCCTTACTGCCTCTGTGACATTGGCTCTTGGTCTTCTTACGAGAAGCCTTTAGAAAACCAGGGGTGGGCAAACTACGGCCCAAGGGCCCTATGAGGCCCGTTAAGGTTTTTAATCCGGCCCGTCGAACTTGAAGAAATGATATTAATAGTAAATATGTCATAAAAAAGCTGTATTTCATCCATTTTTAAAAAAATGTTTTTACAGTCATTTCAATAAAGTGCTAAATACAGTGTGGTTTCAAATACAATGATCATGTTGCCACGTGTATGTTGATTTTCAATAGATAATAAAACCTGTGTTTTCTACACATCCCATGATAGATTTGTTTCTCTCCTATGACGTTGGTCACGAAAACACTCCATCCATCTGCTGCTGCTCCGGCCCCTCGGTCAAATTTTAGAACCCATTCTGGCCAAAGTGACTTGTAGCGATACAGGAGCATGAGCGTCACTACAATATGAAAAAATAAAAAGTTGTTGTGTTCAGGTCTAGGCATCTTTTTTCGGCAGAAAATGCAGACGAGTATGTTTTTCAGTCAAAAGAAAAAAAAATTGTTTTGTTTTTGTTTTGTTTTTTCAAATGCCATTAACTAATCTGGAGTTAACATTAGCTAACATGCTAGTTAGTTAGTTAGTTAGTTAGTCGAACATCTGCAAAAAAAATACAGAGCATAAAATATGTCAAATGATATTTACTCTACATCTACATACAAATATGCAGCGTAGCTTTCATGTGATTATACACTCACTGGCCACTTTATTAGTAGGTACATCTCTTCAATTGCTTAACACAAATAGCTAATCAGCCAATTACGCGGCTGCAACTGAATGCATCTAGGCATGTAGATGCAGGGAAGACAACTTGATGATGTACTGAGCATAATGTACTGGGGAGAAAAGGGGATTTTAGCGACTTTGACCCTTGGTTTGGTTGTTGGTGCCAGACAGGCTGGTCTGAATTTCAGAAGCTGCTGATCTACTGCGATTTTCACGCACAACCATCTCTAGGGTCTACTGAGAATGGGCCGGAAAAGAGAAAACATCCCGTGATTGAATGAACCCTAGTCAGTCAGTACCTAGTTCCAACACTAGTAGGAGTTTGTAAGTAATGTGTTGATCTTCCCTTTGTGTTGCCTGTGTTTCAGGAATTAAAGCAGCAGCTCTCACTTTCCTCAGCAATACTGCTGTGTACGTAGCCGGTAGTCTGATGGCTTTATTACAGTCTGTGATAAACAGAGGTCAGAACTGTCAGGACTGTCTTCGAGACAGTCTGCACTTCCACTATGGCTTGCCCAGCTCTCACCACTCACCAAGCAAAGGCAGGGATTTAATCAGCTTCTGTAGGTGTTGTATGTGGAAATCAATAATGAAGAGAAGCAGTGAAATCTTCTAATAGCTTGCAATTCACCAAACCGCAATAGCAAAACAATTAAATCACAAAGAAGGTTTAAAGCACATAAAACAGTAAGTAAGTGCAATACATAAACCCTTGACAGCGGTTAAAGGCAGTGCATCTAATTGTGAGTTGAGTTCAGCCAGTTCTCCAACAGCTGAACAACTGATAACAAAGGGAGTTGTTAATTGAGCACAGGTGCCCTTCCTCGTGGGTTCCTGCCGACTCCAGCTGCTTTTTCATCAAAAATCAATTCAACCCCCGCTTGAAACAAGTAACACGAAATATTGCCTGTAGCGAACACCTCGAACAGGCAGAGGTCCCATAAATACTGGCATGCAACAGGGTAGCTGAGGGCTGAGCGAATGTAACTCTTGGATTTGGTATCAACTTCAGTGGTTTGATCGCTGTTACAAACAAAAATTGGTCTTTCAAAAACATTCACATAAAAGGTAATGGTTTTCTTTTTGCATTATGACATCTGCTCAAAGTGTGTGTGGTAAGATGTTCCAAACTGTTTGAATTTGCTACAATTCTTAACATCTCCAATATTAACATCTTTAAAAATAATTCCTCCAAGTGGTCAGACCACGGGGCCGTTATTGGTCAGGAGGTCGTAGTGAAGTGACGTTGCAGTGCTATGCTGACTGGTGGATGTATACTGTATGACTTTGACATATCTAAGTTGTCGGCCCCCCAACTCTGCCACAGTTTCACCTCTCTCTCCTGTCCCTGTTTCAGGCCTTGCAGCTGACCCTGTCTCAAGGAAGGGGTCTGCACCAAGAAGGCCCTCAATCTTGGACCCCCATCCAGCTCCAGGGACCGTGAAGCGTAGTCGTTGGGGCCGGGTCATTAGACCTCCTGCAAGGGACTGAAATTGTTTTGTTGTAGGGCGTAGTGTGTGGTTTTTTTTTTTCTTCATTGTTGACATGCTTGTAGGGGGTGGGGTCCTGTTCTGAGTGTTCGGGGGGGAGCTGTGTGGTGAACACTAGGTGGCATGGTCTCACACCAGCCCAGGGGAAGTGACGTCAAGGGATGGGGGTGTGTACACAGGGAGGCGGGAGATTTAAAAGGCTGTGTGTGTGGTGGCAATAAAGCAGTATGTCTCCCACTCGCAACTGCTCGTCTCCGTAATTGCAAACCTCCAGAATAACATATATAAGGAAAGCCAGTTTGACTTTGTCAATGTGATTATTACATGCTCTGTGTGTTTGTTTTTTTTCATAAATTTAATGAAATTGGGGACAAAGGATGTTGGCAGACTTGCTGGGACCAAAGACTGCATTAGATTAGACAGACTTTATTGATCCCACTAACGAGGAAATTGCTTTGTTACAGCAGTACAAGGAACAAAAACAAACGACATAACAACCAATACATCCTTTACATACAGAAATTAATCAGAAAAAAAGTACTAAGAATATAAAAAACAGAACAGAGATGTTGCACATGGGATGAAATGAGATAAACAGTATCTTGCACTGAAATATATATTACAAAAAATAGTTGCTCCTGATACCAAAGTTATATGATATGTATATTTCACATGGTGGGGGAGTGATGGTAGGTGATAATGTGGGGAGGACAACATACAGTTGCACATTCTGACAGCAGTTGGAGTGAATGATCGGCGGTGGCAGCCCTTCTTACACAGTGGGTGTCTCAGTCTGCAGCTGAACGAGCCCACAGTGTCATGCAGTGGAGGAGAAGGGTTCATCATCCCAGCCAACATCCTCCTCTCATCCAACTCCTCTTTTCAGTTGCCAAATGGCTCCATACAGACTAATGTTTATTATCTGCAGAATCTCCACTATCTTCTATTTTCTATTTTCTGTTTTCTCTACTACAGAATACTCTTTTTGGCTGGTTTTGTTCCTCTTTTTCTTCTGATCTCTTCCCTAAAATATAATTTCCTGCATTTCTGAAGAAAAAGGTGGTTTGCCCTCTCCGGGTCGGTGGAGAGATCCTGCCTCAGGTGGAGGAGTTCAAGTATCTCAGGGTCTTGTTCACGAGTGAGGGGAGGATGGAGCGTGAGATCGACAGGTGGATCAGTGCGGCGTCTGCAGTGATGCGGTCGCTGTACCGGTCCGTCGTGGTGAAGAAGGAGCTAAGCCAAAAGGCGAAGCTCTCGATTTACCGGTCGATCTACGTTCCCACCCTCACCTATGGTCACGAGCTTTGGGTAGTGACCGAAAGAACAAGATCGCGAATACAAGCGGCCAAAATGAGTTTCCTCCGCAGGGTGGCTGGGCGTACCCTGAGGGACAGGGTGAGAAGCTCAGCCACCCGGGAGGAGCTCGGAGTAGAGCCGCTGCTCCTCCGCATCGAGAGGGGCCAGCTGAGGTGGCTCGGGCATCTGTTCCGGATGCTTCCTGGACGCCTCCCTGGGCAGGTGTTCTGGGCATGTCCCACCGTGAGGAGGCCTTGGGGAAGACCCAGGACACGCTGGAGGGACTATGTCTCCCGGCTGGCCTGGGAACGCCTTGGGGTCCCGCCAGATGAGCTGGAGGAGGTGACTGGGGCCAGGGAGGTCTGGGCATCTCTGCTGAGGCTGCTGCCCCCGCAACCCGACCCCGGATAAGCGGCAGAAGAAGCAAGCAAGCAAGCATTTCTGAGGACCTTTTCTCTGTTCTTCTTCCACCAGTGCTCATCTGGAGTGCTGGGCATGGTGACAAGTCTGCTGCCTGAGTCACATAGTCAGCCAACACTTTCTCTTGCAAACATTGTTGCTGCTCTAGTGACTTGTGTTGAGATTCGCGGCCACTCAGCTGCTACAGTGATGTGTAGTGTGTATCCGGTGTTACACGGCAGGCCCTGTGTTCCTTCACCACTGATCTGTCTGACTCGCCGCTCTTTGTGACTTTATGAAATGTTTTTTTAAAAAAAAGGAAAAATCTGAATTCTCTCCGTCCCTGTTTTCAACTGCGTTGGAGGTGCTGTAAAGATTATTAAAATCAAGTACTATGTGTTTCGTATTGGTGTAATTTGGTGGTCTGTTATTTTTTTCTATATTCTTTTTCATTTTGTTAATTTCTGATTGTGTACCTGTTTCCATCCTTGACAGCAGGCTGGTGGAAGGAAGTGGGGGAAACCAAAAATGATCAAACTCCCTCACTGTTGATCCGACTGGTGTTGCAGCTGTCCCTCGACATTACTACCCAATCCTATTGCATTTATAACTATGAAAAATAATTTTGAAAAAAACACATTTCCTGTAACCTTTTTGGTCACAAGCGTCTATTCTGATACGACCTAGATTTAAACGAGAAGAAAGGAAGGCTTTTCCTGTCAGACCAGATTACAGTTTTTTTCTTGCTGTTTTTTTGTTGTTTTTTTTCTTTGCTGATATCATCGCTACAGTGACAAAATATCACTTTTGATGCTTCTCCACACGCCCATGCGTAGTTGTGCTGTGTGTTTTTGTACACGTTAACAGAATACTAATGCACTGGACAGAAAGAACAAATCATGTCGGCCCAGAAACGGAGACACAAAGCTGTCACACTGTCACCATTTGTTAAAAAATAAATAAATAAATAAATAAAGATGCTGAAAAGTGTCTGCCTGGCTTGTGAATTTATGACACTCTTTGTAGCAGTTCAGTCTTTGCACTGAACATTAATGACTTCACATAAGTGTCATTAAATTTCAGCAAAAAAAAAGGGAGTCTGATAATTAAAATCTGACTTATTAAGATTATTGGGAGTTGTTAAAGCGAGTGCTGTTCGATTCATTTCATTGCACGGGCAAAAAAAGATATGTTATTATTGTATTATTTATTTATTTATTTTAGCCAGGTCACAATGTAGATGCATATATGAAGAGTGCGCAATGCATCGCATGAATGAGTTTCAGCCTCAAATGTACAGTAGCTGGTGGTGTATCTTCTTAGACGTGCTTCATAACCACAGCGCAGATGAAAAAGGGAAGAAGGTAGAAGTGCGATTAGGTTTTATTCATTTTTCCCTCATCACAGTCCCTCGTGTTTTCTTTACATTGATGCTCTGTTCTTCTGAAGATATGTTGTGTCAATTTGTTCTGCTATTTCTGCATTTACCTTTAGCCATGATGAAGTCTTATTCACCACCCACAAAACGAAAATGCTTTTTATCAGTATTTCTAGAGTTGTTTATTTTTTTGTTGGTCTTTTGTTCAGTGCTTGGAGCAAATCACAAAAATTCCAATGACAACTTTCATAGAAATTAGAATTGTCAATTATTGATTAAGACTTGACGACCTTAATGATTGATTATAATATATGGGATTGCCACATTATCTACATTATTGTGACACCCCACGTGGAATATTCCTTGATTTACCTTGAATCCACAGGTGAAACTTTAAAAGAAAAAACATGACACTTTGAGTCGCTACAAGCAAGCTTGTTAGCCATGTTATGTCAGTGGAACCATATGCGAGATGTCAGTGGAACCATATGCGAGATGTCAGTGGAACCATATGCGGAGCTATTTGTGTAATATTCTGCCCCGTGTGAGGTAGAGGAGGACACATTATCGGGACTGACCCAAAACAAAGCCTAGAATTGGTTTGTCTGATGTACATTGTGGCCATGTTATAATAGCACAGCCATCATATGAGCTGGCAGTACGTGATCACAATTCAACATTTGAGCATTAACAACACTATTGACTGGCTGCTGCTTTTTGTGTTTGTTTCTTTTAATTTGATATTCAGCATGCTTATTTTTCCCAACATGACCTTGTCCAACAGTAACGGGATTGTCCTTCCTCATTTGCCCAGTCGAGGTTCAGTGCCTGCTGCAGTGACGATTGTTGAGGGCCGCGCAGGCAGAGCACAGCGTTTGAATGCAGTGATAATTATTCTGTATGAAGACTCTTTCAAGTCGTCTCTGCAACAAACACACATATTATTTGAGAAAAGGTTAAAGGAGCACAAGAGTAAAGGTTAAGGTTTTTGAGTGGTTAACTATTGATTATTATTATCATTATTATTATTATTATTATTATTGTTTTTCAAAAACTTTTATGGTCATATGATTCGACTACTCTGCTAATTGTGGTTTCAAAGGCCTGTCAGGACTTACTTATAACACCAATCAAAGTGGAGGTTCAAATTTACACTTATTTAATATATATCAAGTACATTTATACTTCTTTCCTTGGTTGACATTTGGGCTTTAAAACAGCAGGAAATTTCCGCTGCTTCTGCTGACAAGGAGATTTTTTT
The DNA here is from genome assembly GCF_046127955.1 of Nelusetta ayraudi. Classification (NCBI taxonomy): domain Eukaryota; kingdom Metazoa; phylum Chordata; class Actinopteri; order Tetraodontiformes; family Monacanthidae; genus Nelusetta; species Nelusetta ayraudi. The sequence continues at coordinate 2,961,747 of NW_027466083.1, forward strand.
TTTCCTTTCTGCCTTAATAAGAACATCTGAGGCAGAGAGAAAGACGGAGCATCGTTGCTTGTAGGATCAACAGCTGCCACCGCTAAGTGCGGCGGCAGTTAGCCTGGCAGGCCTTGATGCTGCTTCAGTAACAAGGCGAAGATAACGAGGTGCTCCACCAGCCGCCACCCTAGCACCCAATTCTCTCAAAGTGTGAAAGTTAGATCCCAGCAAAAAAGGGAAACAATTTCAAAGTCCCACAGCGGTGGTGAAAGAAGCGGCTGCACAGCAGGCAATTTACGTGCTCCAACATGAAACTTCAAGGTGTGAGAAAGATCACTGCAGTGAACTCAGGGGAACTTTCTGCTGTTTGGATTTCAGGTTCACTGTCAATTAAGTGTAATGAGTCCATTTTATTGGCTGGTCTGACTTAGGCTGGATTTGTTTGTCCGACCGATCAGATTTGTCATCATCAAACTAACACAATCGCATGTTTTGGTTTAGAGTGACATTTCTGCAAGAATGCTCATGAATTCAAATCTGACTTGACTTGACTAACTGGACGCTCGTTCCAAAATCCACGGTTATAGGGAAATCAAAGAGATCAAATAGTATATGAAAATAGGAGAAAAGCACACGATGACAACGTTGTAGAGAAATTAACACAAAGGTCTGCAATATGCACGAGAAAGCTACATTCATTGTAATTTGCCTCCAGACTATTAGGAAGGGGCGACACGGTGGCGCAGTGGTTAGCGCTGCCGCCTCACAGCAAGAAGGTTGTGGGTTTGATTCCGGGGCCCGGGCTGGGGACCTTTCTGTGTGGAGTTTGCATGCTCTCCCTGTGTCTGCGTGGGTTCTCTCCGGGTTCTCCGGCTTCCTCCCACACTCCAAAAACATGCATGTGAGGTCAATTGAACACTCTAAATTGTCCGTAGGTGTGCATGTGAGTGTGAATGGTTGTTTGTCTCTATGTGGCCCTGCGATGAACTGGCGACTTGTCCAGGGTGTCACCCTGCCTTCACCCTAAGACAGCTGGGAGAGGCTCCAGCAGACCCCTGTGACCCTGAATAGGAATAAGCGGGTATAGAAGATGAATGAATGAATGAATGAATGAATGAACTATTAGGAAGAAAAAGGAGGAGTCAATTAGAAAGAGAAGCCACTGATGTCGGCCTACTGACTGGCTGCCTCATCAACAGTTATTTGTGTTTAACATTAGGCCATTAGTTGCAGTGCAAATGTATGTACTTTACAGTTGATATGCTGGTGTCTGTTTGGTAAAGTTATCTAATTTAGCAGACAAAGCAAGTTCGGCTGGTTGAATTTTTTGTCCCACTGGAACAAATGATTCTTGGGTCTCATAACCCTGCAGAGCAACTAGTTCCACAGACAGCAGCAAAAGACTTTGTTTATGGTGCCAATTTGGTGAAATTACAGTGATTATTTTTTGGGTTGTATTGTCCAGTTTGTAAAGCCGAATGGGATGTATTATTAAAGGGATATTACAGAATGATACAATCATTGTCAGATTCAAGGTAATAAAAATTGGTTTGTGAAGCAGAGGTGCTGTTACTTCTTCTGGGTTCGAGTGTCACATCGCTCGTCCTGTCTGTCTGTCTGTCTGTCTGTCTGTCTGTGTGATTTTAAGCTCTTTCTTCCACACCACCAGCCGTGTGTGGATGTTTCGTGCATGTGAATCTCTGCCTCCCCACTCTGCCCCGCAACTGTGAAACATACGATGAGAATGCAAAGACATGAAACATGCTCCAAATAAATGCAAACGTTAAAAATGTCATTTTACATCAGATGAGGTCTGTGCCACTGCCAGTGTGCTCAGTTTAATGTAAGCAGCTCCAAGTTAGTGCCTTTTTAAGGGAAACACATTTACCTCTGCAAAGATCAAATCAGTATGTGAAGGGGACGAGGCTACAGAGAGGGCTAACGTCTCAATTCATGGGCATCACAACACACAGCTGCAGTCCAAGCAACAGTGTCTTCAGTTCATCCATTCAGGCCAGCAAAATTCATTATTGTGTAAAGTCACTCAAAAACACGGCAGGGCTTGTGCCAATGGTCTGTGTCATTGCACAAATTAATCAGTAAAAATATCAAAAATAAACGAATTTAATAAGGGCCTGCATTACAAAGTGAATCTGCTGCACTGCTGTTGTAGGACTGATGAAGCAAATTACTTACTGCCACATTGAACACATTTCCGGGATATAATTGCAGTGCTGTCCATCAGGCAGCATGAATAGGTTGTGGGATGATTTATTCTGCCTGTGGTTCGTAAAACCTAATGCTGCAGTTCAGCATTCCTAGACTGAGCTTAAACGCGTTGGTTTCCAGCACCTGCGTGTGTCCGTGTGTGTGTTTTTGTGTGTTTCATTGATCACTAGCCGCTCCTGGTCTGCCTCAAAACGAACACTCAAACTCATTCACGTGGCCTTCATGCCTTGACAGAGGGACAAAACATAAATGTAATATGTCGTGTTCAGTTAGTAGGGTTACGATTACACAGGAGGTCGCGTCAAAGCAGTCGCGCTCGTGCCTCATGAGAGTGAAGCCGGGGCTCTAAGCCTTTAAATTCCTTAATCTGTCCTCTGTTATACAAAAAAAAAAAAAAAATCCATTCATCAATCATTCATTCAGCATCACTGGCAAAATAATTATGGACGAGTGGAAGCTGGGTGATTAGCAGACAGCCCTAAAGCCGAACTGCAGCAGTCCAGCCGTTATGGCATTGTAAAATGGTTATGTGCGCAGCGCAGTTTGAGGCTGCGCATGTGAGGATTTTACTGTTTGGTGGGGCACCCTTGAGAAACGCATTTAACCTTTAACTGCTTCCCTTAATGTCATTCCGCCCAAAAGAGGGGCCGGGAATCGGAATACAGGGAGGAGGGCAGTGGTGTGGAGCTAGTCTGCCTCCAACTGGTGATACGGAGATCAGCACTTCAGAGGTGGACGTGCCCTGACGCTTGGCTTGGTGAAAAATATCTTCAGCAGCACAATTAAAACAAATCTGACAAAAATGTAATCAGCTTGTTTCACTAGGATGGATAATAAACAATGTGCCTGTTTGGAAGCCTTAAAGGGCCCTTTTATGACTCGTCAGCTCTTTCAGATGTCTTTTTGCGTTACTGCCATGGCATCTAACTCACCAAGTCTGGAAAATGATAACTTGCACATTTCCAGATGAATCAAGCCTCATATGTCAAACAAATGATCATAGTAACACCTCTGCAACAACAGACGTTAGTCTGCGGGCAAGGTGTCACTGCATGAGAGTAGTAATAGTAGTAGTAGTAGTGGTAGTTGTTGTAATAGAAGTAGTGGCGGCCGTTGTTGCTCAATAGCACCATTAGCAGATGGCCAACCACAGGGGAGTGGGCTGCTCCAAGGCGGAGCTACGGATGGAGCAGGTTAGGGAGCCTCTTCAGGTTGGGGAGGAGAAGTGCATGTTTTTTAAGGTCTGTACAGTTCGGCGACAAACAAACCTGTTTATTGTTAGTTTATTGTTAGAAGAAGAGGACCAAAATCCTATAGAAATGCCCATTTTTCCACTGATGTCTTTTTTCAGTTAATATCTAGGACCCAGTCGCTGAAATGAAAAAAATATTGGAGTGAACAAAGTCAAAATTTTCTAACAGGTCTAATGTGACATGATGCACGCAGGGAAATCTGTAGTTATCAACCATCAGATCATTTAACACACACACACAAAGACCTTTACATGTGTCTGAATTCACGATCAATAAATATGTGGAATTACATTTTTAATTCCACCCACCCCTAATTTATTTATTTTTACTTGTGGAGCTCATGCATGATGTTCATTGCTATAAACTATTGTTGGTCTAGAAGTTGTCAATCATGTCATTCAAAAAATCTGAATAAAAATGTGAACCAGACTGCTTCTTGGACTTGCTCAGTTGAGACCCAGCGCTCGTCGTGCCAGAGGCACTCTGCTCGTTTTTCTACATAGAATGCGAAACAAAAACCAACATTTAATGAATTGGAGTTTGCGATTACAGGCCTTCAATGTGGAAGTCAGACATATTCGTGGCAGGGATAACGTTCTGGCTGACGCATTGCCACGCCTGTAAACAGTTGTTCCTCAACAATGAATCCTGTGAAGACTGGAAGTCGCTTTTATTTTCTCGTTTACCTGTTTTTTCTAAGGTGCATTGTTCAGTAACTGAGGGTGGGGGTGCTACATGCTCCCCCTCCCTCCTGCTGATCAGTCTGATCCTGTGCTCACGCTGTCTGTTCCCTTTCCAACAGGTGTAGCTCCTCAGTAATCAGGACCTATAAAGAGGGGGAGGGGAGTGCAGCTCAGGTCTCTCTCTTCCTGGCTCACTGTCTGGCTGGCAGCAGTGGCAGCAGTCAACTCGATGTGGCCTTATTAAGTTGTGTTTGTATCATTTTTACCTCTTCTTTCTGGTGGGTTCGGTAGTTCAGTTTCCATGGCTTAATTTCTCATTTGTGTAGGCTCGGGTCTAGTTGGTTGGGTTATTGTAGAGGGGGGAACTCTGCTCCGACGGCTCATGTGGAAGGGCAGGAGTGGCTCTCTTCACCTTTGCTACTTTTGGCTGGCCCACCTGTATTTATTCAATTATGGTTTTGGGGTAGGTTTTGTTTTCTTTGAGTTGGTCACATTCCTTATCTTGCCTCACAACAAAAAGGTATTTTATTTGCAACTCTTGACTGATTTGATTGTGTTTGATCTCATTGGGTGTGAGCTGTTTCATGGGGTCGTAACAATGCTTCCCTCTACAATGGGTACGCTAGGCTGTAGCACAGAGTATGTGGACAGCCAGTCTAGCTACCAAAACCAAAACAGAAACTTAATCCCTTTTTTCCAAGTAACTGGATTATCAAAAATGTTCTGGCTAAGACTTGAATTTATTTCACGGCTGTTAAGTTTTTAAAGCAAACTTGAAATAAGTTTAAAATGCCAGAGGTTACCACTTTAAAAGACGACAAGTTTTAACGTATTAAATGAGAAAAGTGCACCAGAAGTTCTTGATGGACTTTCAGGGTTTTATCTCACTTGTCCATGTCCCCTATGGTAGAAGTAGAAGCAGAGTGTATATCACTTCCATGGCCCCCTTTCGATGGACCTAATGTCCATCTGTCATGTTCACATGAGCGGTGCTTTCTTTTTACATGGCTCGCACCCATCCGTCTTTGAACGCACCTCTGGATTAATCTGCTTGCCAAACTCCAGCCGTGACACTGGGGAGAGCGCAGCATTTCTCACATCAGCCCCATTGCACGTGACGACATATCTCACATTCTGCAGCTTGTTTCACACCAAGGTTAACAGTCCCTGTACGGAAACGCTGCCACAGAGCAGATATGATTCACTGTGGCAGGGGCCTGCAGCCGTTCGTGCCTCCAACAAAAGGCAGGCCGCAGCCTTCAATGGCAGCCCCATTAGTGTCACAGCTGTGTTCAGCAGAAGCGACTGAGGGATCGTAGCCTGGATGCAAGAATGATGTTCAGAATGCCAGGCGTGGCGCCACAAGAGGCACATCAACGTGACACCCACAACAAAATCTGCCAGAGATCTTGGCCCAACGGTTCACTTCTGTTTAAGTCACCGGGCTAAAAATACCCGAGGTCCCGAAAGCTGTACCGAGCTTTGATTTCCTTCCTTTATCAATCTGTCTTGTCCTTCTAAAAGTTACTTTCCTTCGAAACTGCGCAGACATTTTTTTTTCTTTTCTTTTCTTTCGCTGTGATGATTGGTGTGGGCGGATGTGGAAGACAAAATTTAATATCTGCCCATTCCCTTTTAAACGACTTTATTCAAGAGGAATATAAAGACTGAAAACATTTCTCCTCTCCCAAAAGCCCACATCAATTTCACCCCATCTCAAGCTTCAATCCATTTTTTATGCTTTCATCTCCATCGTCTTTCGGAAGTTTCCCCCATTTTAGCCATTTCCAGATTTAATGAATGAATTTTGTTGGTCCGCTTTCAACAATAAACAAGACAAAATAAAAAATAAATTAAAAAAATCCTAGTTGGTGCTGAACAGGCCTTACAAAACCTGTCTCTTTTCACTCTCCCCAACCTGCACCACCTTGGGACAACCCACTTTCTTGTGAAACTGCAGTTCACACAAGTGGCACCTTGCCCACATTTAAAAAAAAAAAAAAGAAAAGTCAAAAGAGGCGTGACTAAGATAATAAGCTCAACGTGTGACATAGAAAGTTGAGCAAAATCCCAACGTCTTGTTTCAGCGCAGTCACATGAAAAGGGGCACGCTGTCATTTTCCGTACAGCAAAAAGACATATTAAAGAGTTGAAAGTCACTTTTTCATAATAGGGCCCCTTTGAACCAGAGTTGATTTGTCATGTCATTGTGTCATAGTAACTCACAGGGAGATTCTGGGTCTTCTGACTCTCCCAAAACACCTGAGAGGTCAGAGAGGTGTCACACTTGCCAAGGTGTTTCCTACTGTTTGAGCAAGCCTCAGTATTTGTTTCATAAGATACAATCATGAAGGGGTATTATTTAAGGTCCAATTAACAGTTGTTGGTTTTTTTTAGATGACCTGTCAATCAACCCTGCTATTCCTCTGTTTGGACTCATAGCCTGTTAGTTTCTTACACTAGGAATAGCATTCAATTGAGTGGTTTAAACGACATTTTAATTATTTACAAAATGAAATACCACGTGTAATTTCTGATCACCACAGCCTCTACCGACGAGCTGCAAAACCAAAATAACCCCCATCCTCTGATGCTAACCCTTCACATGTTTCCATATAGAGTTCCTCGCCCATTTAAGATTTTTTTTATGTGGCTTGGGCAAATTCAAGCTTTGTTGTGGAAAAATAAATACCCTCTACAATTCATGTTAAATTTAGATTAGATATATTAAATCATAGCAATGCCATCTTAAATTGCTAGAAAAAACTCCAGTGCATTCATATCTCTTTAGGTTAATCTAATCCAAAGCAGTCAAGGGAAGTTCTTTGAAAGTGATGTTGGTAACAAGTGCCCAGGAAGCAAAACACCCTTAGTTTGAAACTTTGAGGACTCTATCCCTGCATTTGCTTCATCACCAAGAAGTCTTTGATCTTTGAGAGACTGGTTGAAGATCATTTGAACACACATAAACGACAGGTGCTGTGGCTTAGTGGTCAAAGCGCCTGTCTTGTAAACAGGAGATCCTGGGTTCGACTCCCAGCAGCACCTTCTCAAGCTTGTACACAACTGTTTACCTTGTCTGAGGTGATCTGTCCTCACTGAATTTGGGAATATTGTAAACAGAATGCTTGACTGTTTGCTTCTTTACACCAATAAAATTAAATGTGCTCTTTCCCGATGATTATTTGAGAAATCTGGAGAGCTATATCTTAGCTGGTCAAAGCACCTGTCTACCACCCTGGGTTCAAATCTCAGAAGAAGCTTTTGCTTCACCACCCTCAAATTATTTGATTTGCGCAAAGGTGTTCTTAGGTGCTTAGGTGTTCTTAAGCAAGGTGCTGTGGCTTAGTTGGTTGAAGTGCCTGTCTGGTGAACAGGAGGTCCTGGGTTCATATCTCAGCAGTACCTTTCGGAACATGTCGGAAAACTTTCAGCACAATCACTGTTTAGCTTAAACTAAACCTCTTGACCAAATTGTGTCTTAGGTGGAATAAAGGTTTGTGGGGGGAAAATAAACGCCGTCCACAATTCATGTTAAATTTAGATTGATTAAATCATAGCAGTGACAGTTTAAGAAAACACTTCAGCACTTTCACTTCTCTTTAGCTTAACCTAATCCAAAGCATCAGTCAAAGGAAGGTCAGACAAGGTGCTGATGTAAACATGTGCCTAGCAAGTAAAACACACTTAATTTGAACCCTTGTTTCATCACCAGGTAAAGTCTCTGATTTTTGCAAGATTGGTTGAGAAGCATTTGAGAGTGAATGAACAATAGGTGCTGTGGCTTAGTGGTCAAAGCGCCTGTCTAGTAAACAGGAGATCCTGGGTTCAACTCCCAGCAGCACCTTCTAGTCCTCACTAAATTCAGGTATATTATAAGCAGAATGCTTGCTTATCTCAACTGCTTCCTTACACAAATGAAATGTGATCTGGATCTGGAGACAAAAGCAGCAGTCATGAAGGAAGGCCTTTAAAGGTTCTGTTGGGAACAAGTGTCTCTGTTTGCTTCATCACCACTGAATTATTTGATTTTTGCAAAAGATTGATTGCGTGTCTTTTGAAGCTGCTTCAAAGCAAGATGCTGCGGCTGTGCTCAAAGTGCCTTTCCAGTAAACAGGAGATCCTGAGTTCAAATCCCAGCAGTCCCTTTCTGAACATGCAGGAAAACATTCAGCACAATCACGAACGGATCAGCGCCTGCTACGTCATCGTAGCCTTTAGCCAGGACTTCATTGGTGCATATTGATATATTGCTATAATATAAATTGCTCCGACTTTTTCACTCCCCCTCCCCATCAATCTACTTGTGTTCTATTGACCTTTAAATATATGTCACAACCCCATCATCATAATTCCACTTCCTACACGCATCCTCTTTTTTGACAACTACAGACTAAATGTGTTCTAAATCGTTCCTATTCACACACAAAAAGTTGTTCCAGGAAGAAAGTTGAATTGTCGTCGATGTTGTGGTGAACATGGTGCTGCTGTCGTGTCTACGTGGTCAGAGATGGCTGTTTTGTTTGACAGCAGTAACAACAGAGGTCACATCCAATATCACAGGTCTGACATTTTACACAGTGGCCACTGCAAAGGTGCAATGCCCATACAGGCTACAAGCTGAACTTCGGATCATTATGATCACAATGTCTTACATGGATTCATGGAAAATTCTGTTCTGTGTTTTGTAACGGACAGAACAGTTGTTTAATCTGTTAGGTGCTCTGCTCCGTAAAGTCTGTAAACCATCATTTGCACGATGAACAAAATGCAAATGTTTAAAAAAAAAGAAGAAAAAAAATATACTTTGACAATATATCAAAGGAACTGAAAAAATAAATAAAATACAAAGCCCACAGACGCAAAATTGATTTGAAAATGTGATCTTTACTGTGGCTGCTGCTTGTCTCACTGGACTGTGATGAATGTAACCAACCAAAGCAGCTTCACTGCAGTACATCAGTCTACTTTTGCCAACTGGCCAAGGGTTCAAGATGTTGAGCAAGTCCATTGCAGAAAGCATCAACCTTACACACAACTACACACGTCGACCCGGTTTTCAAGAAACATTACAATAGAGAATTAGTTGAAATACATTTCCTAGGCAATAGGAGACCGTAAGGACAAACTGAAGCCATATCTAGTCTGTGTATAGTTGAGCACTGTGAAGCTCTAAAAGATCTTGTAGTGTGATGTAGTATTTTTTTGAGTGAAGTGTACCTTTTAACAGTGAGCGGAGTGGACTTTTAAAATGAATTGGTTTTCCCTGTGGGTTGTATGGCAGTGACAGTTCAAAAGCCGTTTTCAACCATGCTGGTACAATTTCAATTTAAAGAAGAGAAGAATAAACTAAACTACACTCAAGATTGTGTTTGCAACGCTCCAACGTAAAAGTCAAGTGTTGCCTTGCAACTATCACGATGAGACATGAGTAAGTGGCAGTAACGCGTTGCCTGCGACTGGGCAAGCAGAGATTTCTATATATATATATATATATTTTTTTTTTTTAAGAATAGTGTTTATCATAATCTGCAGCATCAAAGAGTGACTGCACTCTGTGAAACCTTATTACAGCTAGGGAACCATTTAAGCAAACTTTGCCTGATTATTGAGCCAAGAGCTTTCCTAATATCCAGGTGACAACCTGCTAGTTGATTAAAAACCTGTTCAAATAATGCATAACACGGTTGCCCCTGTCATTAAAGCAATGCATGTTGAAGTGCAGAACTGTAATGGTCCATGTGGTCATAGTGTGTTGCATTTTGGATCAGGCATTCATAAATGTGACATCTGAAACAATGACTAACGGACATATCTTCCCCCAGATGAGGAGACAAACACCACTTAGAAATTACTTGCAGACAGAAAATATGATCACAGTTCAATACATTCGAAGAGTTACAACCACACCGATTTACCTTCTGGCAAAACTATCTCCACTTCTGTCTGAAATACAGCTCGGACAAGTTTAGCCCGTGGATTTGGAATATTTTATTTTCATTTGTGTTTGCCGCCTGTGAAACTGTTCTTCAGAACCAGATTTGGAATCCACAGAGTTAAACCGCTGCTGTCACTTTATAAATGGCACAGAGGGTCGGTCATGTCCAAGTCAGTGCTGCATTACGGCTATCCGCCAGCAGGCGGTGCCATTACACAGAAACAAAAATATTACATGGGGGGGGGGGGGGGGGGGGGACGTGCGTTTGTGAAGCCGACAATTGTGTGGACTAAAATATATTGGACCGTAAAGACAGGAGGGCAGTGACACCATTAATGCATATCCACAAGTGAACTGTTCGTCGACCACATCAGATGTGAACCAGACTTCAGAGTCAAGGCAGAAAGACTTTGTTTTTCATTTCTTAAATAAAATGATGCAACTAAAAAACAAAAGATTCTGAAAATACAACTTTTTTTGCTGGAATGTTACCAGTCAACATCTTTCAATGCCCGGATCAAAGTCAAGGCTTGGTTCCTTTTCAATTCTGCTCTGGAGGGACTTTGGTGAGGGAGGTCAGCTGACGCAGTTCACCTGGGCAAGAGTTCATCCAAAACATGCAAAGGTCTATGCATCAGCCACTGTACTTGTTAAACCATGGCCGGAACTTCCAACTGGGAGCCAATAGGCTACATTGTGGAAGCCAGCAACGCTACTGGATGAGGTTGATCGTTTTCTGAGGGGCTTTCCTAAACCTAAGGCTCATATTGACCGTCAGATTCCTGCATAAAGGAACAGACAGGTTAGCCAAGACTGACACTGCAACATTCACCACCTGTCAGTGAATGAATGTAGGCTCTGGCCACATTTACCTCTGAAATACAACAAACGCTTCCATGAAATGACAGCCACAGACAATGAAAGAAGAGATAAAAACATCCATGTATCTGAAAGGTGGACGTTAACACTGTGCTTCAGCCAAAATACACGCGACGCACTGCAACATGCTTCACCTGTTGTTGAGATTAGGCTAGTGTATGTATCCAGTGGGTGGGATTTTTCCACCTAAGAAACCCTTGGCTGTGAACATTGGAAACATTCCCTGAAACCCTCAACCAAAAGGTGGTGCGTAGTAAATGAAAGAGCAACGCTTTTGTTGTTTGTTCCAAACAGCCTCAACAAACCCCTATAAGCCAATTCTCCCTCTTGCAGTGTGAGTTTATTGGTGTTTTTATTTCAAAGAGTGTTTCAGGAAGAATCTTAAAGATGGACTTTGAACAGAACGTTACACCAAACAGTGTAGCTTCACAATTGCATGTTTTAAAAAGCACCAGAACTTTGCTTTGAATTGACAAAAAGCCTGCGCAGCTTCGTCCTTTCATTTTTCTTTCCATAAATGGAAATCTGCAATGTAACAAACGGCCACAGTTAAAGTGGAGCAGCAGAGCCTCGTTCAACAAAAAGTGACGTCCTTGTTCATGCTCTCGTCTAATAAAATAAATTATGCTTGCCATTAGAGGGAAACCTTCCTACCTCTGTTGCTACACACGAGGCCCAGACACAGAACAGCCGTGGCTTCAAAGTATCCGATGCCCTTGATGCCAAAAAGGAAAGTAGAAAAATAAGAAGGGTTTAACTGCCGGCAGTCAGTGTTTCGTCATATCTGGGGGAAATAATCATCTTTTCAGGACCTGGCCATCTACTACTATAGAAGTTCTGATGTTTGAGTGAGGGAAAAAAAAAAAAAACTTTAAACACTTCAAACCTGACAAATTCTTGAATATCGTCACGTCTCAGCTTTCCAGCCATCACGTGGCGCCAAATCTAAAAGCCCAGCAGAGATGGTTGAAAATAAAAAGAAATAAACACAGTTGGTGGCAGGAAGTCCCATCCTCTGTTCCGAGTGAGTGCACTTCATGGCGACAGCAGTCATTCGCTGCTGGTGTTTTGCTTCAAGCGGGGCGGACAGCCAACTTCAGTTCAATGTTTTTGTCCTTTCCTTCGTCCTAGCATCATCACGTCGTCTCTTCTGGAGGCACGAGAGTCAGTGAAGCGAGCCGACGGTCGCAGCTTGATGGGAGGCTCGTGTGAAAATGTGTATGTATGGGGCGAGGAGGAGGGGCGGGGAGGTTGCGGTGGCATCGACGTTACCATATGTGGGATTCACAGTGAGTCATTTTAATGACGCCTACTCCTCCTCCGAGACGGCGGTAGTTCATTCCTCCGTATAACCTGGGAAAAGCAAGTGAGCGTTAATGAGAAAAAAAGCTAAGAGATGCAACGTGTGCAGAAGACAACAGGTGAACTTGTTTTCTTGTTTTTTTTCATGTGCTCTATGACATGTGCTCCATCCGCCTGTTAAAGGGTTTCATGGCCCTGTTTCACGTGTGACCAGTGTGCTGCGCCTGCCTTTCAAAGGTGCTAAATAAAAGGAAGAAAGCCACGTCAGCAGTGAGCTACAATTTTGGTGCGACTGTTGAATAATTTATTCACATCCTCTCCGGCCAACATTTGGCGGCTTTTGTCAGAAACGCCAATGTCTACATTTTGCCAATAGCACTAAATGGACGCGCGTGTAATGACGTTTTTGGTCATTTCAGCGTGCAAACCTCTCGTAAATGAGGCCCTGTGTGCGCTCTTTTCCTTCTTTTTCTTGATTTCCTACTCCTCCGTTTCTTTCCTGGCTGCTGTAGGAACTTGCTTGATCTGGGGGGGGCTCAGTTAGTTCCCTCCTGATTGTGCAAAGCGCTTCGAGATGCCTTTATTGATCGACTGACTGATGGATTGAACTTAAAATCTTCATCTTCTGTTCCCCTGAGGTGCTGGTCACAGCACATCCTCTGCCTCCATCTAACCCCGCCCACTGCATCCTCTCCTCTCACCAACTAACTTCATGTCCTCTTTATCTACAGCCATAAATCTCCTTGTTCTTCCTCTAAGACACTTTATTGTGATAGCACTCTTAAAGCCAAATCTTAAACAGACGATATATATATATATATATATATATATATATATATATATATATAAAGATCAAAAGGGCGGTAACAAAAAAACAAACACTGTACATAGTGTAATATTTGGCTTGATTTATGATTGTTGTATTAACATACTGCCCATAAATAGATTAATAAAAGTGTATATTGCAGAACAGTAAAAGTAAAATTCCCATATATATTTCAGAATACACATAGATCAAGGGTCCTACTCTTAGTTTGGTGCCATCTAAGGAAGCCCGATATGGACAATCCAGCTGCCTGACGATGAGTTTCGTAATTAGTGTGACTGCTCGCGTCTTGAAATAAACCAACGAAGAAGCAGGTGGACGATGTATTCCGGTTTGGGTGCGCAGGCCACCGTAGCTCACTGGCAAGCTCAGTAGGGGGAGGGCGAGTGAAAGATGCCGCAATCTAAACTGTCACCAATTGATGTCGCTGTTTCTTCTTCAAAGTCTCCAATACTCCACACTTAACCTTGCCAATATGAAAAACTCAAGCAAAGGTTTCTCCAGTTGCTCAAACGACTGAGGTCAAGTCCCCAGATGACGGAGCTCACTCACCTCCACGTGTTGGCATCGGGGTCATAAACCTCAATTGTTTTGAGATACGTCGTCCCATCAAAACCTCCGACTGCCATCAGCTGACCGTTTACCACAGCCAAGCCCACCTACAAACACAGGCACACAGCTTTCACCCTGGGCACCGCTCACATTACCACCGTCTGCCAATGAAACGCAGCGCACGCGCTGCGCAACAAGCGCGTCCTCACCCCACTCCGTCTCGACGTCATGGCCACAACAGGAGACCACTGGTTGGTCCGGGGGTTGTAGCGCTCGGCGCTGCTCAGCTCTGTGGTGTCGTCTCTGCCTCCGACGGAGTAGATCATGTCCTGGTAAACGGCGCAGCCGAGGTGCTTCCTCCGGGTTCCCATGGGAGACACCGTGTGCCAGCGGTTCTCTTGGGGATTGTAGCGTTCCACTGAGGCAAGAAAGACCAAATACGTGGGGGTAGGTGGGTGGGTGGGTGGGTGCGGGGCAGATATGACAGAGGATCCAACAGAAAACAGAACTCGGTGATTATGTAGTAGGTAAAGTAGGTAGAAGGTCTTCTTGGCCTCCTCAGACGACGGCCACCTCTCTTTCTCGTCATTCTAAACAAGGGGTGGGCAAACTTTTTGACTCGTGGGGCCATAATGGGTTCTAAAACTTGACAAAGGGGCCGGAGCAGGAGCAGATGGATGGAGTGTTGTGATGACCCACCTCATAGGAGAAAAAAAATACATCTAGGGATGTGTAGAAATATTAATATACAATATTAATATTGTATAGTTACAGTAAAAAAAAAAAATACTGCATACTTCCTGACCTCACTTTACCTGCGTTTCGCATAAACGATCCAAGGCCCGTTTCTCTCAAACATCACATAATAAACCCACTCAAATTCTTCTGCGTTCTGATGAAGGAAACACTGCAGCACACCTGTATTTAACGGTGACGTCCCATCAGAGCCTCCCACAGCGTACAGGAAGCCTCCCAGAACAGCCACAGCCACTCCCAGTCTCCTGGTACTCATTGAGGCCACCCGCGTCCATTTGTTCTCCTTTGGATCGTACCTGTAAAACACAACAAATTTCAATCTTGGGTTTAGCAGATAAGGCAGTCTTCACAAGGATCAAATAAAAAAGAAAATTTGCTATTTTTTTTCTATCACCGGATATTCAATGTTTTATTGAAGAGCTCAATAATATTCAAAAAAAAAAAAAAGGAGAAGCAAAAACGTGTCACACAGATGAGATCACATTGCTTTTCCAAGTCAGGGATCTCCATAAATATCTTTTGCAATTCTATGAACAACTCGTCCGTACGCCCAGGCAAAATAAAATAAAAAGATGAGGGTGAATCAGAACGTAGGGATTTTATGGTCTAATCATCCTTTCATCTTTGCCAGTTTTGATTTACTGAGGTGAGAAGAAAATGAGGTGCAAAAGTTTTTAATGAATCCCTTGATGGTCTGCCAAGCCATCATTCATCTCCAGAATGATGAATGGGGTTGAATGAAGTTTTGATTGGAATTCACTACAGACCCGTTAAGAAGCCAATATATATTGACTTTTTTTTTTAAAGAGTATTAGATAAAGAAGCTATTTGCGATAGTGGAAAGGAAAATAGAAACTATTAACACTGATTTAGGGGCACATGATGGACTGAAGAGGTGTAAGAGATACCTTTCCACAATGTTGAGACAGGAGACCCCATCCTGACCACCTACGGCATAAAGATAGCCACCCAGGACAGCCACTCCCACACTGGTGCGGCAGGTACTCGTCGGGGCGACGTCACTGCTCCACTGATTGGTCTTAGGATCATATCTGAAACAAAAACCGAGAGAGAGCTCTTTCAATTCCAGATCGTGTTGATATCCCCAAATGGAAGCCTGCAAGGGAAGGCGAACGCAGGGGGGAAAAACAGAGCTGAAGTGATTCACCTCTCGACGGAGTTCAGGTAAGACGAGCCGTCGTGACCTCCCACCGCGTACAGTAGGTCATCCAAAACACTGACGCCAACCCCACACCGACGTTTGCTCATTGACGCCACCATCCGCCACTCGTTGGTCTGGGGGTCGTAGCGTTCAACACTGGAAATGGCGTCGCCGCTGCACCAGCCACCGACTGCGAGGCAGAGGTCATGGAGATTAAAGGTTAAGTGTGTCATATTTGGAGATGTAATGTGGCTGTTTGATGCAGGAAAAGGCTCTAAACTCGCCTGCAAAGAGGACTTCTCCACAACGAATGGGTTTCCTGGGCCGCGTCCGGGGGCCCTGCATCAGTGGCCTCTCCTGAGGCAGCAGCAGGTAATTCTTTGCTTCATCCACCAAATCTCTGAAATGGTGGAAACATGTTTGCAATATATAAGACACAGTGCTTGACTTTGTTCAACCACAAATACAAATAAAACAAAGTGTGCATTTCCATCATATGAACAAAAAAGGTTGCACTAAACAACAAACAAACAACAAACCTGCACTCCTCATCAGACTTGATAAGAGGGTCTGAGCCAACAGTTCCCACCAGGAACTTAGGGCTGAGCAGAGGCAAGCGAACATGCTGCAGTACCTGCAAAACATACAGAAGCCCCAGTCAGTCTTCAAGTCTTCTGCTAAAACAGATGCTTCACAAACAATGGCAGGGAATTGTTAGTGCAACATCGATATCGGTTGAAAAAATGAGTCTCTGGCCAAGAAGACGACGGGCAGACGTGGCTACAATAAGTTATGCTGATAACTGCAACACAGCGATCAAAAGAAGCCACTATAACTTCATCAGTTACCCTAAAATTGACTATTTGAGTTATTAATGTGATTGATTTGCTTTAGTAAAAGTTAACACTTGATGTGCACTGAGTTCATACGTTTTAGTGGTTAAAGAAAATCAATAAATAAAAACCAAAAACTAAAGAAAGAGCTTCATGTTCCATGATGCCTTGCAGTCATAAGCAGGGAGTTAAAAGTCCATGAGCAACAGCAATGTTTATGTTTGGAAATGAGGTAGAAGGTGCATGGAAAGACTGCTGTTTGAAGAGCCATTTTCTGCATCCGTTTTGTTTTCATGCAACGTGTATGCGCCAAAAATAACTGGACACATACAGGAAGCTCTCACCCAAACATTCCTGCCATTTTTTTGAAGGTATTTATTCTGCAGTAACCACCGGAATGGCAATGGTGTCAGTTATCACAAAACAAAAAGATATTCAGAGTACCGGTATACTGGTTGATGCCCAACCATCAAGAACAAATCTAAAACAACGTGGGGCCGATTTAACAAAATCCTAAAAAAAAAAAAAAGGGAGCGAAAAATTGCCTGCACAGACAATCACACTGACCGTGTGGTGGGTGTGTTGTGGGTCATCTACTAGAATTGCATGCAATCAGGTAAACGGGCACAAAATTGAGGAGGCTGCTGTGTTTCAAAGAAGATTCTTTTTTTTGTGTGTGTAACCAGTTTTCACCGCAGACAGCACTGGAGTGATGGCGAGTAAAAAACCCAGGACTGAACAGTGTCGCAGGAGGTGGGAGCCGTCTCCTGTGGTGCACATGCTCAGTCCCTCAGCATCAGGTCCTGCGTGCTTTGCACAAAGCTGTGCCAGTTTGCACCTCCTTTTCAAACCTGGTCAATGAAGATGCAGAGAGAGCCACCGCAAACGCTTTCAGGTCTGGTAAATGGTATCTGTGTATTCATTGAGTGACCAATTTAACAGACGCAATTCTCAGTGCAACCGCTCAGTAGATCAGTTTTCACCTGAAATTGTATTTGAGTGCTATGTCGTTTGCACACATTTTCACATGAGCAAACCTTTAGTAAAGCAGGCACAAACACTCTGACAGGGAGTAACACGAGTGAAAAGAGGCAATAAAGACACAGTGAGTAGTTTGAATGAAAGCTCATTTGGTAACAAAATTAAGACTAAATTGTCTAATCTGACGAATGAATTATCACTCGGGCTATCCAACCAAAGAGGTTGGACGAGAATAAACATAATGTGCTTCTGTTGTACCGTAATTTCCGGACTATAAAGCGCACCTGAATATAAGCCGCACCAGCTAAATTTAGGGGGAAAAAACAAATGTGTTCATATACAAGCCGCACTGGACTATAAGCCGCAGGTGTTTCGTCAGGAAACGGGTCCGCGGAGCGGATCGGTTCGGCGGCTGCGACTCTGGACTCGCACCGCGGATCCTGTTTGCGGGGTCCCGCTGGTCACCTCGGTTAATTGGTATGAGTCGGACCAGAACTCGAAGCAGCGACTCACCGGAGCTCACAAAGACAAGAGAACATACAGACGAGAGCCAAAACAGAAAAGTTGCGCACTGAACCCACTGAACACACGTCGAACCGCTGTCACTTTTTCTTCATGCGCACTGGAACCATTAAAGTCGCTTCATGAACACTGAACCCAGAAACCACCTGTCACTGTTCATCACTTCATCGCTTTAGCACTTCCTGCTAAAGGAGGAGGGGAACAATCAGATGTACCTTGCGAAAAAACAGATCAATTAACCTTGAACCTCGCACTTGATAACAAAATATTTTTAAGCTATAAAATAATAGTTTTCCTTATAAAGAAGATTGTGGCCTACAATTAGGTTGTGCTCTCTGAAAGATCACCGACTGATTTTTTTCATTGCCTTGAGGAGTGAAATAATTAAAACAAAATCAATCAACAAGAGCAACATCACTGTTTACCAAACATGATTTCATAATAACAATAATAATAGATTGGTTACTGAGTGAATGACTACCTGGGGTAGCTGGGGTCTGCGTTCCTGGATGCTGTACTTCACCCAGGCCATCACGGCATTGAACACCTGCTCCTCACTTCGCACGTTGAGCTCGTCGCTCGAAATGATGTCAATCAACTGGTTGGCAGGCAGCAGCATGAACTCCTCGCTCTCCATTACCTGCGCAACGCAGCAGAACAGTCTGTCAGCAGGGCAGTCACAAAAAGACGGCAGCAAACACAATCAGTCACCGCAACACTTCAGCAACATTGTCTTTTGAGTTTTTGTTTGTTTTTTCACTTCAAAGGAATAACACTTAGTAACATTTAACCTGTCACCTGCAGACAACTGTCAGTTTCAAGCACAGCTCACAAGAAAATAACTATAAAGAAAAGAAATAACAGAATTGAACTGCTATATGTTGAACCTATTGCATTTATTCCAGGCCAGACTCCTGACTCAATGTGCTCGTTCTGGGGCATGTTGTTGAAAGGAGTTTATGTGTTGCGGGGAATCTGTGGTTCATTGCATTATTTTCATCCAATAATAAAATATTCCCATCACATCATCTTAACTTAGTACAGCTTTTGCAAAACTGTTTTCGTAGATATTTGTGTGAACATCAGAAGTTTCGCATTTCTAAAGAACAAATCATAAATTACTGACAGTTTTGCAATTTTGAAGATTTGATTTGACTCTCTGCATGATAACAATTACAATTTGCAGCTAAACTGTGAGTAGCAATGGGGCTTTGCCTTTCCCTTGTTTTGCAGGCGTTTCTCAAGAAATAAAACTAAATGGTTACTCAAGTGTTCTTGTGTTGTGCAAAACGTCTTGGTCTTTAAAAGGTTTGCTGGACGAGCCTTCAATACGGAAAGACATGCGAACCAGCCTGGAACAGTGAGTGCAGTTTACCTCCTGGAAGTTATGTTGGGTAAACTTGTCTGCGATGCGGAGCAGCTCGCGGCAGGAGTGTGTGTCTGCGAAGGCCCTGATGCCCAGACAGTTGGAGGGGTCCAGCTGCCTCTTGAGGAACTCGCAGCAGGCCTCCTGGATCTCAGCCAGCTGGAGCAGGCAGGCAGCAGGGAGGAGAGTCTGCACATTTCCCTCCTCCACAGTCACCTGGGAACCAGAGGGCAGGACATTAGAAGCAGATAACTACATCACCATGCTGCAGCACACTAGTGTCCCGTGAAAAAAAACAACAAAAAAAAAAAAACATTCCATTGACAGTGGAATGTAAAAGGAATGTGAGCCTATTTTCCTCCCAGGATATCAGCTTTGTGTGCATCTAAACAGGCCCAGGTTTCACACCGAGTGAGTATAAAGAAATAAAGAAACTATATTGTCATTATTAGGCTAAAAAGTGCCATTTTGGAATATTTTTGGTTGGTGGTGGATTTTCTTCAAAGTGAAAAAAGGTGCCAGGACTCAAAAAAGGTTGAAAAATACTGCTCTAGGACATCCAAACAGGTATGAAGCATACTTTTTCAATCTAGTATTGATTGGATCTTTATTTCAAATATGTAGATAAACAAAACTTTCGAAATGCAAAGCCATTGATAAATAAAAGTGAGCATTCAAAAAGGAGTGAGAAGGAGGAAAAAATGATCAGCTTCCACCCCCTCATGAGAAACACTACTGCTGCTGCTGTTGCTGCTGTTACCTGCGATGTGTAAGCAAAGTCAATGAGCAGCTCCATGGCTCTCTCGTCGATGTCACGGATGACCACTTCAGTCTGTCTGCTCTCTGCCAGCTCTCCAGTAAACATTGCCCTGCAGAAAACATGGAAGTCAAGAGGAATTCCTGGAACAGTACAGATGTATGCTTTTAATTTTAAAAAAAAATATATATATATATATCCCAAGACGTCAAAAGGCCAATAAGTGATTTTTCAGGAGCTCAGGCGGGCACAGCATGTAAACGAAAAAAAAAAAAAAAAAAAGAGGCTTCGCATTGACACTCCTCTCGTCTCCATCACTGCGCCCCTTGGTGCATAGCAGCAAACACCCAGTGAGCGAGCGAGGGCAATATTGAATGATGATACGAGTACATCATGCTTGAACATTAACATTAATATTTTATCAGAGTTATAACAGTGTTCTGGTAAAAGGCCTCTGTGTATTTAAGGGAATATTCAGCATAATTTTAATCAACAATTTGTGTGTTGGTACCTGAAATAGGGGCTGCAGGCAGACAGAATGACTCGATGGGCGTAAATCTTCTTGGCACCGACCACCAGCACCACATCACAGAGTTCACGGTGTTTCCTCAGCAGGTTGATCACCTCCAGTGTTTGCCGCGGATGTTTGTCCGAGACGTACGGCATGCGTGCCGGCTGGGGGACCCCTTCAGGGAGCTTGTTGGGGTCCCCCAGTGTGCAGCGGCTGGTGATGTCCATTCCTGTGGTGTCTTGACGTGCGCTGGTGGCCCTAGAGACCAACCAAATGGGTAATGATAGATTCATCTCTCTTTTAGCATGGCCATGTTGTTGTCAATATAAACCAAGAAATAGATGTAAAAAAGTATTATCTCAGTCTTTCTATCACATTTTCAGCTCTGTCAATATATTGGATAAGCAGGTCTACTTTTTACGATTCTATGGCTACCAAAATGGGCAAAGTGGCAGCCGAAGGGTCATCGGGTATTTTTAACATTTTGCAAGCCCTGCAAGAGCAAACTGTGACTGGGTTCTACTCATTATAAAACTTTACCATAATTGACATGTGTATATATATGTACATACATTTTTAAATCTCTCAAATGACAGATCATTTACAATTCCAACAAACGGTCTAGCAAATAAACATGTAAACATTTTTTGGCAGGGGAACCACAGTCTCATTGTCTCACACCCACCTGCGCACTGGCCTTGCGTCCATGCACTGAAGAGCAATGTTGGGACCCACAACGTCAGGTTAAACTGCAAATACAAGAGAACACGTTCACATGGAGGACTCAGTGTGTCACAACACTGCCATTAATGAACAGCATTGGAATGCAGCTAGAGATGAAGTTGATTCCTGGTATTCTGATAGCACACAGTTCATCTACACAAGTTTCATATTTACTTTTGAAATCAGTGCTTCTGTTGCAAAGCAGAGATCACAGCACACCAACTGCTCTTCAGTTACCAATGTTGCTTCACACCTGTCAAAGCCATATTTCACATTTGGTTGGGAGGCATTCCAGTCCATGCACCTGTTGCATTGCCGACACTCCCTCTGTCTGCAGTTTATAGTTTTGTTGGAATCTTCTTATTGTAACTGAACAGGTTTAGTCTCACACCAGGCAACTGATTAAACCAATGGTCACGTGGGCACCATTATCACGTGGCACTGCCCAAACAATGAAAAGGGGAGGTTTTGACAAATATGGCTCTGAAGCCACCGAGTGTCATCCAACACGATAGCAGAAGCTTCAGATTATCAGAGTTCCAAAACACTTCCTGTTCTCCCGACAAGATCCCATCAGTGTGACTGTTTCCGTATGGTTAACTAGGACTTGACTGCAGATGAGGTACTTCCTCGACTGATTTTGCTCTGTGACTGCTATGACTCGCACAACTGGTGCCAAATTCGACTCTGTTGACTAAACCAATGCAACGAACAGGGGGAAGAAACACATCAACCTGCAGCATGAGAGCTTATTAAGAAAACGCCTGTAGAGTTGCTGCAATGTGTGTAGAGAACAGATATTTAAAATACAGCTCGTGAAGAAATACGGACACAAAGAATGAGGTGCCTGCGTAGAATGACCCTTTAGAAATTCCCTTTATTTCGTATAATATTGCTTAGCTTATGGCGAGGCTTTTCTCACTCGACTTTTGGTCATCGTGCTGTTAGCAGTTTTCAGCAGATAGACCGACCCGGATGCGAAGTCAGGTCCTAGTCGCAATTTCTTCGAGAATGAAAACAGCTAGGGAGAGGAAAATGTTTGTCAAGGGTTTTGGGAGAGATAAATCACCTACATCGAGTGGACGTGTACCTTTGCGAGTATTTATACTGCGCTAATAAACCACAGAAGCTAACTAACAGACTAGCAACTGGATTTCCCGAGGACTGCTCGGGGCTCTCGGGGAAACTGTAGGGAAACAATCCACAGGCGATCCCAGCAGAAAGCAAATATCGAGCATTTGAGTAACATAGGCTGAAGAGAAAACCAAATGAATGGCGAGTTGTTAGTTAAGTGCATTATAAGATCTGTAGTCGCATTGGTAAGCAGATTATTAATAAGTTAAGGTCAGTTTGGGGAACCCTCGAACGCCTCTGAAACGACATGCAAAGGCATTGTTGGTGACGATGGCCGCTTAGTTCCTGCGCCGTTACAAGTTTAAGTCGGATATTACCTTATATTTCCATCCCAGTGGCACGAACGAGTCGCGCACGGCTTGCTAATGTTTACAAATTTTAACTCGTTGAGACACAGTTTCTTCCCTTCCTGCGTATTATGCGCATGCCAGCTACGACACGCAACTTCCGGATAGGGACGTTTCAGTATAAAAGAGATTACGTCATTACATTACGCTTTGAAAAACTTCGTGTACCCTTTTTCTAGCAACACATGTTTTTCATGTGTTGCTTTTGTTGTAATTTCACATAATATGTAAATTATTCACAAATTAAGTTTAATAAAAAGTGCAAAATATGGCATCATTTGCTCATTTCAACTCCAACTATTGTTAAATTAAGCACAGAGATTTCTATTCAGCAGAATCAGTGATCAATGTTGATTATTTTCTGCTTTCTGCGTGTTGGTGGAGGTGCTAATGCTGCTGAGTCCGGAAGAGATAGAAAACAGAAGCAGGAGAAGAAACAGTTGTTTCTTGCTGTTTGTGCTTTTCCAATTTAGATGTTTGCAATCTCTCAGAGAAAGCAAGAGAGAGCACTGGTTTTATATTTCATTGCAAAACACGGATATACAGAGAGTCCCACCACTCGTCCATCTGCCTAAGTCTCTCGTTGCTGCACAGAGCACAGAGTGCCTTTACGTTTCTCCAAGCACTGCCACTGTAGTTAGGTAAAATAGTGTCCCTATGCTGAGGTACTTGTTAATATTACTAATCTCCACCAGGTGGGAGTCTACCACCGCATAAGTACATTGAAGATCATTCTAATGAATGGACAGATGTGCAGCTGAGTGAAGACTAATCAACAGCTGACTGATTATGTGAGTCATAGTTCAGGTTAACAGGACTGATTAGACTTTGTATTGCAGACTACCTTAAATGACTTGTCTTTGGTGTGGAATGTTGTTTTTATACTTTGCACAAAAAGTGACAAAATGTGTTTTTTTGTTGTTCCGTAGTTTTTCTTGTAGTTTTTCTGCCTCTAGTTTTTCTTCATATCTATATATGTATAATATTTTTTTTCAAGGTTTTTCCCCTGAGAGACACTGAAGTTGTTTTCACTCAGTCTGACACTATCAATATCCCCCTTCTTTTCCTTTATTTCCACTGGGGACAATCCAAATCCAGCTCGCAAGGAGGGACTAACATATTCATGCAGCCATAACATCTGCTTGAGTATCTGAACAGCAGTTGCAACACTCTGAAACTTAAGCTGTATTCTTTTAGAACTTTCTGTGCCTTAGGGAGATTTATCAGTATCAGGCAGAGAGAGTCAGGCAGCTGGTGAAAAATTCTACATGGTTCCCCTTTTTCACAATAACCTTTTCATAATAAACTTTTTATGGTGAAAATGTGTGAAGGTTAGTTAGTAAATGAAGCTGACAGCCAACAAGAGATTGAGGTCAATAAGGCAAGAATGAAAATATTCACCAGGGACAAAGCAACAATACCTCTGTATATATGCAACATAATGAAGCAGGCCTGAAAAAAACAGGGCTTTTAGAATATAATTTAAAAGTATAGATGTGTGGGGCAGACTTAGTTTAACCTCAACACCCCAAAATGTCATATTTATGCTAAATTAGAAATTAAAACCACAATTTATTTCTGTGACTTGGGCTGAAGAGCATTTGTAAATGGCCCATGGGTAGAACAGTTTATTGTACTTCATATTATAATGGAAACTGAGACTCTCAACTTGACAGCGCGTGTTTAAAATTGATATTATACATATATATATATATATATATATATATATATATATATATATATATATATATATATATATATATATATATATATACACAGAATTGAGTTTAAACTTCAAGATCCATAGATTAGATTAAAAACTTGCTTCTCTTCCGTGTTTCCTAATGTTTCACTACATTCATATATATATATATATATATATATATATATATATATATATATATATACATATATATATATACATATGTTTCACTACATTCATATATGTGTGTACATATATGAATGTAGTGAAACATTAGGAAACACGGAAGAGAAGCAAGTTTTTTAATCTAATGTTTTAATCTAATCTATGGATCTTGAATATTTGGCAATCTTACTCACAATTTTGTGTCAGTTTTTGGCAAAAATAGAATAAACACAAAAACAAAATAAAATAACAAAAAAAACATCTTCATGCCAGGTGAGTTCATGTGAAAATGCTTTGAATACAAACATTAAATCTACTGTTAAATGTAAAGAGGATAGTAGTATACTTTCATATTGCAAGATATTTATTTGTATCTTTTTACATAAATGGAAACAGAAATGATCATAGTGAGAAAAGGCCAGTGCCCTTTTCCACCTCCTGAACTTCATATCAGTTAGTTCATTATTATGACGTGAGTGTTCGTGAGTGGTGCAAGTGTTTTTCAGGGGGCTTGGTTTCCCTCTTTGGCCAAAAACATCCCTGCATCCCAAAAACATACAGTTGTTTTTGTTTTAGGGCTGTATTTGGGTTGGTCATTTAACAACGTGCTTATCTCACTGGCTTGGATGTGTCACGCCAGGGTGTGTCGACTCCGCGTGAAGCTTTGTGTACTTTGTCTGTGCGTAAGTGCATCTGAAACTTTTGTGCCTGATTTGACAGAGAGCAGCCTATGAAAGGTTCACTGAGGTTAAAGAGCTTTTGTGCTGTGTGTGTGTGTGTGTGTGTGTGTGTGTGTGTGTGTGTGTGTGTGTGTGTGTGTGTTACTAGCCATTAGCTTTCTCCAGATTGTCTTGAATGACCTGCCAAGCAGCTGATCTTTGACATATGTCACCATGTGTCATCAGCACAGATTATCCAAGGTTTAAATTTGTTAATTACACAATGACCTGGGTTCACAGTCAGTTAGTTCCAAAGTATTTCTAATTTTTTCCATGCATTTACTTGTTTGTTTTACATCCAGCAAACATTTCTACCAAGGTTAGCTTGCAGCATGTGATCTTTAAGTCATTTAAGGCTCTCTCTTTGTGTCCGAGCACCACCTTAATGTGAGTACAACCTGTTGACTTCATGACAAAATGGCTTTAAACATTTGTCACTTTCAACTGCTCAATTTAGGTTCCTCTGAAACTTTAACATTTATATTTGTTTCCCTATATTAAGGAAAATATGTGGAAAAAATGTTTGTTTTTTTTGTCTTCATAAAGCTCGGCCACCCGGGAGGAGCTCGGAGTAGAGCCACTGCTCCTCCGCATCGAGAGGGGCCAGCTGAGGTGGCTCGGGCATCTGTTTCTGATGCTTCCTGGACGCCTCCCTGGGCAGGTGTTCCGGGCATGTCCCACCGTAAGGAGGCCTTGGGGAAGACCCAGGACACGCTGGAGGGACCATGTCTCCCGGCTGGCTTGGGAACGCCTTGGGGTCCCGCCGGATGAGCTGGAGGAGGTGACTGGGGCCAGGGAGGTCTGGGCATCTCTGCTGAGGCTGCTGCCCCCGCGACCCGACCCCGGATAAGCGGTAGAAGAAGAAGAAGAAGAAGAAGAAGAAGAAGAAGAAGAAGAAGTGTTCATATAGCCACACAGGGTGATTAGGATAGTTTCTCCTACAATTTTTTTTTTATGAATTTTCCAAATTTCCAACACAATGCTCCATGAGAACAACTGGAGTTGCACATGTCAATAATAGATGTAAAGCTACAAGAACCTCTAAATGTGAATATAATAATAATAATAATAATAATAATAATAATAATAATAATAATAATAATAATAATAATAAATTCTGAAATATTTTTCTAGTCTCTTTGAAAGTTGGGGATCAAAGCTCGAGCTTTCACTCAGCTGAGTCACATCGCTAAAAGCCTGTTGCTTTGACTCACTTCTGTTGCAAGAAAACTTTCATCACTTCATTCATCAGATTGTTCTGGGCACGTCACCACTGTTTATCAAATCATATTCTAATCCCAGCAGCCCATCCTGTATCCAAAAGTAGCCTTCAAAGCCAAACTAAAAGTATTTTTATCTTTATTTTTTCCGTTACTGTATTCTTTCCATTACTGTTTTTTTTTTACGTTGTTGTGAAAGACATGACGAATAGCAGTTGAATCATCAAAGTGCCCCCAACGGTCTACGGACTATGGGAGTGACGTGACGTGACGTGTGCTTTCTTCCTCTGTTCCGTCTTTTCATCATTCCTTCCTTTACTTCCCTGTCTGTTTCATTCACATCATTCTATCAGCCACTCTCTACTCTTAGCTCTCCCTCCATCTTCCCCTTCTAACATGTCTCTCCGTTTCCTGTCCTTTGAAAATCCCTTCTGTCTGTCACATCTTGTTTTCCACATTCTATCCTGTTTAATGCAGCTCCCGCCCCCACCCGTGCAGCGGGGTCACGCTATTGGAGGAAATGAGTGAACAGTGGTTGCTGAGTGACAGGTTATTCTGGGCAAACTGTGGAGGTAAACACAGCGAGGTAATGGAGATAAATGTCCGGTGGATGGCTGAGTTGCACACAAACAAAAGGCCGGTGGGTTTTGTCTCCACGGTCAGAAACACAACATCACTGCTGCTGGCTTCAGATAACCACCTTAAGATTACAATTAAGTGTGTTCACAAACATTTCATTCATCACCAGGTTCATGTACCCTTTTCCAATAATTTGCATTTGTCACCTTAATGATGGTTTTGGTGGATCGTCCCTGCCAGTCAAACACTTGGCTCATGGTGTTTGTGTGTGTGACGTGCCAGTTTGCACAATTTATGAAGGTGATTTGCTCCTCAAGCAGATCTAACTAGTGCAAAATGGACAGGTTTGTTAGAAAGAGACCAAAGGGACAGACAACCAGCCCAGCTTTAAAGACACATTGTGAAGGAGGTCCCTGTCCAGAAGCTCTGTTTGGGGGTCATAACCTGGAAAAGTTAGGGAAACCCGGATCCCTTGAGGAGATTGGGAGGACGGAGAAGCTGGCAGCCCTGTCCTAGTTCCTGTCCTCCTGAAGGTCTCCTGAACAGCCTACCTCTGTTCCAGTGGGTTCTAGTGGGAGCATCCCTCCCAGCTCACCTGTCATCAGAGTTACTTCAGTGCACTTTACATGCTGACTGTGGTTCACTCAAAAAGGTGGCGGGGTCAGTCCAGTGCTGAAAAATACTCACCAAATGAAATAACCAAGCCCCTTTCTAGAATCAAACAATCACTATATGAAAATTTAAGAGTTGAGTCAGCTCCACTGGTTTTTGGAATCTTGAAAGATGTTTTGGCTCTCAGCCGTAAAGCTCCTTCAGTTCTGATCAGTTTGATTCTGATTCAGTTCTTCAGATCTTTTCAGATGAGAGGAGAAAAGTCTTCGAGAGTCCAAAAACCAGTCCAATTGCCGCAATTTAACCCCCAAGACTACCATGACCTGGACGACTGATACCACATGAAATGTAAGTGTGTTTACCGTGATTGTGACTATAACTGTTGTCATGTTTTTAGAGATCAAGTACTTCCTGATTTCAGGGGATAAAAGAGAAAAGGTGATATTAAGTGGAGGAGAAAGGAACACATAGGGGAGGAAGTAAAGAGACCGCTGGACCCTCTTTGAATGTTTATACTGTGGTGCTAGGATATCCTGTTACATGATGAAATCATTACAGAGCCATGTAGTCTTGCTTTGTGTTTGTGTGCATGTGCATGCGCATGCAAGAGAGAGAGAGAAAGAGAGAGAGAGGTGGAGAATACGAGGGCCTGTGTGCTGAAAGATCAAGCCAAGGGTCAAAACCCTTTGTAAGATTAATTTGCTGCAGTCTGTGCTGTGACATTTTGTTGGCAAAGGTGTTAACATCTATTTTATTTGATCTATTTTCTCTACCAATTGTCTTCAGCCATTACAGGGCTACATAGAAGCACAAACAACCATTTGCACTCGCAAGCACACCAACAGCCAATTTAGAGTTTCCAACCCAATTCGCGGCACGTCGTGCATGTCTTCAGACTGTGGGATGAAGCCACGCAGCATCATGCCGCTGTCGTCGTCATAATCTTGACCTTATTTTGCTATATTGCCATTGGCTTTGTATGGTTGGTGATTTTGAGTTTAGGAGATAGATAATTACTCATGTAGCAATAAACTAACAAACTCACTTCTGCATTTGCTTCAACATTTTGTAGTATCTCGTTGTATGAGAGCACATTGCACATAATGTTAATGCTATTACCTGTTTTCCGATGCTCCACTTTGTCACACTTTGCGCCTCAGGCGATGTTTGGAAAGAAAAAAATAATAAAAGCTTCAGGTTCGAGGCCAACTGTAGAAATGCAGTCCTGTAAATACGGCAAGTGGACTGAATCTGACAAAGTAATGGTTATTTGTTTTTGTTACTTTTAACAAAGAAGATACAAAGATACAAATACATTTTGTTATCTTCAGAATATGATTAAATTGAAATTATTAAAATTGAAAAATCTAAAATTAATGTTAATAAATTCCAATTCTTAAATTTGAAAAAACAATGATTATATATTTTAGTGACTCAATTATACATTTTCTATTAATTAAATTGAACATGTCACATGTATCTATATTTTTTAACAGTTATATACTAAATTCCTCTGCAGTTAGAGCTGGAACTGAAGCTCTAGCTTGCACTGTATTAAAATCATCCATCATCCTCTGCTGACAGAGGAACAGAGGAAGTTAACATGTGTCTGCGCATTGCAAAACTGACCAGCAGGAAAATCTCCAAATCCTTGGTGTGTTCTTTTAATCTTCATTGTTAAACCATTCCCACTGCAACACAGTCATGCACTGAGACCGGAAATAGTCTGAAAAATTCCTGTGGCGATCCTGTGGGTTTTACACATGAGCACACTAAGCAAAGATCACATGTCAACAGCGTTACATTTAAGTGAGTGTGCGTGTGTGTGTGTGTGTGTGTGTGTGTGTGTGTGTGTGTGTGTGTGTGTGTGTGCACGCGCTTCATCTTTATTTAATTATGTAAGTAGCCTTATGTGAGCTGGACTATATGTGGTTTATGATGAAAGAGCTTTTGTGTGTGTGTGTGTGTGTGTGTGTGTGTGTGTGTGTGTGTGTGTGTGTGTGTGTGTGGACCCATCCTGGTGGTCTTGTCTTACTCTCTACACTGTTTACCTCTAGGGAAGTAACAGAATTACCAAATGTTCAGTAGAAGCACCCAGCATTTGACGGAGCTGATGAAGGAGTGGCAAAGTTGGCTGAGAAAGAGAAGAGTGGCAAAACTGAGTCGAGTTAGGCCCATCATCTGGTGACAACTCTTCATTCCAGTGGTTTCTGCGATGCATGTATCTTAAAATGATCTCTAGAGTAATTCATGACAACACAACAAGACAAATATCACTTTACCATTCATAGCGCAATGGGTTACTGAGTCTAGATACCATATTACTAAGATTTGTCCTTACATGGTCATAGTCTTGCACATAATATAAGGGTGAATATAGCTTAAACTTCTCGGGACCAAGTATTACCACATTTTATATGATGTCTGGTCTCGCCTCGTTCAGAAACCAGGTAAGCTGGTGCTGGTGCAAGCATCATATTGTCATGAAGGCTTCTACAAATGCAACAAATAAGATTAAAACAGTCGGAACATTCCCCATTGGTATCATCGTTTTATAACATTTGTTTGTGACGTATCTTTTCTAACACTTGTTAGTGTCACATCAGCCTTGGTCTTGGCTTGGTCTCAGTCTTAACTTGATCTGTCTTGGTCTTGTATTTGTCTTAATTCCACTGGTCTTGGTAGTGTCTTGGTCTCAGTTAAGGTTGACTACATCATTAATGCATCTTTAATGTTTGTTGGAGCTATATCACCTACAATAGGGTGAAGGTAGGGTACAACACGGACGAGTCGCCAGTTCACCACAGAGCCACCACACACACACACCTAATATAATGTGTAACAGAAGGTTCTGTTTGATACACTAGTATAATGATGAAATAACACTACTTCCCTTTATTCTGGTGTGTGTGTGTGTGTGTGTGTGTCTTTCAGCTTTTGATACTTTGGGCCTTGTGTTAATGGGCTCTGTCTTTCACTTCACTGTTATTGTTGCTCAGACAATGAACGCCACACACATACATCCTCTACCTATTCAGGAGGAAATTTTACATTTGTCATCTATGTGTGTGTGTATGTGCACTTGTCCAACCGTTTGGCTTTCTGCTTGGATAAAGCCACATAAGTGGTGGAAAGGTGCTGAAAAGCAGAGGCCAACAACGTATTTAACAATGATGCAGGCATCACAGGACATTCAATCGGCCAAACATGGTGCAGAAAGAGGAAACCAAAATGAATGGAATGATGACAGAATGAGAGAACAAGAGGCTGAACAGGAAGGAACATGTCTCCTGTTGGCTTCTCTCGTAGACTCTGGAGAATCAGGAATGCTGTCGATAAAAAGCCAAGCTCAACACAAATGAACATTGGAAAGAGAGAGACAGGACAAATAACCTGACAATAGTGTGATTGGAAAGGGAGCTTCTCATGCCCACTCTAAAATTGCATGTTTCATGTATATCTGTTCCAAGATGTGCAAGAAACTAGTGAGTGAAAAATACGGTTGGCATATGAGCTACATTGACAGCTCTAAGGCCCATTTCTGCTGTATGTTATGCTTACTGCATCTTATGTGCACAAGAAGAAGAAAGATGTTAGCGAAATCTGCCATCGTAACGATGTCTTTCTTGGTTATTGATCTCATCCTATTCAAACTATTTACATCCAGTGCCGCTGAAATGCAGATTGGAAGTAAAATCAAATGGCTGCTCATTTTGAGTCCCATAATTTATCCTGACCATTTCTACTATTACTATTGTGAATAAGTGAATGCTACATTTGAGATTGCTTTGGTGGACTATTGTTGCAGTGGCTGACTGTTTAGCTTTAAGCATCTAATAAATGATCTGACTGATCTTATGATCACATTTAGTGGGTTGTTATCCTCATGTGGAAAGCTGTTGGTCAAGACCTCATCATGCATCATTATGATCAGAAAACTTACCACTCACCTTTTTTTTGATTGTCTAAAAAATGTTTCTTCTTCTTTGCCTTCACTTTTGATGTCTGTAGAACAATGGCAAGCATGTTTTCTGCTTCGAAAAGTTGCTGTATTCAAAATCAAGAAGGGCACGACTTCTTTTTTTTAATGTATTTATGTACTTGCTGTTGTGAATCACAAACTTAAAAAAAAAAAAGCAGTGAGAAAATTGTGAAAAATGCACAGAAACTTTTTCTATCATGGTCATTTTGGGTAGAAAGAGTTTGCATTTCATAATATTTTTCCCTGATGACTTACTACAAAGGATTTGTCAAACTGATAAACCAAATTTCAACTTGTACATTCATGCAATTTTATATGACTGTCTTTGTAATTGTTGTATTTGCAGTACTGCAGCATATTCACACTACCCTTGTAAGGCAGTGAAGAATTAGAAAAAATAAATGTAGATATATTTACTTGCTATAAACAAGTGTGCATTACATTAGTATGGTGACTATATAGCCTACCAAACACATTGCAATATTAGATGCTCTATCATTCAAAACCCATTTGACTGACCATGAGAGTTGTAGGAAAACAAGAAAGAAAGTGGTCAGTGGCGTTGGGGGCGGTCCCAACGGTCCGGTCAGGGAACCCCATAAATTGACAGAAATACTCATTGTCAAACACTGGAGTAGTTTGGGGGAGCGACGAGAGTCGACTGGATTAGGAGGGGAGACGGTTGGGTTTCTGCTGGCTGCTCAACCATAGGCTCCCTGTGTGCTACTGCTGTGGAGTATCAACGACAAACATCTGTCTTAACGGGATGAACGTGACGCGGCAACAGATGTTCCACTGAAAATGTTTAACTCTGCCTCCAATAGCACGGTGAGTAGAGTAAGGTATATATTTAAAACGGAGATAAAGGGTGTTGTAGATACAATATTTATGTTTACATTCTATTTAGCATTCAATGATGCCTGAAATGCCTCTATTTTTGTGCAGATGAGTGCAAGGCTCATAACATTGCAAGTTAATATAATTTGTGGTATTTAAAAACTTTTGTCTACCTGTAGGCTTTATATATTTTATCCATTCCATGTAAACCATAAAACTAGTATATATATATTTTTTTTTTGAAGTGGAGTGCATTTTTTTCAAGTGAAGTGGTTTCAGTTATAGGTTTAGTGTAATTCAGCAGGTTGAGAAAAGTACAAAAAATAACAACAACAACTCAGAAATAAAATGTAAGTACAGTTGCTAATGATAACAATTTTTTAACCTGAATAAAGTTTCGTTTGTGGTGTTTACTTTGCTTTTTTACAAAGAAGTGTTGATCTATTGAAGGGTGTTCTGGCTGTGGCCGCTCGTCGGCCAATGTTGATCAAAACAGGCCTGTGAGCAACACGCGGTGCTGCGCGTGGTGATTGCTCGGGTCACCCACGTGCTGAGAAAATTACCCATTACCAATATCACCTGCGTGAGACGCTGGCGCTCGAGCGAAGCTGTTTGGTTATTGTACAATTTGGAAGCATTATTTATGATATAAATTAAAAAATAAAAAATACTTAAAAAACAAAACAAAAACAAACCAAACACATTAGCTTACGTCAGGAAATGACAGTTTAGAGCAACATATATATATTTTGCGCGTACTCCTATTTACAAAGAATGGAGGTGGCGGCAAACTACGACTTTGTAGCCACCGTTTATAAAGTTTTGCTTGTGAGGGGGGCGCAATAACTGGAGCTGTCATACGAGGAGGTGGGGTGGGGGGCAGTCACTGTGTCTCGTCCATCACCCTGGACCCGCCGCTGACACCATGTCGGAAGCAGGGAAGCAGCCGACTGAGGCTGTTTTCACTCAGCTGCAACAAGGAAGTGACTTTGTCGACTCAGTAGGTGTTATCAATTTCAAATTATCAGCCTTTTCAACATAACCAACGGCGGTAGGTGGGTGAATTGCCTATAGGCAGGAGTCCATACGTTAGGACGTACCACAGCTTGGCGGTCCTGTCCGCTCACGTGACAAAAATGTTTTTTGGGTTGTTTTTTTTTTTTTTTTTTTTTTTTATTGTTGAAAGT
This sequence comes from Nelusetta ayraudi, assembly GCF_046127955.1. Taxonomy (NCBI): domain Eukaryota; kingdom Metazoa; phylum Chordata; class Actinopteri; order Tetraodontiformes; family Monacanthidae; genus Nelusetta; species Nelusetta ayraudi. The sequence continues at coordinate 2,995,486 of NW_027466083.1, forward strand.
ATTTTTAAAATTCTATTAATTAATACCCAATAACACAATTTTATTTTTATTTTTTTTTTTTTGTTTAAAAATCCCGACAATTCGTGTTCGCTGGTTGCCCAAAAACTGGTCAAGTTGTATTGCTTTGTGAAATGCTTCGTCAGTTTGGTGTTTGTGACAGGGCTCCTCCGGCTCTGACGACATCTTCGAAGAGGACTGCTACTCTCCGTCGTCGCCCTCCTCGTCCTTGTCCTCGGCTGCCGCCGTGGCCGCGCTGCCGGCGGGCAAGTGTGTGTGCACCTTCTGCGGCCTGGACATCGTGGACCGATACTTGCTCAAGGTTAGAACCGCGATGAATAACCAGCACTGCGCGGTGTTACTTTGTCGTTTTAAATTCCATCACTTTCCCCGATAGAAGAAACGTAACCGACTTGTTCAAACTTTCTGTCTTCCAGGTCAACAACTTGTGTTGGCATGTGCGCTGTCTCTTTTGTAGTATTTGTAAGACGTCATTGGGGCGACATGTGAGCTGCTACATCAAAGATAAGCAAGTGTACTGCAAACTTGACTATTTCAGGTAAATCATAACTGGTTCATTGATGGGCTAGCAGGGTTGCAATGACTGATTAAGGATACAAAAAAGATCTTAGAGTATGCCTACTCCATATAATACTATTTTAAGTTGTAAAATCGATTCACGGTGCATATTACGGTGCACGTTTTATTGAATGAAATTCAAGTAAAGGTAAGATTTTGCCCATTTACGTAACGTACAGGTTTTTAGAGTTGGCTGTCAGTCGTCACAGTAACTCTGTGACAGTTGATGGCATTGCAAAGTTTCTGGTTTAGCTGATTACCTTCAGCCAGGTGTCTTACTGCGACAGAGACCGGAGACCCCAGGGAAGCTATGGAGAAGTCAGAAGTATTTCAGAGTCATGGGTAGAGAGTGGAAATGAAGTGCAAAAGAAAACAAACCATATATTCCTGCAATAATCATAAACGGTGTGAGCTAGCTGATGGATGACAAGTGCCCGCTCCAGTCCACTCTCACTGTCGTCTGTTCGATTGAACTCAACTGACGCAACCCTGGCACTGCTTGTGTGTCTCACAGCGTCCACTCGTCTGTCAACACAGTCCCACCAAGTGGCATCAATACGGCAGCTCCAGGGGTTTCCAGGTCCCAGACTGCAGACACCACTACTTAAGGGCCAATTTCTGGCAACTCCCCCCTCTCCAGTCAATTACAGGCAAAGGGAGAACTGAGTCATCCAGGGCGGATTCCTGCTGTCACGTCCCCAGATACCACCAGCAGTTCCCCTGTCAGGGCTGCTGCCCCTCAACAGAGAGCCCTGAATTCACTACTTACCTGCTCAACTATGACCTACTCAGTAGTGAGCTTTAAGACCGCTTGACAGCTTCAATTTAGCTGGAAGTCGCATTTAAGAGGGCAAAAAAGATCATACAGTGACCACGACAGCTCCTCATTTGGACTTAATCCATGAATTTGTCATTGTTATCCACTTCATTTGGCTTATTCCATCAACTTTAAGGGAGTAATCACTTGTCAGTATTGTCAACTTTTGCTCCTTTTATTTTTGCAGGCAATACGGGACTCGATGTGCTCGCTGCGGTCGCAACATCCAATCTAGTGACTGGGTACGTCGGGCCAAAGGTGGCACCTTTCATCTCGCTTGTTTCGCCTGCTCTTCATGCAAACGTCAGCTGTCGACGGGAGAGGAATGCGGGCTGCTCGAGAACAGGGTCTTCTGCAGACCTCACTATGACATGATGATGGAAAACCTCAAACGTGCGAAGGAAAGTGGTAAGTTATTCATTGTGATTTGAAATGAAAAATGGATAATTGGAATCACTGATTTGATCAGAAAATGAAATTGTAACAAAACATCTTCTAGTCTCTGCTTTGTATAAGAAATATCAGTTTGATGTATATAAATACATTAGACGTCTGGACTACAGAAGACGATCTCATCTTTTGTCTGTCAGTGGTTAGTTGAGACTGATGAGGAGCAAAGACAAAATAAATGTTTTTGCTTTGAATCAAAGCTGGTTCAACGGTGCAGAACTGTGACATCAGGTTTTGTCCATTGCAACTTTGTATTGTTAAAGTGAAAGTGTTGACTGAAGTCAGGTCATTGGGTCAGAAATGCCAAATGACCCTTGTTCTATGGCTGTCTCTCCAAAAAGAAGAAATAAAAGATGCAGAAGCAGTGGCTGACAAAGACGACTCCAGCTCTGTACCCAGACCAGCCAAGAGGGCCAGGACCAGCTTCACTGTAGACCAGCTACAGGTACTGCAAACTGCGTGTGCATGTATGTCTTAGGAGGGTACTGCTCGATATAAGTAACTGGGTGCAGGTATTAAACACAATGGAATACAAACTTAACACTTCCTTTATTCCTTTTGCTACATCTTAAAATAGATATGAAGCCATTTGATTAACGACACAGATATGTCTCCTCTGTCATTCCAACGTGTGAAGGTGATGCAAACTCAGTTTGCTAAAGATAACAACCCAGATGCACAGACTCTTCAAGATCTGGCAGAGAGGACTGGCCTCAGCCGCAGGGTTATTCAGGTAAACCAATTGAAAACCTAAATGAGTTTGATGTACAGTTTCAGCAACCTGTGAGTGAAAATGTAAACATTCTCTGGTTCCGCATCGGTTACCCGTTATTCCTCTCAAAAGAAAGTGTTGTACATCCAGGGGCTCGAAGTGAACAATTACCATCTTTCCTCTTTGCAGGTCTGGTTTCAGAACTGTCGAGCTCGTCATAAGAAATACATTAGCCCCAGTCCTGCCGCTGCAACTGTGATGACCTCACTTCCTTCTGGTCAACTGACGCCACCCATGATGGATGATCTGCAATACACAACCTATATTTCACCCGATGCACCGCTCCTCACAACATTTACTTATATGGATGGTAAAGACGTGAAAACACATCAATGTTTTTCACACCCGATGCAAAAATGCAGTGAACCTCTTTTTCCAAATGACAGCCAATTTTTGTATCTTTCAGTGAAAATTATATTTCGTAGTTACTCCGTCAATATTTAGTTTGTCCATCTTAGCCTGTATAGTCTTATTTTTTTGAGTCGATTTATCCATTTATGTACATGCCTGTAAGTGACTTTGTTCGTATTTATTGTCTTAATATATGTGTATATATATATATTTTTTTTATTTTTATTTTATTTCATTTCAGCTGTCCAGAATCCAAGTCCTCTTCTGCTGCAGCCACTTGTTTCCTGTCCTTTGACACAGCTGCCCATGAGCCATGCCTGAGTTAAATCCACCTTCATAAACTGAAGACAGTTTGCTGCTGCGGCTAGAAAAAGCAAATCACTACGTCTTGATTTAAAAACAGTAACTTTAAGTAATTGGTATAGCAGTTGTTGAAATGGCCGCATCTGATCACTGTCCAGTCAAGCTAAGGAATTTATTTAATTCAGTCACACACAGATTTACGGGTGAGCATGTCGAGTAAAATATTTGTGAGACCTACGTCAACTTAATGTGTGGAATGAGTTTTCTTGTATTTAATTTATTTAAAGAAAATATGACAAAGCACTTTGTTGCAAAAGATGTAAAATTTAGTTAAGATTTGTTTTTCAGTTATAGAAACAACAGCTTAGCATTTATAAGTGAAAGCTCATTGTTTATAAAGATTTAAAAAAAAAAAAGTGGAGATCACGTAGGTTCTATTGTTATTTATTTTATTAAGGAAACATGTATATACATCTCACTCACTCTGCTTCCTTTCAAGAGAAACAGTCTACAAACCTCAACCTATAAATATAAAGTTTGTTAATATTTCTGTAGATTGTGAATGCTAGATGACGAAGCTGTGTCTGAACTGGCCTTTAGATGTAGATGACTTTTCACATCACATTTTTTGACATGCTGGGAATTAAAGTTAATGGCTGCACTGCAAAGCTTTGTTTATTTCTTTTGGAAATATATTCCTCCTGTAGTTCTGACCTCAAGAGATTTTTAAAAATGTATTTTGATACTTAAACTAAACTGTTCATCTGAAAAGCATCTTTAAAAAAAACTGCGAAATAGTTGTAGGCACACAAATGTAACAAATTGTGATTGATTTTGCTGGCTTGTGAAATATGCCTCTGGTCCACCGCTGATCGGTCAATAGACAAGGATTTTCATACAAAAGTTAAATATTAGTATGTTAACCAATGTTCATTCCAATCATTAACAAATAAGGGTTAGGGATAGTTTTCCCCACAAATATTACATTTAAAATATGTTATTGAGTACTTCTGACTCAAGTGGCTGAAACGTTATTTTTTTTTTTAAAAAAGTGAAAGTTAATCAAAAAAGCGACATTCATATCCCTAAACTGAGAGCTGTATTTCGGGGATCAGGGTGTTTGAGGAGTGGGAGACTGCCATCTGGTGGAGGTGTTACAAAACCGAAGCAATGGGCAACAAGCATCAGTTAACTGTTCAGATATACTGTTCTACACAACAGTTTTGGTTTGCACAGACGCATGCTGATGTGTCTTGGGAGCTTGTGACACCTCTAATATTAAATCTAACAATTCTTTTGTAAGTTAATGGTTAATTTTAATAGAAGTTGGGAGTTACTGTGCTTTCAAACATTATACAATACTCTTTGACTCGTGCATTATCTTTATACTACTTGGTAAAACAAAGTGATGGTGTGTGCAATATGATATGGCATGCCATTTATTGTTGTGCGTGGAGGGTTAAGTATGTCGCTATCCCTGGCTATAGTTTCCTTCCTCCTGCCAGTTTCATCCTTTATTCATCCATGCCACACTGCCCTCTTCCCCCCCCCCCTCTTAACCCAGACACCCCCCATGCAGCCTCTCTAAATCCCCCACAACGCAAAAACTCTCTCCTCTAAATCTCTCTCCTTTTTTCCCCCTATGCCTCTATTCCCCATTTCAACACTAATCCATATTACTTAGAATAAATAAATACATTTTATTTATTTAATCACTATTTGAACAGAAACTTCATCAATGATGTGTTGCGCGGTTGGTCACGATGGATAAGGGGGAGTGCGCATTTGTTTTTGTTGCTGCTTAGCTCTCCTGCACCTACTGTGATCAAGTGCAAACTGTCTGTAATAAATCACTGTGTATCAGTGTGTCAGTCATTCAGCTAATCCTCAGCTCTGCAGGGGTTTCATCTGTATTTAGGTCATCAGATGGTGAAAGAGTTAAACAGTGGTTGGTGGTTAAATTTCTCTGCATTGGTTCCAGAGTGGAAGATAAATGGTTCCTCCCATCCTTTAAAAGGATACCATTGTCCCTAATATGGTTGATTTTAAATTTGACTAGAAGACCTTTGCTCCGTCAGAGCTCATATTATTTTATTGAGCAAATATTTTATTGATAATCTAAGATTTTAAATTGTATTAACAGTGAAATGTAATGTCCATTCTGACTCTACTTGTATTTATTACTATTTTAATATAGTTCGTTCTTGTTTCTTCTAAATTTATAGCTTCAAATAAAAATAAAGTAAATGCAATTCCCCCCCCCCCCCCCCCCCCCAAAAAAAAAAATGTCTACCGGTCACAACCTTTTTAAATGCTGAGATAAAAACGACCACTGGGTGGAGATGTTTGCTCATGTGAAATTGCTGCCCTCTGTACACGACTTTAGTTTTACAAGAGCAGAAATGTGGACACCTAGATGAAATACTAAATGTAGTCAAATTTAAAAATGTATATATGTATATATATCAAGGGATAAGTAACAAAAACATCCCAAAATGTCATACAATAAAACAGAGTTTGCCATAAACATTAAAATATGTAGGATTTCAAGCATCCATAAACCAAAAGCACTATGAGACAGACGCCTTTGGTTGTGATTTAATGTTTTGCAAATATATGCTGACTGACATGATTTTACTTTCAGTGTTCTGCTCTCCTGGCATTTGATTTCTGACTGGCGCCCTCTTGGTATTTTGGGGGGTATTGCACATCCTTCTGAAGCAGGAAGTTGGGGGAGAAGGAGGGTATAGAGCACCTGTAGGCCTCAGTTTGTTACAGCCACACATGGTTGCAGAAGAGTTGTCTGGTACAGTTCTGCTGTTTGTGATTTGGAAAGCATTGCCTGTAAGTTTGCATCTGTTCATGATGGACTCAATTATCCAGATTAAGCAAATGTTGGGCAACATTGTAACTTTGAGATTTATTGTTTGAAGCAAGTGTTGAGCTCGGTCGTGCTGACTCCTTTGATGTTTAGCATTTAGTGTTCATGCTGTGTTTTGGAACTGTTAAGATGCGTTTAGAGGGGGAATGATTTGTTGTGTTGTTTCTTGGCATTTGATGGTTTAATCATTTTTCTGATTATGAGAATCTGTGTGTTAAATGTATAACTAACAATGTTTGTGCACTGGAATGCTTACCGTGCTTACCCTTTATATGGTTTATTGTCCTGATTGTACTGCATTTTGTCATTGCAGTTTCACTCCATGCTCACATCCTCATGCAACTAGAGCCTGCATTAAAGGAGCTTCAATGCTCTAACCTGACCCTCATGTCTTTGTGAGTTTGGCTAGCTGTCAAATTGTGGTTGCTACACCTCAAGGACAGTTTTATTCAGTCTCTTTCTTTCTAATCTTCATCCCCACGCACTCTTTCAATGCTTTATCCACAACATGAGATGTCTAAGTGCATGGATGATTTGGGTGGAGGGTCGAGTATGTCAGTATGTCTGTTTCATCCTTTATTCATCCACGCTGCCCTCTTTTCCCTCACCCCCTCTTAACCCAGACACCCCCCATGCAGTCTCTCTCTAAATCCCCCCACAACCTCAAAAATCTCTCCTCCAAATCTTCCCCCATTCCAAAAACAACTGCATTTTACTCGCTGTGCTAAATCAGTAAATCCCTGCTTCGACATAAACTGCATGGATGATGTGTGAAGTGGTTAGTCACTGCCACTGATAAATGGCAGTGCACTTGTACTCCTGCACCTACTGTGTAAAAGTACATAGTTCCAGTGACAAAACGCCATGTATCAGTGTGTCAGCGACTCTCAACTAATCCTCAGCTCTGCAGGGGTTTCCCCTCCATATTTAGGTCATCAGATGGTCAAAGAGTTAAACTTCTCTGCATTGATTTCTCCCGTCCTTTAAACAATGGGTCTCCATGGCCTACATTCTGTTTAAATCTCACAATAAGAGCAGGAGACTACAGTAAATAAACAAATAAATAAATACACACCGTTGAACAGGCACAACTATTATGGAGAATCACATATTGGTTCTATAGACCGCTCAAGGGCCACACAACTCTCTTGGTTGTTTTCCCCTGTAACATGAATTCCATTTTCTTTTATAGCTCCATCACATTTTTTCAAATTGCTTCGAAGACTGAATAGCATATCTTTATTATATTTTCATTGTGTTTATTTATTTATTTATTTGCACACACATTCCTACAGATTTATTTGCTTAACCTGGTGTATTATTTTCTAAAAAGTGCCCTTTTTAGTGACGTCATTGAGACATGATATATCATGCATGCTGAAGAATATTACCATAAACAAAGCAAAGGATAAAAAGTTAGATGGAGGCATTCCACAGCAAACCGGAGTAAGAAAGAGGAAAGCCGATGGGTGATGTAACAGGCTGACTTGAGCCAAGACAATATCAAAGATAGTGGAGAAAAGCAGACAGTGGGAGAGATTATATTGGCAGCCAGAATATTACATAAGGACAAGAGTAAGGGATGGACAGAGAGAAGAGAGGAGCAATGGAGGAGAGAGGAGAGAAAACGCCCCCTGACTCCTCCCTTGCTATAACCTGATGAAGAGGATGAATGAGCAGCAACGCCCTCTGCTATGAGTCATCAGGAGGAGCTGCAGGAACATATCAGTTAACAAGCTCTTTCATTTGATCAGTCCACACAAACTATATTTCACCTGAGTTATGAGCTGAAGGCTTAATGATGTTTTTCTATATTATAAATAAGAGCCATGACTCACAACCTTCATATTTATTATCAAAATAATGTAATTGGCGTAGGCCTGCATGATTCTGTAATGTGAGAAGTATAGACAGGTTACATTTGTATTACAGATGATATATACAACCTTGAAACCCAAATGACTATAACAATGTGCCTACAAATGAGTTGGAACATTTTAAAGCTGACTATAGACTTGGATTAAAACACAACAGTTTTCTATGGATACATTACATGGCAGATAAAATCATTGCTGGCTGCAATGCGCAGTAAGAACTTTACAATCCTTTGGACTGGTACATAAAGTTTTACAGAAAAGTGGCTAATAGACAAAGAAATTATCCCAACTTGTTTTTTTTTTGTTTGTTTGTTTTTAAATCACATTTATCTCTCCTATACCAATAAACAGAATTCAACATAATGCAGGGCTCTTAATCGCATGATGGTTAATGGTGGCATATCTCTTTGGAAATGGAAAGATGGTGAGGTGATCTAAAGGGGGCAATAAATCACTTTTAATATTTATACATGGCAACTCTGCCTTCTACCTGCCCCAAATTGCACAAACTGGCAAACCCTCAGACTAATGGCTCCCACTGGCCCAAAAAAGGTGTGTGTGATAATTAATGCCAAAATCTGAATAGTCTCGTAACACAGTAATCCCTTGCATTGCTTTACCAATCCACTGCCCTTCACAACTGAACCCCTTTTCATTCCCTGTTGCACTGCCAGCCCACCCTATGCACGCCATAAATCTGTTTTCAACCTGCCTACCAACCCACCAGTCCTCTCTGAATTGTGAGATTTCCAACAGCAGTTGAAGACTAACGGTGAAGAGTCTGGCTATGATTTCCAAGGCCCTACGCATAAATTGGTGTTTTTGTCATCATCTGCCAATGATAAAGCTTTCAGTTTTCATGACTAAAGTTATTCTATTACTAGCTGATTTCAATGATGAAATGAGGAAAATTTAACGTGATGTGTTCTCTGTGTGTGTACACTGTTGCTGTTCTTGTGTTTGTGATATTTGGGAGATTTCGAACAAAACCCACAGAATCAAATGGAGGCTATAATCCATGGTAATCCTATAGAAACAGTGGTCTCATCTGCCACTCTGTCATCTGGCTAGCTATAGCTTCAGCAGCCTGCAGCAAACAACCACACATGTTATGATGTTCAGACTGTTATTATTTAGTCCCATAAAGGAAAAAAACATAAAATTGAGGAGGAGTTTCAAAAAAGTTTCCACAAAATACCAAAGATACATAAAGCAAGAAAATTATTCTTGCCCAACTAGACAAATCAGATTAAAGAGGGGCAAAAGTGTTGTCCGAGGCCCTTTTATCAAACGTTCGCAGGCATCAGTATAGATTTTTTTTTTTTTTTTTTCTTTAATCAGACATACGCAGCGTCTGATGGTTTGGTGGTAATAAATGCAACATGGACGGGCGGACGCTTGAATTTCCAGAAAGATCGTGGTCTCTTCACCGTCTTACTCTTGGTACTACTTTATGACACGGTGCTCTCTTACGATCGGCAAAACAAATCAAGGAGCCGTCCCGGTGACAGCCTTTTTATTTACTCTGGCCCATGAAGGCGTCATTAGCGGCAGCACCACCAGCACCACCAGCAGCAGCAGCAGCCCGATGTGCCGCCTGCCTGCAGATTCAGGGATAAAAGCTCATTTTTTTTGTTTCCGGGCACTGGTTGGCTGCCTCGGTGGAGAAGGGGGCGCGGTTTGCTACTGACTCCTGGCACCAGTCTGCTGCGCTGCTCGCACTGAGAGGCGGAGGGATTCTCAGCATCATTCAACCCGACTGTCACACGCGCTCGCACGCACGCACGCACGCACATACTCTCGGCGAAAGAAACGGGACGCGTCTAAACGGTGAGTAGTAGGCACTATACTATCTATTTTATTCTATTTTTGTTTTGTTTTTTGTTTTTTTTTGTTTTTTATCACCAATTGCATTGGAGCTACAGAGTGTCATGGCGTGTCTGGCGTTGTGTACTGTGCGCTCGCGCTGCGACGTTGTCTCGCGCCACAGCATCGCGAGCGCTGACATCTATGCCCATATTCATGGCGTTATTTAGGTCTCGCACGGTGTTGTGGATGTATGTATGTGTGGGCTCTTGATATATGTATTGCCTATATATGGCGGACAGGCCATTGTTGTGGTCGTCGTTTCTCAGCCTGAGAAACAGGAGAGAGAGATAGAGAGAGATAGAGTGAGAGTGGGCGTGTGGGGGGATTGTACGTCTCTCAAGTAGCCGACATTGGGGGCCGTGGATTCGCGTCTTCTTCTTTGTTGTGGTGGTGCCGCAGTCGGGAAGACACACGCGCACAAGCGCGCACACACACACACACACACACACACACACACACACACACACACACACACACACACTCTGAAAATATCCCCGTTGTCTTTTAGCTTCTTCCCAGAAGTGTCAGTGTAAGGCCACAATGTGGACAGTTTGCCTGTCATTGAGCCTTTTAACCTCTATTTCTGCTGTGGCACTTGCAGTCGTGCTTATTTCTAGTGCTCCTGCTGTTGGCTGTGAAACTGACTAAAGGTTTTTCATCCCCGAGGCAGGCAGGCAGGTGAATCTTAGATCGGTCGAGGCCTGCTTACATAAAGGCCTGTCTCCCATCCTAGGTTTGAGAAGAGTCGGTCTCAGTCTGTCGGGACCAAGCTTGTCTTTACTGAGCAATACCTTCCTCACTCACGCTGGCTTGATGGTTCTTTCTGCATTTTGTGTGTGAATTCTCTGAATGAAAGGTCGCTGTTATCTTGTGACCATGGCAATTCAACGGTTGAGTTGATGCGATTTGAATTATTGCACTTATTTATTACAAAAAAGAAATGTAACAAAAATGAACAGTGCTTAGTACAAGACTGGCACATCAACTTTGGATAACAAAGGGAACACTCTTGTTTTTATTCTAACTGCAACACCTGACACTAAACATGAAAATAATAATCTTCACTCTCGTCTTCTCTTATCTATGCAAACTTTGAACAGGTATTTTATGTGTAAGGTGATAAGAGAGGGAGGTGTGCTTCTTAAAACTGAATCTATATTAATGACGATATGAAATTTAACCGTGACTAGACCACAACAGCAATCATCATATTGCACGTTGTGATGATGTTTGAGGTGGTTTTTTCTGTGTACCCACTTGACCACCTCGCTGATCTTTATTTTCATTTTTTTTAAAGGTTAGGGGACGGGTTGGGGTTCGCTCTGGTGCTGTCACGGTTTTTCCCACCTGCCGGCTTTCGCTGTTGTGCAGCGCATTGTGGTTGTGTTGCCATTTGTTAAGGGAGAAAGCGGCAGTGCTTGTTTTCAGGCAGCTGCTATCCAGAATGACAAGGCAGCAGAATCAGCATCATTTACAAATGAGATTGCAATTTCAAGACGATCAATTAGCACCATGAAATGTTTTGTTGTGTATTATAATTCAGTCATTCAGGCACGAGGTGTCTTGGGAATGGTTTCAGAGTTTGTGGAAACACAAAAAGTGCCACTGCATGTCTCAGTGGAGGACGTCTGGTTTTGGCTGACCTGTCTGTGCACCTGCACTGTTGAGTTCATATTTTCACCTTGTCTCGTTGCCACTCAATATAACCTTTACTTGCAATCATTCATAAATGAATAATTGGTTCATACACTTCACATAACACATGGCTTATTTTTTAGCTAAAATAATGCTTCAGCAAATAACCTTGGTAAAGAAGTTGATTGGTTTCAAGTTGCTATATCAAAACATTAGCATTTTTTCTGCTTCTCAATGATATAATTTGGAGAAAGTTAATCTCTTGATGGATGGCTGGATAGATAAATGTGCATCTCTTGTTGCACTTTCTCTTACATTAAAATTCACTCAATTAACTATTTGTTTTGAATTTTGGGATAGTGATAACAGGTAGGAGCTGGTAAATGCTATTAGGTTCTAATCCTAATTCAGTGTTCAAGTGCACTGCAAGAGACTGGACTCAAGAGAAGCCAATCCTCTGTGAAGACATTTAACGTTATTTCAGTACTGACACGTATGCAGTTATATCCGTATTTGTTTAAGAATAGCTAAATTTACTTGAGGAAAACGATTGAAAATGATGAATACAAGATTCACACTGAGCAGCAGCCAGTCAGTCAGGTAACCTTTTGGAAAAATATCTTTCAAGTTATATGAAGATGTTAAGATGCAGATATTTAGGACTGATTGATGTAAAACCCAATCTTGACTTGAATTCAGTGAGAAGTGGTTATGAGGGTGCTGCATGATGCAAAGCAAGTGTAATGTTTTAATGGCAACTAAATACAAATTGGCTCTGTTAAATGATAAACAATGCCACCCAGTTTCTCCTGGGTATTTTCTGTGTTAGCTAAAGCAGCCTAGAAGATTGTCTTAACAATAAGAGGACAACAAAAATTGTGATCCATCCTAATGGACTTCCGATATGGGATACAATTTCTGCAATTCTCATAGAAAATGAATTCATTAATTTTTATTTTATGGTTGTTTTTCATGACGTAAGACCCATACTTTGGGCAAGATCAATGGACAATACTATGCCTATGCCATTTAAAATATTATCTATAAGAAAACTAAGAACATCCCATTTTCATTCTTCCTACTAAACACCCCTTCAAATTATTAATTTGAAAATCTATTGAATTGCCAAATGACAGAATAAAAAAAATTACTCGAAATGACCCTGTGGCTAGTCGTGCATCGTAACATCGTAACCACGCTTAACAGGAAATATTTCTGTCTCTGTTTTTTTTTTTTTTTACCTTGTATATATTTTCAGCAACATTTCTATATTGCAGTCTTATTGAGCGACATTTGCTCTTTCACTTTTCTAAGTGTGCTCAAACAATACCTAGTTAACTCAGTATTATGTTGTATGATTTGATTTGGAGACAGTGCAAAAATATAAAACATTTTTATTATTGGGTTAGCAGTTTGTGTGTGCACAATGAAATTTGGGTTTGGGGCACAACAATGAGGAGGAACATAGTACAAGTAGATGCCTCCACTCCCCTGCCCCAGCTCGGCCCCTGCAGGACGCTTCAGGCAGGAAGCCAGTTGGATTATTAGAGATGTTCTAATGCATGGCTGCTGTAATAATGATGACGTCGATGCCCTGTTTTTTTTTTTTTTTTTTTCATTTTTGCTTTAGGGATTGGTGGGATTACTTGCAATCCCTTCCAGATTAACAGCCAAGCAAACAAAAAACCAGGCAGCAAGCGGTCATCCCACCAGGTGAAATCTACGTTTGCAATCAGTTTTCAAGCAGTGACCAACCTGCACTCAGGTTTTGAATACAGATATTTGCGCAACATTGCAATTCATCCTGCAATTCAGATATCCAGCAGGGCTTAATCTTCACTTCAGTCACGGTGTTCTTTTGCATAGCGTTCCCTTTTTGTCACAGTGCGGGTGCATTAAACCCTCCAATGTTGGCGGGAAAGACTTTTTCATGACACAACATATATTAAACAATATAGTGAAGCTTGTGCATCTTTGGCACCAGCAACAAACCGTATATTTAGTAATGTGTACAAGGCAGCTTAACAGATGATCCTCTCTATTACCACTAGGAAAGAACTTTATGCACTAAACATTTTCTCTTCCCTTTAGTCTGGCAGCAGCATGAAATGCTTGGTGAGAATTGTATTTATGGGAGTTTTTCTTCACAAGGCAATAACGTAAGCTGTGAGCTGTCTGCATACTATTGCATCAATTCCTTGCCCACATTCACATAACTGATAGAATGAATTGCCACTGAAAGTAAAAAGAAAGAAAAGAAAACAATACTTTGTCAGCACATCTATGCAATCAAAGTGCCACAGTTTACAGACATACAGCGTTGGTACTTGGAGGTCTGTTGTGTCCTTTCCAGAAGATGATATATTTTTGGTCAATCTGATCTTTACTTGTAGGTATTTAACCTTTAAATTGACATTTGTGTGCCATGCCCATAGACATTCGTTAGAAACAGTAGCATGGAGGACGCTTCAGTATCGTAACCGGCTTGGTAATGTTACCTTAATTCTGATCCACACATTCAAGTGGTCGCAAAAGGTCACATATTCAGCTGGATCTTGAATCTGTTTCTCTCGGTGAAACATGGTAGTCTTATCATCTGGCTGTGTAACAATGAAATGGCTGCATTAAGCTCAAACTTCAAATTTATATAACAATGGAAGACACAGTCTGGCGTTCACAGGTTTCTCCTACTGCGCTGAATCAACAATATGATTCCATGACGTATTTAGGCTGTGTCAGCATTTCTGTTATGACCGTTGTCTTCAGCTAACTCATTTAATGTTGTTTCGACTCCACGTTGTACTATCTTGTAAATCCTGAAGGATAGAGCCGTGCGCTTACTTTTAAAAGAATAGATAGTTCGCAGATTTCACTGGCTTGCTATTGACGGAGTACACATGAGATTGTAATGCAACCTACAAAGTTAGCAAAGGGCTGATTTTTACGTATATAATACACAGCGTATTACATATGAAACAACCAGTTGGTTTCAGTTTGGCTTCTAAAACTGAATCTTAAAGATTGTAAGATGAAATACCAAGTAATAAAATAGCTTGCCTTTTGTGATCAAGGCTCATCAAGTGTTTGTCCAGTAACATACCGGCGGACTGTAACTTAAAAGGTGACTGGAGTGGATGCTCAAGATACAGGGAGCAGATCAAAAAGAGTTCACAGGACACAACAAAGGCCGCCGTCCCCTGCTGAGAGAAGAGTTTGAGATCCAGATGAGACCCGACATCACACGGCGCCATACAGCCAGGCACGATCGCACGGACGTGGAGTTTTCCTATATCCATCAACCGCTTCTATCACTATGCATTTGTGATTCCAAACAAGCAAAGGTCTTCTCTGTCCTGCTGATCACAGGGGCTGACATTCACATCAGACCAGGCATCACACAGTGCCAGCAGCGTGAAATACAAAATGCACAAAATGCCTCTGTCCACTGGTGGCCTCTCAGGCTTCAAAAGACGGTCCGTGTGCTCAGTCATTTCATTTTTCCAAACTCAAGGTTCAGAGACTCACTTTTCTGAACTGACGTTTCATGTGGAACTTTTTCCGCATCATTCATTAAATTGTCAATCATAGATAATGCCACAATATATGTGGGTCGCACTGAAGGAATGTAAGCATTTCCTCTCTTGATGCATAAAAGTCCACAGCCTACTGGACAGACTGTGGTCAATTGTGTTAGCATTGGCCAAGAGATGCAATAAAAAGACTTCTCCGTCTTCGCATGCGGTCACTTCAGCACGCTCGCACTATTCAGGATGAGCGCGGGAGGGTTTGTTGTAACAGGGGACCCCCTCAGGAATGTTTTCTCCAAAGTAATGGCCCTCCTGAAAAAAAAGAATAAGAATTCACTTGTCAGTTTTATGATATACTGTATTTAACATACTATTGTGTTTCAATTCATGTTGTAAATTTGCAAAACAGCAGATCATCTAATGCACGGAAGTTGTTCAGAAATTTCTTGGCTATAAAATTTGAGATTTGACAAGTTTTATCGCATTAGTGATTATATATATCTATACTTTATAAGCAATCTACAGTACTTGCAAAACCCCTCGCCAGTGCTGTCCCCTCATGACACTGAACTTAAGTGAATGAAACAACAGTAAATTCAATAAAATGCAATGTCTGTATTATAATTTCTGAAGTCAAATTTGCAATGTCCATAATTTCTTGACCGCAGATATATTGTTGTATTACAATATTTGGTAAAAAAAACAAAACAAAAAACAAAACATAATTTTGTGTGTCTGTGTGTGTATGCGTGCAGAGCGTGTGTATGTTTGGTATAGTGCGGTACTTTAATGGCATATAAATATTTTATTCCACCACTGTAACAGGCACTGCTCTTCACTATGAATGTGATTTTTATTTTGATCAAAGTTTAGCTTCAGAATGTATTTTTAGAAAAAGAATGAAGTGGAAAGAAATGCATCCATTTTAAAGAGCCTGCAGTTGCCCTCTGTCTCAGAACCTGGCAGCAGCCTCAATACAGCTTAAGGAGCAGAGCTAAGCAAAAATAAAAATCTGTTTGCTGTAAACCAAACAATAACCAGTGTCAACACTGTAATCAGCTTTTTCATCTTGTCTACATCGTAAGACAATGACTTGGTGAGTAATTATGTAATGCACACTTATTAGGTCAATGCAGGAAGTGACATTTAAATCGGTTCACTTTTATATCATTGCAATGATGTATTAGAGCTATATATTTTATTTTTGGAATTTATGAGTTGCTGTCACATGACTAACTTGGACATACAACCCAACTTTTTTCACAGAATTAAAGGCGATTGAGGCGATTTTAATTCAAAATATCATACAAACTGATAAACTTCTAATCCTTATCCTGTAACAGGCCCTATATCTTACTATTTTGATTGATGTAGCTGGCATCATTTGCGAAACCAGCCAATGTTATGCCCAACTAGCTAATATTAAGTACACTCTGGTTATTAATATGGCCCATGAAATGCTCCTTACAACAGCTAGCCGTTTGTTAATACAACGTTCTAAGCTACCACGTGGTGGCCTTCATTGCCATACAATCTGTGTCTTGACAACAAAATGTACTCTTTCTGTCACTGGTTTACATAATAACTGAATCGATTATTATTATTATTGTTATTATTACTATTATTATTATTATTATTATTATTATTATTATTATTATTATTATTATTATTATTATAGCATCAAAACAGATGCAGTGGACAATAAGCATAAATACGCACAAAAGATTCCTTTGTATTTCAGTGACTCACAAGCACGAAAAATATGAAAAAATAAAATCAAATCAAAACGAGGCATGGAAACTGAATTAGTCAGTTTATGATCTCATACGATCAAGTTCCTGTCTAGAAGGCATGAATTCCAGCAAATGCTCCAACAGTTCAACCCATTGTAGTAGTACAGCTGAAAATCATATATGCCTGTTTACAGAGATTCCCTAAATGTACAAAAAGATCAGAGGCCTAGTTTTATAGCATCTCCATCAGCCTGAATATCGAGCAACAGGCGAGGGAAGAGAAAGGAAAAGCAGGAAGAATAGAAAATGGACACTTTCAAAAAGAACAGCAATGGTCAGTGAGTCCAATGACAAAGATGCCTTCTAACTCATGGATCACACTTTTCAGTTACAATTTACACCTTGCAGTAAATTAATTCAGTTTATCAAAGTGTACCTGCAGCACTTTCAAGGCTTCCCAAAACCTGCCAAGTGCGTCGTCTTCTGCGAAATCTGTTTGTTTTAATCCTAGTCACATAGAGGAGACACTGCGTTCTTGCCATGCAAATAAGTGGTTTCTATATCAAGAAGCCATGGTGGCTGTGCCATTGTTGACTGCAAAGTATTCAGTACTATTTTTGTCTCTTTTCAGCGGTCCAGGTCATTCTAGCTTCCCCACTTCAAGCTGAACAAAGCCAAGCTGATTGAAGTCTGTGTCGATTGCTGTGTCATCTGACCTGTGTGGGTTTCCCTTACCCACTGCCCTTAGAAGCTTAGAAGTGGGAAAGGGGGAGAGCTAAGTGAGTTAAGTTGTAGACAACTAGACATGGTTCTTGTTTGTTTCACCTCTCATCTAAAAGGCTTCTTCAGTCCTGAAATTGGTTTTGAGAATGTAAAATTTAGCCAATGCTGTAGAACCATCTGGAGGTGCTCCTGATGGTTGTCCTGTCCTGTTTGCAAAAAGGTGTTTTGTGATGTTGATGGAGCGAAATCCACTGGTGGGCCGCTCCCCCACCCTGCTATGATCTGAGTTGTTCGGCCCCCCTGGGTCCACTTGTGAAATAGAGCTCAAACATTTGGGGAGAGATCTCAAAGCAGCCTTTCAGGCCATCCCACTCAAGGCCCTTCCACCTGATCAGCATTAAGTCGGCAGTTGTGGACATGCAAACCGGATACAATGAATTTCAAATAGGTTTGGACCATATCTGCTCTTACATTGGGCAGCTTAAAATAATTGGATTTCTAGAATTTTGTTTTACTAATTGAGACCATTACACAAATAAAGGATGCTTATGGCATTAATAGTTGTGATGGTCCGTTCGTGGCATCTCCTAAAAGC
This sequence comes from Nelusetta ayraudi, assembly GCF_046127955.1. Taxonomy (NCBI): domain Eukaryota; kingdom Metazoa; phylum Chordata; class Actinopteri; order Tetraodontiformes; family Monacanthidae; genus Nelusetta; species Nelusetta ayraudi. The sequence continues at coordinate 3,013,595 of NW_027466083.1, forward strand.
CATTGCATGATTTGCATGATTTCCTTTCATTTCTGTATAAAAATAAAAATGGTTTACTTGTTTTCTTTTGTTGGTCTCTGGTTGTCTTGGAGCATAAATGGACAAATACAGCTGCTGGGTGGGGATGTACTTTGACATACTCACATTGTCACATATTTGTTCATTTTAAAGTGTACTTGACTTATTATTGTGTATTTGTTACATTCCTTAATCTTTTACAGAAATGGCTTTAAGAGGCTTCATTATCTTTTGGTCTCAAACAATGGCTAACATTTGGCTTGTCTGAATTGCCATTGTCAGATGGTAAAATTATTTCAAATAATGCTGCTTTGAAATGGAAAACTGTGTGCAACAGGACATGTGTCACAAATTTATTTTGGCTACCCCCTCTGACATTTAGTCTACCACTCTTGTACAATTTGACTGCCGAACCTTTGCTTTGGTGCATAGCCGAGAAATGAAAAAGTAGCTTTATCCTCAATGATCTCCTTCAAGGTGGCAGTTGTTTGCTGTATTTCACTGGACCCTGAGATTTTGTACAGCTTTTCCAGTCGTAATTTTCTTCATCATGTCTCACTTTGAAGCAAGACACCCAGCGCTGTGCCACATATTGTGACATACGTGCTGTCGTTGCACCAGCCAAATAAGATGACTGTCTGCACCTCTCTGTCACACTCCGATGCTATGTGTTTGGGGGAAGAGGTTAATGCAGTGTGTTGTCAGCAGTAATCTAAACTGCTGCTCACCAGAGACGCACTGTGTGTGTGTCAGAGTGTGTGTCCGTCAAGAAAGAGACTGCTGCTGAGTCACCATGGCGACTGGCTCTGCGGCCATGACGGGATTATGTTATCATGATAGAGGCCATGAGGATTATTCTTCTGTCATCGTTCTCAATGTGGAATCACACAACTGGATGTTATTTATTTTTTTTTTATAAGGAACATGAGAAAAGTGGAGGGAAGCAAGCCCTCAACTGTGATTTAAACAGCCTCTGCTAACATGGCCATTACTTTCAGTCAACATCTGTGAGTGAGCTAATGGACTCTTAAACACATTTCAGCTGTCTGGATCCTAAGCCTCTAACTCAATTAGGGCAGTCATTCATCCTCACCGTTTATTGGCCTTGTCAAAAGACTTCATCTGTTACACTGAAAGAAGCAGGAAGTATTCTTGCTTGTCATCTAACCACATTCATGGAATTGATGTACACGCACTAGTGTAGCCAGCATAGCAAACAAGAGCAGATTTTGCAACATGTATACATATTTTGTTGCATTTTTTTGCCTTACAGATACTTGAACATAATAAAGTCTCCATATTTTCAATTCAATTTGGTTTCAAACATTTGAAAAACCCATTTATCCCCAGAATGAAGCATATGTAGCCCTTTGTTTACAGCCTCTGACAAAACTTATTGCTTAAATGTATAAACAGTTGTAGCATTGACACATCTTCAAGGCGACAAAAACAAGGTCCCCATGACATGATTCCAGAAGGCCAAACCAATCAATTACTTTTGAAAAAGTAATTATTAGACATTTTTAGATAGTACAGTACGTTTTCCTAATCATATATATATTTCTTTCTATGTTAAATTTGTACGTTCCTCCTGTTCTTATTCTCTTCATATAGTCTCACAGTTCAGACATGTAGATAAGGGGAATTCACAGCCCTAAATTGTCTTGGGTAAGGTAAAGTGTGAGGGCTAACTGTCCCTTCAAACTGAGATTTTGCAGGACTGCAGCTACTTCCCAGACAAGATCATTCCCCTCCAATATGACAAATTGGCTCATGCGTCCTAAGAAACTCCGGAATGTTGAGTGTATTCTCCATCTATAAAGACTAAGTTACAAAAAACTGTCTTAGTTTAGTATTCTTTTGATGAATATGTTTTTTTTGTTTGAGAAAATAGTAGTTCCCAGTCGTATTTAATTGTATTCCATCAATTTAATTTGATGATCAGTGCGTTGCTGACACGCTGCAGCAGCGGCAAAGCACATTGTGTCTTCTTCCGTACAAGCTATTGGTGACTTCTGATAAATTGCTGTTGAAGGGGTGTCCCAATTTCAAGGGCGAAATCTCTTCCTACCCCTCATGACTCGATTCCAAGGGCGAAGGGCTAGTGGGTAGAGCTACGGGTAAAAATGGGAATTGGGACTGGGCCTAAATGTGGGATGGTTGTCCATCTACTTGTGCTGTGTGTGCTGAGCCCAGTGATAAACTGGGAATTTGTCCAGCGAATAATGCTTTTGCCTGAAGAAAGCAAGGATAGGCTCTCGCGCCCTTATGTGCTTGGTGAGTGGTGACAGAAAATGGATGGCTGGATGATGGGACTTGCTCAGAGCTGTCCCTCTGAAATTGTGTCTGTGGAAATCAAATGTGATCACTGTTGTTCCAAACATCCACAGTTGTTTTATACCACAAGCTAAGCTTGACCGTAAAGCTGGTAAGTTTGTCCTAGGGAACATTGTACCAAGTTATTTAACAATAACTTGTTGCAAGTTTTAACAAGGACATTGTAAACTCATTATTTCATTTTATTTTGTACTACTGTCCCTCTTGCAATCTATTTCCATTCATTATCATTTGGACAATACAATGGCATAACTTATCAGTGTTCACTAATCAAACTAATAAACACAAACAAATGCAAAGCAAATGGATCTAAGGAATCATCGTCAATCTGAGTTTTTCATACACGTCACACAGAAAATAGACAAAAACATCTTGTCTGTGAGCTGTGCTATGCAGTTCTAATACTGCAAGAACACTAATTTACACAATTACCTCAGTCAGCACCACACTGATTTTCTCAGCCTGTGGCCCTGCCTGTGATTTGCAAACAGGTTTGACTTTACAGATCGTTTTCTTTGCAAACCACTGCCAAGCTTGACATTGCTGGTTGCTAGAAATATGCCTGCTTTCTCGATGCAGTCACTACACCAACTATATGATGTGAGTCATGCATGCGCAGAAAAAAAACAGCTAAAATCTTTGTTAGCACAACCTACAGCCTCTCTTCAGATTCGTGAACGGTTAAGGTCCCGCCATGACAAAGGAACTCACATTTTGCATTGACAAGGTGCACCCTCCCTTTGTTGTTGTGCTATATTTGGTTCAGACCAAACGTATTGTGTGGTCCACCATTGTTGTTATACTGTTTTCAGATTTAAAAATGCGAAGCCAACCAATGAGTTACAAGCATGACGCATTCAGGGTGACTGTTGCTCAGGAGATAAAACTAGTTGTCTTGTGACCGAAAGGTTAGAGGTTTGAAACCTTGCCGGTTCGGCAAGACATTTTTCCCACTTTGCATCAAACAAATGTGAGCTAATGTTCCGTCGTGTGACCACAAAGTGGTTGTTTGGCGCTGATTGGCAGCCACGCTTTTGCCAGGCTATCCCAGGGCAGTTGTGGGTGTACGTGTAGTTTACCACCACTATTGTGTCAATGTGGCATAAATTAATGATGCTTTTAATGTGAAGTACCTTGAAAAGTGCTATATAAATCCAATTCACATTATTGTTGTTATTTAAAAGCAGTTTATAAACAAAAAGTGACCCTCAGAACATAAGGTTCTGAAAACACTTTTCAGTACCCACATCTGTATGAGGGAGTAAAAATGATGTGTCGCTCCTTCTTTGTCTGAATAGGTGCTCTAACATGGACCATAAGTAGTTGGCTTAAACACTGGCCTGATCAAAATTGTCATGTAAACACTGTTCTGTGAAATTATGATCGGATTGGAGGTGGCATGTATACCTTTTCACTTGGTGTCAAGTTCTTGATCCACTCACACTCCAGTAAAAGCAATCCAATGTTGGCACATTGGATTGCTTCACAATCTTGCCGTGTGTGCATGTGTTTGCCATGTCACAGAACGACTACATTACAGACAAAGACAAATGTGTCTGTCATTTATTTTTTTGTGTCTGTCTCTATTTTAAACAAGGCGAATGTTTCTTTATGGTTTGGCAGTGTCAAAAGAAATGCAAAAAGAAACACACGCTTAATTAGTCTAGCTGGCAACTCTTGTGATCATGTTTGTCACATGACCACAAAATATATCTCGGTGTGGGATTGTGTCACACCAAAGCACACCTTAATGGGAACAAACAATTGTATCGGATTACTTTTTTCAATGTTCTTTGAAACGGGACAGTCTGTTCCTTCAATTTGAAACAATTCAGACTGACAAAAAAGTGACTATGTAAATGCTCAAGGTGTCTGTCTCTTCAATATGAACTTGCTTTGGGCCAAAGAATAAATCTAGATCCTCTTGGTAAAGGGAAATGCAGTCTTGAATAGGCATGGTCACTTTCAGTCATAAATGTAGCAAATCAGACTCGTGTTTTTAGATGTCGTTGTCTTTGTCGTCCTCTTGAACTGCCACAAGGATTTTAAAGAATGGAGATTTTTTTTTTTAATGTATCCAGTGACTAAACCTTTGAATGCAAGAAGCAGCTCCTCAAGGCCAGAAACCTCTTCATTCACTGATGTTACATCATTAGTGGATATTGTACTGTGACTCATCTCTGAGCTCTACTGACCCCAGGCTCTGCTGTATAACTAACTTGTGTCATATTGTGGAGCTGAATCAGCTGTGTTCTGATATGATGTAGTTTGCTGTAAGCTAGAGCTGATCTCTTTACTTACTCAACCACCTCTTCTGTTGACATGTTTTCCAGAAGTCATGGCATTTTTCAATTGAGAAAGAGAGACTTTACATTGTTTCATCACTGCATCAAGCCTCAAACTCTTAACTAATATACTTTGCACACATGAAACATAGAAAGCAGGAGTGTAAAAAAAACCATGTGACTACTTAAACTGCATTTAATTAAATCAATTCTAATGATTAATGCAACCTCTGGTGCGTTAACACGAACACCAATTTACCAGGAAGCAATAAGCATCAAGAAAACAGTCTTGATGTATGACTAGCTTTATTTTTCAGCATGATGCTTTTTTTCATTTTTCTAAATGTTATTTTTATGTACTTAATAAAAAAAAAAAAAAAGTAGCCAACTTTTTTTTGATTGTTTCTGACACTCAAAGTTGACTGGGGAGCAGTAAAATACTCCGGTAAAAACCTTTTGACTGACTGCTTTAACTTTCATCATTAATAGGAGCATTGGGTTCACAATCTCCTCACAAATGTAGCTTCTCTATGTCAAAGATTTATTGTTGTGTGCAGTTGGAGGAAATATCTAATCCAAGTGAATGCATAACTATTAGTACTCTTCATTGTCTTCCCCTTCCGCTCCCTCTCCCAAACTGTCTGTTCCAACCTCTTCATAATCCTTCTCCAATGCTGCCATGTCCTCTCTCGCCTCACTGAACTCCCCCTCCTCCATACCCTCACCCACATACCAGTGAACAAAGGCACGTTTGGAATACATCAGGTCAAACTTGTGGTCGAGACGAGCCCAGGCCTCCGCGATAGCAGTGGTGTTGCTCAGCATGCAAACAGCTCTTTGCACTTTAGCCAGGTCTCCACCAGGTACTACAGTGGGGGGCTGGTAGTTGATGCCAACCTTAAAACCAGTGGGGCACCAGTCCACAAACTGGATGGTACGCTTGGTCTTGATCATGGCAATGGCAGCGTTCACATCTTTGGGCACAACATCTCCCCGATACAGCATGCAGCAAGCCATGTACTTGCCATGGCGGGGGTCACACTTGACCAACTGATTGGCTGGCTCAAAGCAGGCACTGGTGATGTCTGCCACAGACAGCTGCTCATGGTAGGCCTTCTCAGCAGAAATCACTGGGGCATATGTGGCCAGAGGAAAGTGGATACGGGGGTAAGGCACCAAGTTGGTCTGGAACTCCGTCACGTCTACATTTAATGCACCATCAAAACGCAGGGAGGCAGTGATGGAGGAAACAATCTGACTGATCAATCTGTTTAGATTGGTGTAAGTAGGACGGTCAATGTCCACGTTCCTACGGCAGATATCATAGATGGCCTCATTATCCACCATGATGGCACAGTCAGAGTGCTCAAGGGTGGTGTGAGTGGTCAGGATGGAGTTGTAGGGCTCCACCACAGCGGTTGACACCTGCGGAGCTGGGTAGATGGAAAACTCTAGCTTGGACTTCTTACCATAGTCCACAGACAGACGTTCCATCAGCAAGGAAGTAAACCCTGAGCCAGTGCCACCTCCGAAGCTGTGGAACACCAGGAAGCCTTGAAGGCCAGTGCATTGGTCAGCCTATAAACAAAAGTGAGAGAGCAAGTAATTAAGACATGAAATTATGGTCATTATTATGGAATACAGAGCTTTTGAGATTTTGGAAACTCCTGCTTACCAGTTTGCGGATCCTGTCCAACACCATATCGATTAGCTCTTTTCCAACAGTGTAGTGTCCACGAGCGTAATTATTGGCAGCATCCTCTTTGCCAGTGATCAGCTGCTCAGGATGGAATAGCTGACGATAGGCCCCAGTACGTACCTCGTCTAAAGGAAATCAGATTTGGTTAGAGCAGAATTTGATAGACTGAGGAGCGAAGCACACACTCATGACCCAGTATTTCTGGGAGGGTATTTCCAGTCAATTTCTGCAATCATTACCTATCACCAAAGGTTCCAGGTCCACAAAAACAGCTCTTGGGACATGTTTTCCAGCACCAGTCTCACTGAAGAAGGTGGAGAACGAATCATCTGCTCCTCCAATGCTTTTGTCAGTGGGCATTTGCCCATCTGGTTTAATCCCATGCTCCAAGCAATACAATTCCCAGCATGCATTGCCAATCTGGACACCAGCTTGACCAATATGGATGGAGATGCACTCGCGCTGTCAGAAAAAGTAGGGGTTAACAGGTTGTGTCAAAATAATCATTTCTATGATAAAAAAAGAAAACCCCACTTCCACGTTTTGTTTTGTTTTTGGTTCAACTGAACAACTCTTTATTTAACCAGAGGAAAAAGTCAGTCATAAAGATACCCTTTAAATAATATTAAATTTAACTTGTATTGACAGTCAGTATTGTGTTATACAATCATTTTAAAAATAAACATTTTATACTTACCATTTTACTTTGACCAATTAAGTGTAACTAAATTTAAATATGAAAAATAACTGGAGCTCTTCTGGCTTCAAGAACTAAATAGACTAAAACTAAAACTATTTTGGGTGGGTGGGGCTTTTACTCTTACCGAAGGAAACTTATTTCTAGTTAACTAGGTATTAAGCTAGGGACCTACGGCAGAATTTAGAATCACACGCTGCCACACTTTATTCTGTTCCACGACTTTAATCTCGGAATTATGACTTTAAACTCAAAATAAAACAGAAAATCTGTTTAGAAAGGCTAGCAGCCATTACGTAATAGGATTGGAAACTGGAATCAACAATGTAGGCGGATAGTAACAATTCAACATTTTGAATATGTGTTGCCATTAAACCTCACGAAACGACTAAAACCAAAATATTTTGTTGCAAAATGTTTACATAATGTTGCTTCCCGCCTGACTTATCTTAATTCAATGTTGCGCAACCCGTTTAACATTGGTGAAAGTGCATGAGTGCTGTTCTCAAATCTATTGTTTTCCTTCTTTGCAGTAATTTTCGAAAGCCAAAGTTTTTTGTTCATAATCTCCTCTCACCAAATAAGCTACAATAGATGTAGGGTGGTATGATACTAGAAAAACATGAAATATGTAAATATTATGTTTAATGTTTCAGTGGTGATATACACTTTACATTGATTAATACACATACATGTATTAATAAAATGCCCATACTTTTTGCTTTTGATTTGGTGTTGAATAGAAGAGTATTGCTCATGTAGAAGTCCTATATCATCAATCATTGAAGGCTTGAACATTGAAGACTTGAACATTCTGCACCTGATGCAAAGATTGGCGAGCCAATTTAGCTATATGAAAATTTTAAGTTGCTTAAAAAGAGAATATTTCACTTTTTTGCTATCTTACCTTTCTTAAACCATAATTTCACTGCCTAGCAGCTAAATCTGTTTGCTGATATCTAGCCACTGGGAAATATGTATGGGTTATGATGTACAGCTGTACGGTTTTGACATCATGCCAGTTTTCGAAAAGTATTGTTTCTTCTCCAAGTGATTTTGTGTTTACTTCAAGCACACACACACACACACACACACACACACATTTGTGATCCCACAAATGTGTCTAAAATTCTGCCAGCCTGTGTTGTGTTTGCGTTTTGTATCCTTGCGTGAGAAATTTGAGTGTTTTGGATGATGAGATGATTATGTAGCAGACGGTTAGGTTGAGGGAGGGGAGAGGTGGCGGATGCTGAAGCTGGGGATTCTGGGTACAGCTTTAATCCCTCTGAGTGCAACAGCTGTCTCGCCCAACAGCCTCTTATCGTCATCATCTTTCCCTCACAGAGAGCTTTTTACTTACCACCAGTTACATCATCATGCTTGTGCATGCATGCGCGTGTGTTACCCTATTGACTTAATGTCAAAGTTGACCACATCACAGGTTCAGAGACTGCACAGAGTCACGTGCACATTCATTCATTTGTGCATATAAATAAACTACCAAAGGAGTTTGGTGACTACTCAGAATAAAGTTCATATCATTGCTTTGGATGCTGTCGCTGTACCCATTGTCCACCATGCATATTCTCAATACACTCGATACAGGAGGAACACATTCATCAGAAATAAATCTCGAGTGAGAGTCTAACCTGGTAGATCATTGCCATCCACTCATCCAACACTCCATCCATCTGCTGCTGCTATGGCCCCTAAATTTTAGAATCTATTGTGACGCACCGGTCAAAACGCTTGCCCATCCCTGCCCAGCTCTAGCTGCCTTCTCGAGTATCTCCTGAGTGCTTCCTCCACTTTAAATCATTTGAAGGAAGTCTTTACCAGACAGTTATGAGAATCACGTTTTAAGGGTTTAAAAATGTTCCATTTAATATACTGACCTAAACTGATGTTGGGATCAGTATTTTAGGACAGTGTTTTAGAATTGTGCTTGCCATTTTAGAAAAAAGAAAACAAAACACATTAATAATAATTAAAAACATGTTGTCATTGTTAATAATGAGAAGCAGGATTGAGTGAGAGACAACAAAGGGGCTGCTCCAGGCCACTGAGTATCCTGCCTTACGAAACCTCTTCAGTGGAGCGACAAAAATGGCAGAATAATACTCTAAGAGGGTAATAGAGGCTTGAAAGCCTCAATTTGGGATTGGTTCTTTTTTGGAGTGCACTGACGGAGTCATTAATTGCATTGTGTTTGTGGCTGTTGCAAAACGAGGACTGTGCCGGATGCAATTGATTTTTAACCTTTCGAGTGAGGACAGTTTTCAAAGCGAGGACTTTGTGCACTGCCGTTACTTTTCCAAACAATGTTGTCAAAAGACAAATGGTCACATTTACAGACATGAGTTGATGCTGGGTGAAGGTTTGGGGTAAGGTGTAACGTGGTATAGGTTATGGAAGGGCAAAATGATGGGATGTCAATATAAGTACTCACGAAGAACTGTGCGTGTGTGTTAAAGAGAGAGAGAATGACGCTGTCAATCCAAAATAAATCTGATGATTGGGATCCACGTTGTAGCAAAATAAGTTTTCCAGAGGCACATTAGACAAAATGTCAGCGGCCGGCAGTAAAGTCCAGTCATTCAGCGTACTCATGGACGTGAAGTGGATGTTTGTTTTGTGAGTCGTCAACTCTCCTCTTCCTCATACAATGTCTTACAGTATGCTGTCTCACCGGTTGCCAGCCAGCCTGTGTGTGTGTGTGTGTGTGTGTGCGCACGCGCTTCGGTCGCAAGACAATGACAGCTTGTTAGCTTGGAGCCTGGATGGAGGCATGAATAGGGAGAGAGGAACAAAGAAAAGAAGAGTTAGTTCAGTGACCAGTCTGTCACCATTTGTGTATTTTGCTGTATGTGCATTGTACTCTTGCTTACTGCTGCTCAACGTGCGGTTCCTTGAGATAGGGTTTCATTTTGAAACATGCAAACTTTATGATTTCACTTTACGCTAAAAGGAGGAATCTTTTCTTTGCTCAAGATAAATTGAAGACGCAGTCGGTCATTTATTTTCTAGTCTCTTTGTCGCTGTATTTACCAGACAGACGTCAATAGATCTGGACTATAATGTGAAGCAATTGCTTCATTCTGGGAACATTGTGAGCTCAGTTCATGGTACAAAGGTGTTTGACAGCTTGCACGAGCTGCCAGTGCATTTTGGCTGAGCTCCCAAAACTTGTGATAGTATTTGGAGCTGTTGACAACTAACACATTGTTCTCTGCATTTTTCGGGCCAAATGTCCACTGTCCAGCACTGTCAGCGTCTTTAGGGAAAGAGGGAATTTTTGTACATAACAACTGATACATCAGAATTTCTAAACCCAGTTAATCATGTCCATTGCTTGTTTACTGTTTTACACACACACACACACACACACACACACACACACACACACACACACACACACAGAGGCTAATCCTAACCCTAACTCAATGAAGAATGTATGTGTAGGCAATCAGCCAACAGAAAATATTTTTTAAAATCAAGTTGCAGTGTTATGGCAACTTGAAGACGCTCTTGTTATTCATGTCATGCTGTTAATAGGTGATGTGGGAGGCACAGGAAGGAGATATTAAAAGATTCCGTCCTGTTTCTTTTTGTTTTTTTCAGCCAACAGGACTATGGACCTGAGCTTTCGAGATGCTCTGGGTGGAGGTGGAGGTGGAGGTGGCGTTCCCGGTGGCAATTCCGCCGATGCCCTGCTGAAGAGAGACTTTGTCGCCACCCTGGAGAAAGACAGCTATGATGACAAGGTGGGAGAGAGCATCTCTAAGAGCGACTACCGACCCTTGCTGGATGGAAAGGACACCAAGAGCGGTGAGTGGCCCGCAGCATTTGTGCACAGACATGAGGAGGAAGTGATGCTGCTGCTTAATGTGATGTTGATCCCTGTGGGGATGGTGTCTTTTCAGGGAAGGCAAGAGCGGGGGGAGACTAATAGGCATTTATAAAAGCGGATCATTTGGATAATCACTGGACTTCAAACGAGGCAGTGAGGCCGAAATTTGGCCTTTCGGGTCCTCATAATGAAAGAGAATTTATGGTCGTGAATTTGCTCTAAATAAGTTTACAAGTGGATTTGCAAAGACAAACCGTTTAAGCTTGCACATATGTTAGACCTTTGAAATGAGGATTTACCACATTCCTATCCTGGGCAACATCAAAAGAATTTCAAAAGTGAAATTAAGAGAATGAGTTTTACCAACTGTCAAACATAATTATTGAAAGTATTTACAGAGTTGGCAGCTTTGCAACTGAGGGTTAAGGTCTGTTGTCTTTTTTGACTTCCAGGGAAAAGTCACAAATTTTCTTCTTGTTTTCTTGTATTAGTTTATCAGTTATTTAATGAACAGTGGCTGAATGACAAATAGATATAAAGGGTGGAACTTGGAGAACATTTGTGATGTGCTGTAAAATAGCCAATTGAAGGATATATACAAGTCAGAGCAAAAGGATGGAGATGATGAAAGCCAGCCAGGCAGTAGAGTGAAATAGAGCACACACAATAGCCCTGTAGTCACAGAGACATGGATTATTATAAGGCTCAGAGTTTGTTCAATCTTGGCTCAGTCGTTTGTTTGAAGAAGGGACAGTAGTGGTCTCACTTTACTGAGAGAACGAGTCAAATTATTGACTATATAATATATAATTATAAACAATAGAGAGTTATATCCCCTAGTAGACATTTTTTATTGTAGTATTGCTCAGAACTGCGTCTCTGTGTTGACAAGGCCTACCATGGATCAAAAATGAGTACATCAGAGGGTCAGCGCATGCTACATGTTTGTGGATGAAGCCAGAGTTTCCCTACTGAGATGTTTTGGACAGTGAATGTATCACAAGAGGGATGCTACGGTTTAAACAGCCTGGCAGGAAGTCCAACAGAACAGTTGCAAGGAATCGAATGACAGAGAAGCAATTACTGTACAGTAAAGCCATACGTTCATTGAGGCCTTTTGGTTTTTATACCGCTTTCCCACTGAAATTAGTGTAGATTAGTGTAAATTAGTTTCGTGTCACCTCACAGCAAGAAGGGTCGTGGGTTGGATTCCGGGCCTGGGACCTTTCTGTGTGGAGTTTGCACGTTCTCTCTGTGTCTGCGTGGGTTCTCTCCTTGTTCTCCGGCTTCCTCCCACAGTCGAAAAACATGCACGTGAGGTAAATTGGGAACTCTAAATTGTCCGTAGGTGTATATGAGTGCGAATGTTTCTTTGTCTCTATGTGGCCCTGCGATGAACTGGCGACTTGTCCAGGGTGTCACCCTGCCTTCGCCCTGTGACAGCTGGGAGAGGCTCCAGCAGACCCCCGTGACCCTGAATGCAGGACAAAGCGGGTATTGACGATGGATGGATAGTGTAACATGTAGAAGTTACAACCAGAGAAGACGTGTAGTGTAAATTAACGTGTTGACACCAGTCTGTCTGTCTCACTGCAAGTCAAGCTGAGCCAATTGCAAGTCGAGTTTAAAGTTAAAACACTAATTGACCATTAGTTTTTCTTCATGGCACTGATAACGCCAAGGAAGCTACTGTTTGAAGCTATTGGTAAGCTACTGGTTTTAAAATTGCAGATATTTTTTTCTAGATCTAAGCTACACTGAAAAAGGACTGCTTTTTCTTTCTTTGAAAGAAAGTTAGACTTTGCCGATGTCTCTCTCAATTCTCTTAAAAAGAAGGACGGAGAACTGCATTCCTTTTTCATCTTTTCCTCCTCTCAGCCCGTGTGTCTGCCTGTCATTGCTCTGCTATGTCAGCCTGGAGACCCTACAGTATTAGCATCGACACACAAACACACACGCACTCAAAATTAGCTCACCGCCGGTGGCACATTGTGGTCAGATGAGTTTAATGTTAACCTGTCTTGATGTCAGTGTTTGACATGCAACGGCCAGTCTGGCAACAAGTTGGATCATGGCACTGGGACATGTCGGTCTCGTCACGTTGAGCTGTTTGCTTGGTTTCGTGTCTTCAGCTATTTCTCCTGCACCGGAAGTCGTGCAGGGTTGGACAAGTTGCTTGAAATAAGATCTAAACAATTCTCTGTGTACAAGTTGTTACATCAATTCATACTGTATATGAAACGGGCCTGCAGAAAGGATGAATTGTTACATAATTTTTTTTTTTTAACCTAAATCTGATTGATGTTACACAGATTGTGACATAGATCAAGAAGTAGATGAAATTGCATTGATTAGTTTGATATTTCTGATGCTGATTCGAGCTGGCACATTTATTTTAATCGACTATTACCGGTAATAAACATCAGTCCACCATGTATGTCATCTCATATAGTCTTTGACATATTCATGCACCCTATCCATGCACAGCTGATGACCAACTGCAGACACAAACCGTGGGTTTGCATGTGTAGGCTGGCAGCCTGCAACTTGTATGTTTTATGTGATTAATGTGGATACTGTTGACTATCTATCTGTCTATCTGTCTATCTATCTATCTATCTATCTGTCTGTCTGTCTGTCTGTCTGTCTGTCTGTCTGTCTGTCTACACCTCGTTTATATTATACCGTCGAGGCGATGTCAGGTGGACTGCAATAACATTTGACAGAAAGGGACTTCATGTCGAGAGAACATGTTCTCTTCTAGGGTGTTATAGTCAGTAGCTCTCAAAACGGTCTACTGCTTTATATAACTAAACGAAATCTGGCATTTTAAGTCTCTTGGATTAAAGTAGTCCTGTCAGGTTATGATAATGAGGGCAACTAGGGGGCACAGAGAGAGCAGAAGAGTGATGAGTCATTCAAAAGTTTTGATGAGGATCACTGTTATGTATCGTCTTCTATGTGAGGAACCACACGCTCTCTACGTGCAACCTGTCATTTCACATCAACTTTTAACATTTAAACTCTTTCATTTTCTTACAGAGCATAGGGTTGTTCTTTTTTTTTTATTTTTATTTTTTTATCTATTTACCAAATTCTCCAAAAAGTTAGCAAGGGCCAGCGCTTTAAGAAGCAATTTTTTATTTATTTATTTATTTATTTTTGCCCAACTTGCTGGCCACTGTAGATGGATTGAGTACTTGGTTGGATGATTGAACTCCTGGTAAAAAAAAAAAAAAAAAAGGCCTTAGGGGAAAAGAGGAAGAGACTTGCAGGTGAGATGGCAACAATAGGATCCCTACCTCTATTTAAGATGAAACACTTACTCTATTACTTGTTTTTTTTGGTCTAATTCCTATAAATTTTATTTGTGCTTCAAGAGTCCTAAAGGATGGTCGGTTGTGTGTATACACAGCAGCATGTTACAGCTAAAGTTACTCTGCAGTCTGCTACTGTTTCCACCAAGCTGGGAAGAAGCTGTGTTTGCTGAAGCATGATAACGCGTTACCGCAGTGTGCACTTTCACTTTACGTACGTGTGATAGAGCTACAGGAGAGATCGAGCGAAGGGGAGGGACGGCGGCTGGGAGGGAGGGAGCGCTGCATTACCAAGTGTGCGCATGGAGGGAGTGGGCTACTGGGTGCTACATTAGAACACTCTGCAGTCACATGTGACTGCAGCACAGTGGAGCATCAGCACATGCAGTCCTGGTGAGGTCATCACACACACACACACACACACACACACACACACACACACACACACACACACACACACACACACACACACACCTTGGCCGTCACTGCTAATAAGTTGGATGTGACTATGCTGAGTTCAGCAGAGAGTCGGCGTTCAAGACGACTAAAGGGAGGTGACAGAGAGACAGACAGTTGGACATATGGACGGGTCTGAGCTGTGTACAGTTCAAGCCTCAGCCTTGAGTTTACAAAAAGGATTGTACAAAGAGAGACACATTTGCATGTGATCTAGCGACGTACAAATTGATTGATTGACTGATTGATTTTGCAAACTCTGTGTGGTTTCCTTGTTATCATTTGAACCCCAGATATCGATGTTAGACTCAATCTGATTATCCCACATTGTTTTCTTTGTAAAAATCTAAAACAAGGAGGGTGTTTCTTTGGTGTGGCAGGGGAAAAGAGACATAAAATGAAACACAACAGGCTTGATCAGTCCAGCAAAAACATTCTGTTTTAAATACTTGCAGGTTTAGTTGCGTGTGGGATCATGTCACAGTGCACGGCATGATGGGAACATCATGGTCAGCCACATTTATCTCATGATGGTACTTTGAGCTGAAGTGCATCTGAGCATGCCTGAGCATGTTACATTTACAATGTTTGGCCTATTACCAGCACATTTAACAGCCTTGATCTTCTATAGAATTAAGACCACCACATTCCAATAGGACAAATATGGGCAAACTACGTCTCGGGGGCCAGATGTGGCCAGTTAAGCTTTTGAATCTGGCCCGCGGAACATGAGAAAATTATATTAATAGTAAGTAAGTCATAAATTAGTTGTGTTTCATTATTTTTTCAGTGTTTTAAGAGTCATTTTAATAAAGAGCTAAATACCATGGGGCTTCAAAGACACGGATTTTGTTGTAACTTTGCTATTGTTCACATTCACTTGACATTAAAACACATGTTTTCTACATATTCCACAATATATTTTTTGCTCCTATGAGGTGGCTCACCAAAACACTCCATCTATTTGCTCCATGTTCCGGCCCCTCTGTCACATTTTAGATCCCAATGTGGCCCACCAGTTAAAAAGTTTGCTCACCCCCTACACTGGCATCACAAATCAGACGTCAACATAGCATCACAAATCAGCGATCTGTTCTATAAATATCTAAATTTTTCTGAAAGGCCCCAATGACCATAGAATAACTCATATCCCAAAGCTCACTGGATGTTGTTTTTTTCTTTGTCGTTTTGGAGTTGTTTCCTGCGGATGAAAATCGCAGCAGATCAGCAGTTGCAGCAGTGAAACACTCTGGCACCGACAAACACGGCATGCTCACTTTTCTGAAAATCACCCTTTATTGCAATTCTGATGCTCGTTTTGAACCTCAGCACTATTTCTACATGCCTGAATGTGTTGAGTTGCAATGTGATTGGCTAATTAGATGTGTACACTTTGTCATTGAGTGTTAAACGGGCCTAACTAACCAAGTGGCCAAAGTCCAGCTGTCAACATTTCTTATTGATTAGTATTCTACTCTGAATCAGTTCAGAAGCTTTCAGTTGTGTTTTCAGAAGTGAGTAACAAATGTGTGAATGATCTACTGTCTCTTGGTTCCTGGTTCCTTGGTTGTTTTTTTTCTTCCATTTTTCTTCTTGTTGCTGCATCAAAGATCGCCAGATCGTGGCATTTACGACGGAAGCTTCAGTGTTTGGCTAAACCCTCAGGTCCAGCCCGGATTCCATAGTCTGCTTAGATCTAGCCAATTAAATCATTTAACCATATCCCGGCCACAGTCTCTGACAATGGAACATGGCTCCAAACCTACTGGGTGCTTTACAGCAACATTGATTTGAAAATCAATGAAATTTCTTAAACTTGAGAATAAGACTATAGCGATTGTAGTGGTGAACAGAAGTTGCATGCTACCTCCAAACTGACCTTTGGGAGTTGATCTTTTTACATTGGAAACATCATGCTAGACCTGCTGGATCTGACAAGTTTGTCACATTTAAAAAGTTGCTGACTGACTCTGTCCCTTTAGCTGCATCGCCTTGTTTTCTCCCCATCCTCATCTCTAACATCTTAATCATGTAACCTTTTTTTTTTTTTTTTTTTTAACCATACTCAATGTCGAGCCCTGAGCTCATCTCTCCACTGGCATAGTGACAGCTTTGAGTGAGGATGGGTTGGGTTTTTTTGACACTGACCTCTCCTGTCCTTGGCTCACAGGTGAGAGAGATTTTGCTTCAGCAACATTTGCACGCGACCGTAAGATGCATAAAAGAGAGAGCAGAGTGGCAAGCACAGGTCAAGGACAACCCCACCAAGTCCGCTTGGGGTTGTTGTTTTAGATTTGTTGAGTACTGATCAAATGCGTGTGTCTCTCAAACGAAAGCTAACCTGATTTAACCCTCAAGCTGTTTACAAAACATTTAATTGGAACTAATTTTCAGCGACCTTGTTGCCGAAATGCAAGTGACCCATGAGCTGTTTATGGAAATAGAGAGACAGCAGGTTTGCCGAGAGGCAGACTACCGTCATCTGGAGGTTGAACTTTCACCAGGTGCGTTTACATCAAGGGGTGTCAAACTCAAATACACAGAGGGCAAAGGACAAAGTTGCGGGCCAACATTGATGTTTATTGAAAAAATCTTCCTCCAGATAGAACAGTGAATCTTTTTATATGGACCCAAACAAGTTTTGCTTCCACACTGAATATGGAACAAACAAAGCTGATACAATAAATAACTTCATATTGCACTCATGCAAAATCAAATTTCAAATGAAAAAAACAAGCAAAAAAAAACTCATCAGAATAAAATTAAATGAAAATTGTATGCTTTTCATTTCAGTCTTCTGATTTAATTTTCAACAGTAACCTTTTTCCATGGGCTACTAATACATTTAAAAATAAAATAACAATAAACCAATTAAGTAATAATATCCTTCAATGAACGTCCTGTCTTGATTGACGTACCAAATTTGGCCCACGGGCCAGAGTTTGACACCTATGGTACATGGATTGTAAGCAATCAGATTACAGATCGATCTGATTGAAATCATCTCATGTAAGCACTCTATTCTGATCAAATTGGCCAAATTTGATTGAATGGTCAATAGAGGAGGTGGTGTAACCCTGTCTTTGATTGGATTGGAGTCAAATGTTAACAGTGCATTGTTACGCTCCCCGTTGTTGTTGGTCTTTGTTGGTCATTTGCCATAACTGACTTCCTATTGCCTACGGATGCAATGCATTAGAGAAAACAAACAAAGAACAACAACAAGATTTCAAACCACTGTAACAGGCCCTCAGGTCAATGATGACAAGACATATTAAATGTGTTCCACTAAAAAATGTTGGTACACTTCATAATAAGTACATACCTTTAGCATTAGCTAAATAGTGCTACCACCAATACCAACTTAGTATTTAAATTTTTATAGGCTCTTGTTCTCTTATTTCTATTTTTATAGGCTCTTGTTTATTTACTTTTTTACTTTATACTGTTTTGCACTATTTTAGGTTATTTTTATATGCTCTGTTCACTTTATTCTTGTTTGCCCTATCTTCTTTGCTGTTGTAACACCTAAATTTCCCCGTCGTGGGACGAATAAAGGTTTATCTTATCTTATCTTATCATTAGTAAAGTCACACTAATAATAGTTAATTATTATAAAGTGTCTTTTGAAATTCAAAGTTATCTGAGGCATTTCAGCACCATGGACAGTGACACTGTGGCGCTTCCTTCATCACTACAAATAAAGCTTCATATTGTTCATACTTGCTCCTGTTAACAATGTCACATGATTGCATGTGTTCAAGAGCATTATTTCATAATCAGGGTGCCTCAGCGGGTGGTGCAAAAAGCCGCACATTGATCTTTTAAGACACGTTGCCGAGGGACCCCCAGATGCTGTCATCCTCCTCTTGTGTAACCATGGTGACGGTCCCCTCAGCGACGTGCTGTGTCTGCTTGCCTCGCTGTCAAACGAAAAAAGCCAACACACAGCCACAGAGAAGCCGACTGGCAGGCTGCACTGGCTGGTTTCATGAGGCGAGACGCACTTGATTGTTGGACAGCTGACAGAGCAAAGTGACGGGCAGGCAGACTGATCCAGGTGCAGGTTACAGTTTGTCTCAATGAGGAGATACGTCAGCTGGGGTTTTACCTTATCTGTTTAATTTGAAGTTTAATAACAGAATCATTGTCCACAACAATTGTCATAATGGAATGTTTTTGTGCTTTAGTGTTTGTTTGACGGTGATAATGCTTTTAATCTTGTTAGGTCCGGGGATGATGCCGTCAATGATGTCGTCAGGAGGACGCCAGGATCCGCCGGGACACTCTGGCTTTGGCTCTGACTACCTGTCTGGTGAGAGTAGAGGAACAGTGTGTGATATATTTAGCCCACCATGCTGATGTTCGCAGGCATTGCAGTGTCCTCTCTCAGCGCGGCATTTAGGATGCAGTGCCCCCTGGAGGTCAATAACTAAGTAATAATAACCTACACTGTCAGGCTATGTGCGCTCCAACGCAGATGTTTCACAACATCCCGTCCACACAGAGTCAAGTAGTCCTAAAATTTGATCTTGTAGAGCAAGAACATGAACATGACATTTGATTGGATTAATAGGATTTTTATTTACTCTCTCTTTGCATGCTTTAATTGCATTTCAAATAAAAGAGATTTTAGCAAAGGAATAACTCAGAGCTGCTCAGTCCTTCCCAAAATAAACAAAAAAAGAGCGAGGATGGCAGCATGACCCTAAAACTGAGCAGCAGAACAGAATTCATTAATCAATTTGCATATTCCAAGCACCTATAGACATACTACAAACATATATATGCGAGATTGTGTATATTTTTCAGTTTCTCATGTCTGTCTCACATGTGTTCTTTGTTCTTCACTTGTTTTTTCTTTCTCCTTCCATCCATTTAAATATGATCTTCTGGCTCTCTGATTCTTTGACTCTCCAATATTTCCATTTTCTCTCCATCTCTCTGTTCATTTGTCTCTTCTCTCAGGTCCTATGATGGGTGGGAGGACGGATCAGTGGAGCATGAACAAGACAAAGGACAGCAGCGTGCCTGACTCATTCCTAGGTCCACTTTACTTTTTTCAACCTCTGCGTCTTCTTTCATTTGTCCTGATGCTCTTGAGATCACAGTAAATCTGACTTTGCCTGTCTGTGATAATAGCGTTTAGTTTTTTTTTATTATTATTTATATTTAATTCTTGCTCATGTCCTTATAAAAAAAACCTCTTGTGTGTGTTCAAGAAAATCACCCTTGTCTCAGGTGACCTTACATGAAACCTACAGTTAAATATTGTGGCTGGTTATAGTTGTAGGCTGGGGTATGAAAAAACACATGATTTTAAATTCACTTGATTCAATCATGCTTCAATAAAACCAGAATAAACGTTTTTCTTTGGCCGCAATGTATCTTAGAAATTAAGTGTTTAAGTCAACCAAAAAATATATTATTATGACCTTATCATTAGCATAAATCTGGTGCTTAAGGTGGGTTCCATGCTTTTCCAACAAAATCCTATTTGTAATGATCATATTCTCAGTTTTCATTGCTATAAAGTGGGTATATTTATACTTCACCAGTAGACATGGTCCAGCAATTACTTCATCATTTGTGATATTTGAAGTTGCGTATAAACTAACAAAGCCATAGCTGGTGTTCTTGATTTTTTTTCATAGCTGTATGACATTTAGTAAGGGTGGTCACACATGATGAACCATATAAACACGTGTGTGTGTGTGTGTGTGTGTGTGTGTGTGTGTGTGTGTGTGTGTGTGTGTGTGTGTGTGTGTGTGTGTGTGTGTATGACAGAGAGAGAGAGAGAGTGTTATAAAATGACTTTTAATTTAATCAACATTCTATCAGTTGACTTTTCAGACCACTAGGTGGTGCTTGTCACAATCACTGCCACGTGGTGGGTGGGTTAGAACAAGTTAGAGCAAGATTGTTTCCTAACGTGTTTCTGATGCATGTGCCTTTTGTTTTTATCAGGCTTCTCCCAGCCTGGCATGGGAGGAACAATGGGCTCCAGCCTGCCTCCGTTCCAGTCCAGTATGAGCTCCAGTCTTGGTCCAGGCCAGGCTGGTATGGGGTCGGCCTTGGATGCCCAGAAGAGCACTGGGCTGTTTGGAATAGACAACAAAAATACCAGTATTTCAAGTGGAAGCAGTCCATTTAAAAACAATGATCTGATCTCCTCTGGCGGCCCAGGAATCCCCATGGATCATTCAACAGGTATTTGAGAGCAGGAGGTTTTATGTTTAGACTGCAAATGAATGCTGTGTAGTGGAGCAGTGAGTTAGTTTGGTGAGGAATCAGAGAATGCTTTGTAGGTTTGTCTTTTTTTTATTTATTTTTTTAAACAGAGCTGATGATCATAGGCTTGGTGGGTTTTTTTTTCTTTTTTTTTCAGATAATTAAATATTTCATATTCACATGGATTATTTACAGCCAGCCAGCAGGGTTGGATGGCAGAAAATATGTGATACAGCCTGATTACACAGGCTTCCACCAGCAGAGGGCAGTCTTACCTCCTTTTTTTTCACTGATTCACTCAGGCAAACACTTGGTCACTTTTTGACTCATGGTAATGTTTCACTGCTGGTATCAACATACATTGTCCCTTTAAATAACTCCAACACATGTTGCATAGTTTTGTCTGATAGGGGAAAAAACAGCAGGCTACGGGAAACCTACGATCTCCAATGAAATAATTTGCTCTTCACTGTAAATTAGAATATAATAGATCTATACTTTATTCATTCCCATGGAGAATATTCAGATTTCCATTATTACTTCATTTTTTTTGCGTGAGTCTATCATGGCACCGCAAAATTCCAAATCACACACCACAAAGAATAGAAAAACCGACAACATAATCATACATGTACTGTGTCGCACTGATTTACATTAAGTCCTGCCATCATCCTTGTCTAACCATAACAGAGCTGGCCAGCACACTCAAGTGAACTTTCAAAATATCTGCGTCCTAGCATGAGACACCTTGCCAGTAAACCCAAGTGAACCTATAAAATGACTCAGCATGCAAGTTTGTGGAGGGCGGGACCTATTAAACATTTAGCAGTTCTCATTCAGGGTTTTATTTTTGATCTCTAATGTCAGTGTGCTAAAGATAGGGCTGTTAGCTTTAAGCCAGCTCGTGGAACAGGATTGTGGTTATGCAACAGTTGCCTGTCTCGGCGCTTTGCCTTTCAAGTAATTGTACAGTAAGTCAGTCAGTATATAGTAGTGGACAGATTGTTTGAGTTCATCATTTTCCTGTACGCTTCTGAGAGAAATTTTCCCCACTGGACAATAATGGCTTAATCAGAAACAGATTTTCTTCAGCTTTATGTGATGAATACAAGGGTTTTACAACCCTGGTAGTTGTTGTCTCTCTAGTAGAAAATGAAAAAAGTATGGACAAAGCACAATTAACAGTAAGAATTGACCATTAAGCAAACATGGCTAAAACATGGCTTGAAATCTTGAACTCAAAAGTTCAAGATTTTAAGTTATTTGAGCCCATATTGGTATTTGCGTATCCCTGCGATGAGAAATATTTTGCCCTTTCAAGCCATTAAAGGAAGTTACTGGGAAACACGGTGCAAAAATCACATTCTGGTTGGTTAAATCAGTCCAGAACAAAAGTGGAAACAGGTTTGTGTTTGTCAAAACTTGCTCATGCATACCTTGTCCTTTATGTTGTCATTCTGCAAGATGTTGCAATAGTGTCGCCCTAACGCTTTATTTTGGATTAATTTCCCTGTGATAGTGACTGTGCTTCTTCGGACATGCATGCGTTCATGTCTTTTCATGCATGTGAAATCCTGCTTGAAATCTTTCAGATTTAAGTACAGTCCCATTTCTGTTTGCACCAAGCGCTGCTATTCACATTGTGTCTTTTTTTTGTCTTGCATTGCTGCTCCCTACACAAAAGCAGATTTGCCTCCTCAGTAATGGTGAGGTGCATGGATCGAATTGAATTCAAACAGTGCAAAGCTTCTCCTGGAGATCTTAAATATGTGACTTGATCCAATACAATTTTGCATGATGTATACATTTATTTATTTTGAAATATGAAACCAGGTTCCTTGTTGCAGCCATAAACACAGTTTGAGAGCTCTGGGAATAAATTGAATTACAGAATATTATCAAAATGCAAAGTGATTTTATATATATATATTAAAAAAAAGTAACCAGTTAGCATTTCCATACTATATTTATAACAGCAGGTAGCATAAAATATTTTGCACTAAATTAAAGTTTTGAAGTTTGTGTCAAAGAAACCCAGAAGTTCAGACATTGGTTACTTTGGCTAGAAGGAACAAAAGAACTCTATGAGCTCTTTAGATTTTTCCCACAAGTTGTTGCAATATGATAATAAACATATCATCATGTGTTTTATGAATTCAGACTTCAGATTAATGAGTAACTGTACACACCAAAGTTTTGATTGAATAGACTAAAAATGGGATGACTTTGCTGTCTTGTTTAAGTAAAACTAGTCATTATTTTTCATTTTTGTTGCCTTGCACAGTCAATGCGTGTACCAAAAACCTTAACAGTTTGCACGATCAATTAAATATTGTGCCCACGTTCCCAGATATCATTTTGTTCAAATGGATTATGACCATGGTTTTGTCTTATTTGGTCCCTATGATAGACCAGATCTCTCAGACACAAAGCTTCCATTACATACCAATAGTTCACTTACAGTTATAAGTAATTCTAAAAACATTCAGGTTATTTTAATTCAATTCAATTTGTGGCTATAAATTACCTTTTGAAGAAAAAAAAGTAACCCTCTTTTCTATTGTATTATTTCTTTATTATTATTTTTTTGAGGAAAAAAAACTCATCTGCAGTAAAACCATGGTAACCACAATCTACTGGCTTTTTGGCAGGTGATTCTCTGACACAGTATGTGATTGGTTCCTCCTCTTATGAAACCCTTCCCCCCCTTCGGCAGCTCCCTTCCTCTCTCCCAGCGACTCAATGGACGACAGCAGTCCCAATTCCTCCGGCTCGGAGCCTCTGAGCCCTGAGAGAGTGGGGCTAGGGGGCGAGGCTAGCAAGAGACGAAAGAAGAAGAGGAAGGGCGACGAGGACGACTTCAACATTTTGGATAGCGTGGACAATTACACGGGCCAATCACACAAGCGTGGGATGCCAGAAAAGGGTGGACAGGAGGCAGAGGAGGATGTGGACGAGGAGGAAAACTGGGAGTGGGAACTCAGAGAGAGTGGAGGAGGGGGTAGAGTGAAAAGTAAGAAGATGAAAAGTCGTGCGAGGCTGCCGGAGGAGTGGGGCGCACCCCAACAACCCGTCTCTCCCGTCCCTGCCGCGGTTGCCACAGCAACAACCAGCTCGGTTCCCTTTGACCCCAAAGCCCAGAAGGGTGGTGCGGGTCCTGTTCCGTCCTCTCCCCTGGCGCAGGTGCCCACTAGTCTGAACAACCCTACTCACTCTAGCCTTGCAACAGACTCACCTCCGCGCTCCTATGAGCCAATGTCCTTGGACGACTTTCCGAAATCTGCGAAAATTGAAGACAAAGTTCTGTCAAGCAAACCTGAGCCTATCGGCGGTGGTTCGGCGGTTAGCGGTGGAGGCAGGAGCGCCCCCGCCGGTGATGTCAGTCGTAGCCTGGCGCTGATGACGGGAGACAATCTGAGTCCCGTCTCTCAGACTTTTTCCTTCCTAGATTCAGTCCTTCAGACCCCTCCAGGCTCCACTCCTGATTCACAGACTGCAACCCCCATCACCAACACCCCTTCCCTTGCCAGTGTTGGCGTAACGAAGCCCAGCCCGACAGACACCTCCGCTTCTTTATTCAGTCCGTCCAGAAACCTCCCAGACCGTCCGTCCGCTCCCTCTTTGTTGAGCGGCCCGTCGGCACAAGTCACCGCGTCGACGCTCAACGTGGACGCCAAGCCCTTCGTTCCCTCTGCTTCACCCGCAGTGACCGCAGTGCCCACTGTTAGTGTAGCGGCCACCACCTTCACTGCGTCGCCTGCCACCACCACTACCGCCACCCCACCCCGAGCGGTCACACCCTCTAATTCCTCAGCAATGCCTGGTAAAACTTTAGCTACGTCAGCCTCCCCACTAGACACTCCTCCTAAAAGTGTTGCCACGCCCATTAGCCCAAAGCTCACCACCACCACCACCACCACCACCCCTCTCTCCATCAATCCTGTAGCCCCTCCCTCTCTCCTTGAACACTCAGAGCGCCCGGAATCTTCGTCGTCACAGCTCCCCCAATTGGAAGGTTGGTGCACAACAGGGAAGATTTCAAATAACATAGGGCTAATTTGAGAAAAAAAAATTGTAAGGTTTAAGCCTGCAGGAAGTAGCTATTGTTTGTCTTCCTGTATGCATGGCTCTTTGTATGTGGATTGAGCACCATGCCTTCTCAGTGCTCCATCCATCCTTTACTGTATTTGTTTGCCATAATCAGGGCCCGACAGATAAAACATCAACAGTCGTTATTTGAACTTAAAAATCGCTCCTTAAAAAAAAAAAAAAAACTTAAACATGAAACATTAACAAAAAAAACATATATGTTGTCTGTAGACATTTACCCCAGGCATACCAATATATCTATGGGAGACAAATGCACTGTGCCCAGTCGGGCCCTATTTTTTTCTTTTTTTCTTTATTTGTTTTGTTATATTATTATTGCAAAGTTAAAACCATTTGACTACCCTCTGCCCGTCCCTGTGTGTCTGTCTCCATTTTCATAATAATTTGAAGACTGAAACTGCTGCTGATAACTCCACTATCTGTGCTTGCTTCATCCCTGCACTCTCCCTACCATTGTACTTGCCCAACTTGTCACTTTTAGCTCACTTAGCGTCCAGACTTCTGGAGTGAATTTAATGTCTAGAATTCACCAAAGATGAGTTTTAGATGAAATGTCAATGTTCAATTCAAGCAGTTGTGACTTTCCCGTTTTCTTCCGTTTCTCTCAGTATCCATGGAAAGTTTATAGATGTACTTCTTAATGTGGCCACTAAATCTCTCAAGAATAAAATACAAGCAAAAGTCATATAATAATAATAATAATGGTATGACTTGAAAGTCATATTGATCTTGTGCACAGGAAAGATCCAGAGCAGCAGTTTGTTTGTTTGCTTTTTAAATCTGTTTTTCTTCCTGTTAAAATACTTGTGAAGGTTGGACTGTGTCTTTGTCATGTTATCCTATATACAGAATCAGGCTTTTCCCCAGTTGCCACTACATAAGTGGCAGGACAGCTGGTTCGGAATGAGCCATCCACTCTATTTTTGACATACACAGTTTGTTCAAGTGCCCCCTTGTTGCATGTAGTAGCAACTTGACATGTCAGTGATGTCGGCCCCCACGGTTCACCTGACCCTCTGATCACTGGGGAAAACTCTGAGCTGACCTCAGTCGATGCCTCCTCCTCCTCCTGACAATGTTTGGTTTAAATGTTGAGTACAACATCACCCAGTCTGCTGAATGAAGCTTTGGTCTGCCATGCTTCTCCTCCTCACTGCATTAATCTTACTCAATGTTTTGTCATTTATAAAACTGTGTATAAACTATTAATGCTTGACTAATGTGGATTAGACACTGTCAGATTAAAGTTTCCATATTTTTATTGCCCACACGGTGTTTGATCATGCTGGTTCTTTACCTACAAAGATGACGAGTTTCTCAGGATGTCAAACCAGTGTGTTTAACACCAATGTTGAGGCATTTTTAGGATTTACTTACTCAATGTCATGCTTGACTTAATAATATTTTCTCCATTCTCTTTTCCCTTTTCTTTGTCTTGTCATACAACCATAATGGACTTGCATCCACAGGTAAGACCAATGACTCTTTGTCTGTGTCCATCTTACACAATTCACTATATACAGTATATAGATAGGTATACATACATGTATATATGTCTTTAATTATTAAAAGTCTTATTAGCAACTCTTTCATTATGTATTTGTCTGGCTGTGACAATGGTGTTATGATGGCGAGCCATTGCAAAAGCTGCAAATGAATGAATTGTGTGGCCGTGCGTCATGAATTATGACCTCCAGTCCATACCAAATGGCACGGTCTGAAAGATCTTTGCATTACTTTGCGAACTAAAACCCCGTTCAAATGTTAAATATCGAGAAGTTGAGACTCACCAGACCAGACGATGTTTCCTGAGTCTTCTCTTGTCCAATGTTGTTGAGCTTTGTGTGAATTGGAAATCTCAGCGTCCTGTTCTAGGCTGACAGGAGCGGTGGCCCAGTGTGGCCCCGTGTTGCTGCAGCCAATGACTTGATCACTTGATAATGATGTTTGTGTTAATGAGCAGCTGCACAGATGTACCAGAAAAAAACTATCTGGTGAGCGTGTTCATTCTGCCTGCGCTGTATCTTTTTGACAAATGTTTTGTGGCAGAGTGGAGATGGTATCGTGAAACTACTCAATTCCTCAGACGGTCAACTGTGTGAAATCAAACCATCTACTATTGTTGAACCCTGTATGCAGTAGGCCTTGAAAACAGTCGCGGAGAGACTGAAAAGAGTAATGCTGATAAAAAGGATTGAAAAGAAATAATGTTGTGAGCCCATTTGTGTGACATTTGGGCACAATATTTAACTTTATAGCATGCAAATGAGTCTGGAATGATGAATTTATGTTGCATAAGTCCTTGATTGTTCAACTCAGGTTGGCATCTTAGTAATTATGGGGTTCATTAGATTTAGCTTAAAGTTCCTACACTACATCAAGATATTGACTTCAGCCTGTGGTGGTGAAATGGCCAGTTTCAAATACAGGTGCAGTGGAGGGCAATCAGGAGGGTTTGTAATCCCTGAGGACAGAGCACACTGAGGTACTGTGGATATTTCTGCTCTGGTGGAAGCACATCAAATAATCGGTTCAAATGTCCAGCTAGCCTAAGGAAATAATGGAACTATAAAATCAATTAAATAAAAATCAAATGAGCAGCTAATGATAAATGTGATACTCGTTTCTGATACAGTTCTGATGTCCCTGATAGTCCCTTTTAGATGATAGTCACAGTCATCTGTGTGTGTGTGTGTGTGTGTGTGTGTGTGTGTGTGTGTGTGTGTGTGTGTGTGTGTGTGTACCGATCCCTGTGTGTGTGTGTGTGTGTACCGATCCCTGTGTGTGTGTGTGTGTACCGATCCCTATATCAATGCTTACAACTTGCCATGCGTGCTGCACTCTGGCGTTTAATGCCAGGTTCCAAAGCCAGCGAGGCTCAAGTAGCCAACATTGCGCTTCCACTGTGTCTCAACTAACTTTGCGTGAGCTTTGTCAACTTATCCTACTATAGATTACCACTGGCACTGCACTTTCACTGCGGTTGTACAACTGAGTACTGTTGTGCTTTGGGTGACTTTGATTGCCGTTGTGTTTTCATTTTTGCACCGTAGAGCACATTTAAAATGAGCAATTAGCTTTGTCTTACAGTTTTGTTTATATGCTTAGTATGGCCACTGCGCTATTGCTACGGTTGTACAGCCCACCACCAATACAGAAGTTTACTCACATTGCAAGCTACGCTCCCGATGTTGATCAATTATATGATTATCAGCTGAACAGCTTGTTCAATTGATCAATGCATTGAAGTAGCGCTGAAGGTACTGTTTTGTTCACCAGGTTTTAGAGTGCATCTTGCCAGAAGACATTGAGCACCACTGTGTTGCTCTATTTGCATCTGTCTTCTTCTGGTTTTGTCTTGTCTGTCCCTATTTTTAAAGGCATGAAGTGTCCTTCTTCAGGGTTGAGGGTGAACTTAGTCTTATATAAGTCTGTGTGTTTGCGTAAAAGCTGTGCTCTGCCAGACGTAAAATGTGCATGTGTTCAAAGAAGAGAAGAAAACTCCTCCACACACACACACACACACACACACACACACACACACACACACACACACACACACACACACACACACACACAAGCAGAAAAAGCAGTTGACCTGGCTTTGTCCTTCAGAGGAGCCCGGCTGTCTTAACCTTGATTTAATCAAATCAAACACGTCTAAACAAATCTGGACAATCAAAGGGAGTGTTTTTGTGTTGCGGACACTTCATCATGTTGCAGTTGCTGTTCATCGACGCAATCAGGCAACCCCCCTGGTTCCATCTCCAAACAGCTGCCTAGACTGACATGACTTTGCAGCATTCCAGGGGCAAAGCAGATTGGAATCTTGGTGTGCTTCCAAGCCCGGTAAAGTCTCCTACCAGCGAGGTTGCTTTGGATTTTAATGCTGGTCTGTAAAATGCA